>NW_020664435.1:720610-733241 GCF_002925995.2 Terrapene triunguis | reverse complement strand
ACCATCATCTGTGGCATGTTGAAAAGTGAAACTGTGAGGATAGCATAAAATACATTGAAATTAATATACAAATAAATAATATAGAGGCTCCTGTACTGCATGCATTTTTCATTTTTGTATCTCATTCATTAAATTAAAATATAGGTTTTAGTGAAACTGTCAAAGAATTTCCTATCTTCTGCACCACAGTGCCGCAGAATCCAGGAATTTTGCTGCAGATTTTGATTCCAGCTTGCCACATTGTACGCTGATTGCTATTTTGCATGAAGCCACTTGTGGAAGGAGATAGTCATAGGAAATGGAACTCTATTAGTTAATATTTTTTTGTTAATATCTCTTGTGAATGTATTTTATATGCTTTTCAGTAATCTCTATTGTAGTCCTCAGTGGTACTTGGCAGATGTATCCTTCTGACAAAATCTATTAATGTGTTATCTTATGAAAAATTTATTCTGTTGAATGAATAAAAAGCTTTGCTTAGTAATCGAATATTGACAAACAATGAACTAAGTTATGATGTGCCATTAATATGCTCCTTAAGTCAGCTTTCTGCTTACACTCAAGAAGAGTATTAATAACCTAAATAAAACATGCCCTAGAGTGCCTTTATACAAAAGTGAAACCTTTCTTTAATGGATCACCTAGGGGACCATCAAAAAATCGATTGCCTAATTGTGCTTAACAAAAGACTGATCCAAAGTTTACTGCAAAATTGAAAACCTTGGAAATGCTCTAAAGCAGTGTCATCAAAAGCAGAGCTGCCCACTGGACATCTCGTTCCTCCAAGCAGGTTTCACTTCAATTACTCTTTCCCATTTAAGACACTACCAAATAACTTTTTGCCACTGAAACCCACGTTGGGCCCCTAAGATTCAGCTGTGAATCATTTGTCCACACTTAATGTGCAAAAGTGATTCACTTAGAGAGAGAGCAGTGGGTACAATATGGTCTCTTGGTTTTTTTTGTAAACTGCTTATACTTCTGCCAGGTTCCCACGCAAGAGCTGTGCTAGTGCTACCTTGACTCTCTGCCCTTTACAATAAGAACATAATGGCCATATTGGGTCAGACCAATGATGCATCTAGCCATGTACTCTGTCTCTGACTGTGGCCAGTAGTACCAGAACTTCAGGGGGAGTGTACAGAACAGGGCAATTTTGGAGAGCTCCACCCATCCTCCTCACCTGGCTTTGGCAGTCAGAGCTTTAGAGTTGCCCTAGGCATAGGGTTACATCCCTGATCATCTTGGCTAATAGCTGTTGATTGACTTATTCTCAGTGACCTTATCTAGTTCTTTTTTTAACCCAGTTATTATTTCGGCAACCAAACCTCCCTGGCAATGAGTTCCACAGGTTAGTTTGGTGTTTGTGAAAAAGGAGTTCCTCTTGTTTGTATTCAATCTGCTTCCTGTTAATTTCAGCAGGCGATCCCTGGGTTTTGTATTATGGAAAAGCATAAACATTTATCTATTCACTTTTTCCAAACCACTCATAATTTTATAGACCTCTATCCTTTCCCATCCCCCCCCCCCCAATCATCTCTTTTCTAAACTGAACAGCCCTAATCTTTTCAGCCTCTTCCTTGTACGGAAGCCATTCCATGCCCCTGATCATCTGTGTTGCCCTTCTCTATTCCTTGCCCAGTTATCGTTTTTGAGATGAGGTGACCAGAACGGGTCACAGTATTCAAAGAGTGGGCACGCACGCTATGGATTTATACAGTGGCAGTATGTTATTTTCTGCCTTATTTTCCATCCCTTTCCTAACACTGCCTAAGAATGTTCACCTTTTTGACCACTGCGGCCTGTTGAGCTGAAATGTTTGGAGAACTTTCCATGGCGATGCCAAGATCTCTCTGGAGCAGTGACGGTGAATTTACATGCCACGATGGGGGAGGGATAGCTCAGTGGTTTGAGCATTGGCCCGCACATGCCTATCTGGCACTATTTTTCCAGATGTGCATCACTTGGCAAGGCTCACTGCTGGATTTCAATGGGGTCCAGGGGCCTGCCCTTAGCAGTGAGGTAATAGTAGCCCCACCCACCCCTCCCCAGCCTTGCACCTTGCACCAGGCCCCGCTTCCACCAGTGTTCCCCCTCCTCCTGGCACCTCCCCCCTTCACAGCCCTTTGGCTAGGCCAGCAGCCCGCAGGGAACAGGTCGGCAGGGGGCGGAGCGTCCTCCCGACGTCACTCCGTGCCGCTCCAACCAGCCAGTGGGTGTTCCCGCCCCGAGAGTGGAATCGCTCTGGGGACGTCGCAGCCGGCGGCGGCCAATCAGGAGCGGCTGCATGCCGGCAGGGCACTTGGCCAATGGGGAGCGCTGTTACGCGGTTGCCAGCCGGCTGGCTCGGTCCGCTCTCTCTGCCGCGGGATCAGCCGTCCCTGCTCCAGCGGCAGCCGCGCGGCGCCCGCCTGGCCGGGAGGTGAGGCTGGGATCGCCGGGCCGGGCGCGCTGGTCAAGGGGGGGTCCCCGCGGCCCGGCTGCTCATCACCGGGCAGGCAGCTGTGCGGCTGCATCTGGGCCTTGCGCCGCCCTGGGGTGTCCCCCTGCAGTGCCCGGCCTCTCCTCCTCCGTACCTGCCCTGGGGCTGCAGCGGCCCGGGGTAGCGCAGCGCTGGTGTGGGGAGCCACGGACCTAGCGCCGCTCACCGTGGCTGCTGGGCGCGGGTCGCCTGCCTGAGCCGTGAAAGCCGCCTGGGCAGGGAAGCGCCCTGCACCGCGCTGGAGCTCCCCTCTAGCCCTGGGGCGGCGATCAGAGACCCCTGCAGCCGGAGTAGGCATGTGGGCCTTCTCGCAGAGGCGTTCTCCACGGCTCTGTCCCCAGCAGTGGGATGGCCGCCACCACTGCCCTTGGAGGCAGCTATGGAGCCAAGTACAGCGGAGTTAAGACTTTTCTAGCCTAAATATGCTTTTACTCCTCCATCCGCACCAGAGCGGATGTTTATAAGCCACTGTTTATAAGCCAGGGGAGCAGCCACCAAGAGAGAGAACAAGAGCAAAGGGGAAGGGCAAATGGGGGTGTAGCTGGTGCAAGAAAGATGGTGAAGGAGCCACGGAAGCCACAAGGCCAGGGAGAGTGAGGAGGGATATAAGTAGAGTTCATCAACAAGCACTGTTGAGATTTCCTTTAACACTTGTTTTCTTATTATTCTCTGTATGGTAGATGGAGACTCCCAGGAGCTGTGTTTGTACCAGGTCGGGTGGCGGTTTGGGAGTCGGTACCTGTGAGGAGGACAGTTTCCTGTATTTTGCTTATGGCAGTAACCTGCTTCGGGAGAGGATACTGCTAAAAAACCCATCTGCCACTTTCTATGCTGTAGCCAACTTGCAGGTCTGTATCTATGGGAGAGATGGAACCCTGTATTCTCCATTCTTCGCCCTTTCCTTTATATGTGCTAAAGAAATTTAGCCTTAATCTGTGTTTTAGTTGTAGTTTCAGGAATTTGGGGAGGAGGCATAGCTGCTACATTAGGGAAAATGTTTGTTACATTTCACTAACACTTTTATTTTTAAGCCTGTAGAATATTGAAGTATGCTTTGTGAAGCTCTAAGCTCATGTCTGAACATTACCTGAGTAGTGCTGCTGCTGCCTTCATCCCATTGCTTCATAGGCTACCTGAATTGAAAATACTCTTTTCAGGGACACTCCAGGCACCAAGCAGCATGTAACTGGAAAAGTTCTGAGTGCTTAGAGCCCCTCTGTATCCTTATATGCTTAACACTTATATAATACTGGCCACTGGAGGCTCTCAAAGCACTTGGCAAACATTACTGAATTAAGTCTTGCATGTATGAATGAGAGAAACATTATTATGCCCATGGTTAGAGATGAAGAAATGGAGGCATAAAGCCTTAAAGTGACTTACCCAAGGTCACCCAGGAAGCTCACGGCAGAGCCAGAATGTAAAACCTGGATCTCCTGACTTCATGTCCAGTGTTCTAACAAGATCATCCCTTACCCTTCATAATTCTGCTTTTTATTTATCAATTCTAAGGTGCTTGACGTTTTGAATGTAACCACATTGCCCCCAAAGTCAAGTTTTCCAGTCATCTTGGCTACTATCGTGAACTTCTCATCTCTTAAGTGCATCTAAAACTGGGTATCCAGTCAATATCAGACCCAGAGTCAGTGTCATGTAGCTTATCCTCCAGGGGGCAGACTGGAATCAGCTTTGGTGAAGATCTTTGTATTAACCCTTTGAATGACTCTCAGAAATAATAATGGAAGGTCTAAAAGTCTACAAATCCTGATTGGCTAAGAGTTGCATTTTTTTTTTTTTAAACAACCCATGTTAGCAGATCAAACATTGTTAAAACTATGAGGAAAATTGTGCTGAAGTTGTACTTTAAGCAGGATATAAATTATCAAACAGCATAAAGTGTAGTGCAATGAAGACTTCAAAGATAGGCTGACCAGACAGCACGTCTGAAAAATCGGGACAGAGGGTGGGGGGTAATAGGAGCCTATATAAGAAAAAGCCCCAAATATCGGGACTGTCCCCATAAAATCGGGACATCTGGTCACCCTATTCAAAGAACTCCTTGGAAAAATATTTTGCTACATAAGGGCACTTCTTCCTGAGAGAGAACTCCCACTGAAACCAATAAGAGTTTGGCTGAATTAAGAGTGCTGGTTAGGACTTCATATGCTAGAATAAAGAATGCCAAAAGATGCAAATGAGATATCTGAAAGAGAGAGATTAGTAAACAAATTTTTTTATTAGGAGCTAGATAAACTCTCAGAATCAAGAAATTTTTACTTTAGTCCAACAAGTTACTAACTTCTCATTTTTCTTATGCCTCAGTATTGTAATATGTGTGGTATTCTTTGATGGTTCTACTATTCAAAGTGGTGCTGCACACTACTTGTTTCAACAAATTTCACTGAGACTGGAATGACTTACTCTGCAGTTTCATCCTGGAGTCCTGGACAAACTGGTGGCCGAAAGGAAACTGGGACAGCTCGGTTCCCTGGCAGATAAATAGATGGGAGCAAGTCTCTCCTTCCCAGGGAGAGGGTGGTTTTTAGTATCTCTTTCAGAGCCAGGCCTAGCACAGTTCAAGGCTTTTTATGCTGTCTTGTCTGGGCATAAAGGGAGTTCTTCATCAGTGAATTGCAACTTCACATTTCTTGCGAAAACATGATTATTTTGCTGGTTTCACTAGAAGTGTGAGTGGATTATTTGTGCATATTTAAGTTAGGGTTGAAATGCACTGACAAAGCCTTGTTAGGAGAGCCTATTAACCTCAGCTGAAGCCAGTACTGCTATCACTATCTGACATCTGCAGGCAATACAGTCACTCATAAATGTGTCATAAAATAACAATTTCAATTCGTTTTGATTTTTAATGTTTCCACGGTTTTTAAAAATACATTCCCGTGCAAATAGTTGCTTTAACAACAAATATACCTTCCCTTGCGCGTCTGAAACCCAGGTGTTTGTAGCGCTAGGGATGTGAAAGTGTCTGCTCTCCAAACTGAGAGAGATCCAAAAAGTAAATGGAAGATAGTGACATGATTTTTTTTTTAATAATTTTTATTTTGACCTCAGATTTTACTAATAATCTAGATAATGAAATTGACTTGTTTACAATATCTGACTTAAGCTGAAAGTATCCCTTTAATGTTAATCACCAAAACTAAGGCCATGTCTACACTAACACTTATGTTGGCAAAACTTTTTTCTCAGTCCGGAGTGTGAAAAAACCAGCCCCCTGAGTGACATAAGCGCTCCCGTGCACAGCACTATGTCAGCCAGAGATGCTCTTCTGTGGACACAGCTACCGCCGCTCGTTGAGCTGGTTTTATTATGTCAACAGGAGAGCGCTCTCCCGTCGGCATAACGCGTCTACACAAGCGCTCTTACAGTGGCATAGCTGCATGGGTACAGCTGTGCCACTGTAAGCTTGTAAGTGTAGACATGGTTTTAGTGAACGTACCTTCCATAATTTTGGGATGCAGTAATCTTAATGGTCTAGCAGCTGGGATGTATTACTAAATTTTCATTGAACTTGTTAAACAGCTATCAAATGTTAGTGTGTAAAGTTTTCTTACACAATATTTATTGTTTAGAGCACCTTTGTGTAAGAAGTTAATGTAATCTCCATGACAGTTAAATAAACTACCTTGCTCATTCAGTTTTAAGCCACTGATCTAGACTTACAGTATAAAAGATCTTAACAGTTGCATTCTTTGTTTATATCAACATATCTATTTGAATGACTTGTGTATGGTGGTCTAGTGCCAACTGGAGGGAAAGACGAACTCCATCAGAGGGTGTCTGAAAGTTCCAAAGATTACTGTGATCAATATCTAGCATATATGGTCATAAGTGTACTCATTCAACCACCAGTCTTCTGGCAATTAGAGCCTGATCATCTGAAACGCTGAGCACTTTCAAATATCACTGACAAGTCAAAAATGCTCAGCACATCAGAGGCTTCTCAGCACCTGGCAGGATCAGGCCCTGAAGGAGGAGTTGAAAGTAGCCAAGTGCAGTATCTCTAACAAAAGAATGTTGTGTGAAGACTTTTTGCCCAATTGCAGCCTTCAGTTTGTTTACTGACTTTCAGGGTATGCAGTAAGTATATTATGTAGCAAAGCATGTTAACTGTTCTGATCTGGCTCTCAATATCTGGTGGTTTAGAACAGACCTATGTCCTAGCTGTACAGTGTGCTAACACAGGCACCCTTTTATCCACTGCTCCGTACTCATTCAGTTATACTGTGTTTCAAAAAGAACGGAGATCTCAGAATGAAAAGGCACTACCCAGATTAACAATTGACTTCTGGTAATTTCTGTACAGTGAAACCAGGTAAGGCTAGCAAGACAAAACCAGCCTTGGAATAAAAGGTTAAGGATGCTGAACAGGAGTGTTAGCTTTCACAGAAAGAAGCAAGATAGCAGTGTGTAAAAATGAAGCAATCTGAACTTTGGGGGTGGGGCTGAGGGAGTGGACATGAGTGGTTATGGTAAATGAACAAGAGAAAACAAGGAACATAAGCAACAGACAAGTAAAATTGGATCAGCATTTAGGAGAGAGGCAAAAAAATGAAGGGCATGAGCCCAAGTAGTGCCCAGAGCCTTTATTTCTGTTAACTCCATTAGGCACTGGAGGGGCAGAGCATCTTGCAGAATCAAGTCCAAAGTGGTCTTAAAACAAAACAGGAAAAGCTTAAGAAACGATCGAAAAATAATTAATTTTTATTAGAGTATCATCAATGTGCTCAGTTCTGTAAAAACCAGAAAGACCACCTCTTTAAGGGACGGAGGGCTCAATCCTGCAAACATTTGCCCATGTCTGTAACTTTATTCCTGTGACTTCAGTGGGACTACTGGTGTGCATACCGTTACTCATGCTTGAGAGTTTGCAGGATCTAGCCTGGAGTCTTACACTCTGAAATCACTTTGTAGCAACTCATGGAATGGCTGAGGATTAGCGTTCATGTAGGTATGTTTCTGTTTTAGAGAGCACTTTGAGAAAAGTTGCTTTTTGGAGGGTTTAGTTGCACTCTCTCATATATGGGGCATATTTTGCAAAACCACCTGTTGCATCCTCATGGCTTATTGAAGATCAGACAAGAGCCTCCAAAGTGTACAATTGATTTTTTTTTTAAGCCCTTCAAATTTCAGAAATATTTTTAAAGATTGAAAAACATATTTGAGCAGATGTGTAAGAGGTAGCTCACTTCAGAAATTAAAAACCTTAACATAATTTAAAACACTTTAAAGGGACTTCAATTTGAAATATAGTCAGTTTTTAAAAAGGAGGGGGTTGCAGCTTAAAAGTAGTTTAACGAACTTTGCTTGTTCTTGAGTGATCCAGTCATTGGTGTTGGTACAATGACGTTTTCCTACCTTTCTTTAGAACGTCTCTCTACACTGCTGCTGGATGAAAGGCCCACACAAACTGGAAACTGGCTGACAACTGATTAGTCACTCACCGTTTCCACGATGTGCTGAGTGCTGTTCGATGCACAAAGTAAAACTGAAAAAAATAGGAGGAAAAGTTTTACTGTATTTTATTTTACAGGAAACTTTATAGCAGGGGTCTCAAACTCAGTTTATTTATCTTAGGGCCAGTGCCAGTCCTCAAATCCTCCCAGCGGGCCAATAATATCACTGAAGATGGTATTCGGAAAAGAAAATGTTTCTATTGTATTTTTTTATTTTGAATTTCTTAGAACTAATAAAAGTGTCATACAACTTAATAAAATTCTTCGCCTTCTAGAGAGTTTTTAGTGTTTGCCAGACACCTGGCAACGCTTCAGTTCTGTCAGTTTGTTGATGTTTGGCCTCAGTGACTGAGCAGTTGGAACCTTCAGGATTGCAGCAAGGTGTGCATCAGATGTTTATATTCATTGTGGAAAAAAGTGATGCTGCCTCCATGGCTGACTCTGCCTGGCAACTAGTGATGGTATCTCAGTTCCTCTCCCCCAGCCAATGGAGCTTCGAGGGGAGGCACCTGTAGCAGACCGAGCCGGCAGCATGGCTGGCTGCATGCGTCTCCTCTGCGTGCGCAGTGGGTAGGTTCTCAGGCTGCAGATGGCCCGCGAGCCGGGACTTTGAAACCCTTGCTTTATAGTAAAGTTAGGTTTTACTTGAGAGAACAGGAGGTGTGTGAGTTCTAAAAGAATCTCAATTTTGTACCTACAGTGGGTTTTATAAAAAAAGAAAGATGAAAATATCCCTTAGAAGTCTCTCACCTATTGTTCTTTCAGGTAACTGAAGAATTAGAATTAGAAACTTTTTTCAGTTTACTTTGTGCATTTGATAGCACTTTCTGCCTACTCATTTTTGTTGGTCAGTTTCAGTTCCTTTTTTTTCTCATATGCTAGCATGATGACTTCTCACATGCCCTGCTCGGGGCGGTTCAGATGCATGCTCTTCCTTACATCCTTCAAGAGGGTGTTCACGAGTAAAAGCAGCACCAAAAGCTGAGCAGGAATAAGCAGCTGATGGGCATGTACACGGAGAGGAAGGGGACAAAGAGGAGTACTCGGCCCTGACAGGTTTGGTGCTGTGGCTCTCAGGCCCACCCAAAAAACCCTTCCAAACCTTTGAAGGGCAGCAGAAAACCATTACGGAAACAGGATTTTAACTTCAGGAAGTCACTGACATCCCTTTAATGTTACTGTATTGTATTTAATGTAGAATGTGTCTGTTATGTTGAGATGAGGTTGTGGCTCTTTCTCTGCCAGCCCCATTTTCTAGCAACTCTTTAGGAGAATTGTCAGTTGTGTGGCCTAAAACATAGAGATGTGCCCAGATCTGGGCCCAAATTTCACAATGCAGCTCCATCATCACTAAAAATGAACTTACCATACCTTTCTTCCATCCCCAAACCAATTATTTTTCTTGGGGCCTGATGAACCTCCCAGTGAAATCTGCAGAAAGTAACCAATTGATCCCAGTGGGAGCTGGATCACATCCTTAATGAAGGAAAAGTGACTTCCTTCCTTGTGGCTATGCTGGCTCTTCTTGTAGACTTTGCTTAAGCTAGTACTTTGTTAAGAAAACCCAAATCACTAAGTGGAAATTGATCATTTGTATTGGTTTAATTTGCAGGATTTTAAACTCGTTTTTGGCAATCATCGAGGCAAAGCAAGTTCTTACTGGCATGGAAGTACAGCTACCATTGTTCAAAGCCCTGGAGACGGAGTGTGGGGAGTAGTATGGAAAATGAACACTAGCAATTTAAATTCGCTGGATAAGTAGGTGCATTTTAATGTCTTGTGTCACTTTAGAAAGCAAGCCAAATGCAATGGTTATTTTTCAATAATCAATGTGGTGGGTTTGTTTTGGATCAGGGAGAACACATTGGATTCTAAAACACAAATTTGTATCTTAGAGCTTGGCTGTGGACAATGGATTGTGTGATGTGGTCTAGATGAAAGCTGGAGGCATGTAGGTAAGTATAGTGGTCAGTAGGTTTCCGGTATAGGGTGATGTTTATGTGACCATTGCTTAGTAGCACTGTAATGTCTAGGAAGTGGACCTCTTGTGTGGACTGGTCCAGGCTGACGTTGATGGTAGGGTGGAAATCGTTGAAATCTTGGTGGAATTCCTCAAGAGCCTCCTTCCCATGGGTCCAGATGATGAAGATGTCATCAGTGTAGCACAAGTAGAGTAGGAGGCATAAGGGGATGAGAGCTGAGGAAGCATTGTTCTAAGTCAGCCTGACATCAGGAATCATAACATTAAAAAACCGGTAGGAGAACACTTCAGTCTCTCTGGTCACTCAATAACACTCAAAGTGGCAATTCTTCAACAAAAAAACTTCAAAAACAGACTCCAACGTGAAGCTGCAGAACTGGAATTAATTTGCAAACTGGATACCATCAGATTAGGCCTGAATAAAGACTGGGGGTGGTTGAGTCATTACAAAACCTAAACTTAATTTCCCCAATACTAATTTCTCCCTACTGTTATTCACACCTTCTTGTCAACTGTCTGTAATGGGCCACTCTCTTACCACTTCAAAAGTTATTTCTCCTCCCTTGGTATCCTGCTGTTAATTGATTTATCTCGTTAGACTGACTTAACACTTGGTAAAGCACCCCACATCCTATCTTTTACTTCATACATCTCATGAAGTGGGTTCTAGCCCATGAAAGCTTATGCCCAAATAAATTTGTTAGTCTCTAAGGTGCCACAAGGGCTCTTTTTTTTGCTGATACAGACTAACACGGCTACCACTGAAACCTGTGATGATTCAGTTATCCCTCCCAATGTAAACCTGTCCTGCCCCCGTTCAGTGACAACTTAAATAGCTCTGTCACCTATCAAATTGCTTGCCTGCCTGCCTGCATGCTGGAGAGCATTGAGGCAGTACATGGCTAAGAACCTCAGAAAATCATCCCCCTCTTTTGCAGGTGCCTTAATAAGGATTTAGGAGCCTAACTTTAGACACCATTTGGAAACTTTGGCCAGAGCTCTGTACTACTTGTTTTATTACAGCTCTTAGTGGCCTAGTCTATAAAACTGAAATTTCAACTTGCACATTAATGGTGTATAATGAGTCTGAATCTGCAAGGGGCTGAGTGCTCTCAGCTACCACTGACTTCAGCATCTCACAGGATCAGGCCCATTATGAATGCTTTCAGGATTTGAGGAATAAAATTAATGTTACAAAGTTTAGTTTGGAGACATTGGAATTAGATTAAATCTGAGCAGTAAATTACCTTGTATACTTCTCACTGGGGAGAAGTCCTCACTCTTTCTCCTACCCAATTCTTCTCTGCACCTTACTGCTCTCACTAGTGATCATACTGTAAGATCCTGTCTCTTTTGTACAACATCTTAACTTGCCATGCGTTCCTGAAACCTAAAATACTTCACAGAGCTAAAGATCCCATAACTATTTCTGTCTATGAGGGAAGATACTGCCCCTACCAGCACTGTCAGGAAAGAAAGGTTGATTGGTAAATAATTGTAATTTGTATTGTGGAGTTTTAAATCACTTGCTCTTATTTTTTAATCACTTTTAATGCTAGTAAAAGGTACCTGATTGGCAACTCTGGAGACTCAACTGTTCTAACTCAACAGAAAAGTTACAGGATGGGCATTAGCATTGCTGGCTTGCTCCCCCGACAGTTCATGAATAGGTCCTAAAGGTGATCTTCAAAAGGAAAGAAACCGGATTTGTCCTCTTTGCTTCTTTATGATCTATAAAGAAAACCTGATTTAAAAAAAATCTAGTGCTAGTCTTTTCACTAGATATTCAGGTTTTATCTACCCTGTCTTCCTAGTGATCTGGTATAATTATGATGGAGTAACCATGAAGTAAAAAGTGATAGGAAACTATTTTTATCAGATGTTAAAAATTTGCTTTTTGTGTGTGTTAATATAAACTTTTTCCCTTTCTGCACTCCTTGCCCTCTAGAAATAATTTAATTACCAGGATTTCTACCTGTTAAAATACTTATGTTGGTTTTTGTTCCGATAATGTGTCAATGTCCTTTTAAGGACTATGGCCCCAATCCTGCAAAGGCTTACATTATGTCTGCACTATGGACCTTACAGCAGCACAGCTGTACCGCTACAGCTGTGCTGTTGTAAGGTCTCCTGTGTAGCTGCTCTTTGCTGACAGGAGAGAGTTCTCCTGCCAGCATATTTAAACCACCCCCAATGAGCAGCGTTAGCGATGTTGGCAGTAGAGCCTCCCCGGCCGACATAGCACTGTCCACACCAGCACTTTTGTTGGTGAAATGTATGTTGATCAGGGGTGTGTGGGTTTTTTTCCACACCCCTGACCGACAAAAGTTTTGCTGACAAATGTGCTAGTGTAGACAAAGCCTTAAATGTGTAGAGCAGGGATAGGCAACCTTTCAGAAGTGGTGTGCCGAGTCTTCATATATTCACTTTAATTTAAGGTTTCGCGTGCCGGTAATACATGTTAACATTTTTTAGAAGGTCTCTCTCTATAAGTCTATATTATATAACTAAACTATTGTTGTATGTAAAGTAAACAATGTTTTCAAAATGTTTAAGAAGCGTCCTTTAAAATTAAATTAAAATGCTGATCTTACGCCACCAGCCTGCTCAGCCCACTTCCAGCCTGGGGTTCTGTTCACCTAGGCCTGCAGCGGGCTGAGCGGGGCGACTCGAGGTCAGGGCAGAGGGCTGGGG
>NW_020664435.1:647367-720210 GCF_002925995.2 Terrapene triunguis | reverse complement strand
TTGGCGCTTTCCGGCCCCTCCGCCCCTCCTCCTCCTCCTCCTCTCAGTGGGCAGGCAGCGTGCCACTCAAAATCGGCTCGCGTGCCGTGTTTGGCACGCGTGCCGTAGGTTGCCGACCCCTGGTGTAGAGTTAAGCACAGACATCAAATAGTCCTGCTGAAATCAGTGGAACTGTTTTCTCTTTGTAGTTGCACCCATTCGTAAGTGTCTGCAGGATTGGGACATAGTTGTAGCTAAAAAATAGATTAGCTTTCCTTAAATTATGTTGGATTATTAAACCTGAAAAATCCAGTTTTGCTTTTTACTGTGTGTGTTCACTTTTTGCACTTTTTCTCAGCATGGACAATGAAAGTAGTCTTTGTTACTTCTGTTTTTGGATAATGTGTAGTCAATTTCACTTTTAGTTCCTTATTTACTAGCTAAACAATACAATAGGATTACCATATTTTGAGTGTCCAAAAAGAGGACACTCCACGGGGCCCCGCCCCCGCTCCAACTCCACCCCTTCCCCAAAGTCCCCGCCCCAACTCCGCCCCCTCCCCTGCTTCCCGCGAACATTTGATTCGCGGGAAGCCTGAAGCAGGCAGCAGATAAGCTGGCGGGGGGTGGGGGGAGGAGGCGCGGCCCAGTCTAGCCCCCCCAACCAAACGGCTCCCTCCGGCGGCCGGCCCCGGCCCCAGTGTCTCCAGCCTGGCTCGGCTCCTGGGGTGCCGGCCCCCGGCCCACACCCCCGGCCGAGCGGCCCCCGGCCCAGCACCCCCGGGCCCGGCTCGGCCCCCGCACCCCTGGGCCCCGGGCCAGCCCCCGGCCGAGCACCCCCGGCCCAGCACCGCCGGCCCCTCCCTATTTTCCCGGACATGTTCGGCTTTTTGGGATTTCCCCCCGGACGGGGATTTGAGGCCCAAAAAGCCGGACATGTCCGGGAAAATCCGGACGTATGGTAACCCTACAATACAATGCTTGGGTTGCAAACAAGGGAGAGGGATCTTTGTGTCTTTGCTTTCCTTGGTAGCACTTCTCTTGATTGTAAGTTTTTGGAGGTTTTGTCTTAGCCTAAAATTTACATTTCATAAAGTTTGTTTGACCTGACACTTTTTCTTTTAAATCCCAGCAAAAGACACTATTGGCTTGTCATCTTTCTTCCCCCTGCTATGACCCAGAAATCTGTTTCTAAGGTTTACATTCCATTTGTTTGTAGGCTGCAATCTTCCTGTTAGTTCCATGCAGGCATATGGGTCTGCCTGCAGTGAGCCAGCTGGGGCCATACTCTGCTAGTATGTTAAATCACTTGTAAAAGTGATTAGATGTTGTTTTAATTTGAAAATATAATTGGTCAGATACTCGGATACCATTGTGATGAATACTGCTAAAACCTAGACAGGGTATTCTAAGTGGTCACGTTTTTACCTGTCGTGTACAGCTAAGCAGTTAACTATCGTATCTAAATGCTATCCCTGATCTCATGACATTTGAACTAAGTTCACCCATTACTGCCAATTTATTTAGATTTGTATTAGAAGCTAATTTTAACTTTTTAGCACTGTGTTTTTAATCCACTGTCCTCCCCCTGCCCTTGGGCAAATCTTTCTTTTGAAAGAAACTAGTTATGGCGGTTCTCGATACAGTCTTGTAGCTCACTGCTATTGTGCAAGTTCTACATACAAACTACAAGGTCTGGGCATGTTGATGGGTGTGCTGGGTTGTTCACAAGGATGTGCTTTGGGAGTTTCCTCACTTTAGAATTATCTCTCTATTTAAAAATAATTAAAGGGGCAAGGTAAAATTTTGCAGTTGTTTCATTATCAAAGTGGAACTTAATGATTCTGGCATTGTCTTTTAATTCTCATAATTTCGTTGTGTGCATATTGTGGATTATCCAATTTTATTTATATACCAAACATTAACTGATTCCCAAGAGGTGCAGAAAGTAACGTTGCTGTTAACTTGCATGGTTACAGGGATAGGCTTGCTGTTACGCTATTTGTTCTGGATCTAAAAAATAAGCCAATGGTATTGTTCACTTTTTGATTTCAGTACTCCGAGATACAAGTATTGATCAAAATTATTGGAATATATTAATATTACTCAGTACTGCAGCCGAAAAGCCACCTTGCATTTAACATGCTAAAACTCACCTATTCAAATACATGTTAGTTTTCTCCCCTGTATTGGTGGTTCAGAATGAAAGGAAATGTTTTGATTCTTTACAGGCAAGAAGGAGTTGAAGATGGTATTTACAGTCCAATAGAAGTCAACGTTCCAACTCAAGAGGGAAAAGTACTGACCTGTCGAAGTTATCAGATGAATGATTGTGTCTGTGATCTCCCATCACCACAGTATAAAAAAGTAGGCATCATCTAAAAAGAGCGTGAACTGAAGTGGATATTGTATTACTACTTGCCACTTATAATAGTCTCTTACAACAGCATTTGTTATATAGCATAGTCTCTCTTAAAATAGCATTTCAATTCTTTCCAAACGTATCAAACCGATACATCCCTATTGTTAGTCTGCTGACTTCAGTGAAACTAAACAAAAGGTAAATCTGGGCTATTGTACGTAAAGCATGTGCTCTCACCCATGAATTGCTTCTTCCTCAATTCATTTGCAACCACCTGTGAGGTTGTATCAGCTGCTCAAAAGCACTAAGCAACTTTACAAAATAGTTTGGGATAGAAAAGATCACTGTCCTAAACTGAAGCCACAAAGGGAATTTTAGTGGACAGAACTTAACACCCTGACCTGGAATCTGGCGAGGACATAGATATTAATATCTCCACTCTTGTAAAAAGTGCCATAGAATCTTTCATGACTAAAGGTAGTTAGTATCTTGGCTTGACATCTCCAACATCACAGGCCCTGTAACACTGTTCTGGGGCATTGGTCTCGGGGGTGGCTCCAGGCACTGGGGCAGCAAGCCGCGGTGGGCAGCCTGCTGGTCGCCATGAGGGCGGCAGTCAGGCTGCCTTCGGCGGCATGCCTGTGGGAGGTCCGCCGGTCCCGCGGTTTCGGCGGCAATTCAGCGGCGGGTACGCCAAAGGCGCGGGACCGACGGACCTCCCGCAGGCATGCTGCCGAATCCGCGTTACCAGCGGACCTCCCGCAGGCACGCCGCCGAAGGCTGCCTGACTGCCGTGCTTGGGGCGGCAAAATACATAGAGCCGCCCCTGATTGGTCTAGTACTTCTTCTTAGCATATGCGCAGTGTCCCTCAAGTGTCATGTGACCAGGATTCATGACTGAATTTGGACTGCTGGTTGGATCATTAGCTTCCCTGGCTTGGGCCGGGTACTGCTTGGGAGCACGACGTGTACGCTGATCTGTGTCCCCAGATTTAGTACTGGTTTGGAAGAAAAAGTTCCATGTGCGATATCATCAACACCACTCTGCAGCACACTGACTCTTCTTGGAGGTATGCCTAAGCACTGAGCAGTCCTGACTTGCTTAGCTGGTGAGGTCTGAGGCCCTATCCAGAGGTGGTGTGACTACATGTCTAGAAATGTTTAGCTAATCAGAATTACAGATAAAAGCAACAAGCTACCATAGTGACTTTCTACTGAAAATAACTAACTGGGCTTGATCCTATAACCCCTATGCATATGTCACACCTTTTGCCCTGGGGTCCATCCATGTGGATCAGCTTGCAGGATCAGAATCTGTTTTTTTTGTTAAAGAACGCTAACCCAGGCAACCCTAGTGTGCTGGCAGCCATCACTTCCCCCTTACTTTTCTCCCAGACAGATCTTTGGGGCGAGCTGTTTGAAGAAATACAACTATGCTAATACAAACATCAAGGTTGATAATTTATATATAGTCTGGGGCTCTCCTTGCCATACTGCATGTATACCAAGATAATGGAAAAACTGATCTTTTATTTGACAAACAAAATTACCCCTTACAAGTAAAACTTTACAAGGCAGTCATCTAACTGTATACACTGTAATATAATACAGTACTACATATGTACAGTTAGTCATGTATTTTTGTGACAAAACTGACTGTTACAGGAATTGTAACTTCCTGGCTTGTGTATTAAATTCTCTGCCCTACGCTTTTTAACCTACTAGGCAGAGTCTGTCATCACAATAGTATCTTGCTGCCTGAGCTTTTAAAACATGCATATGTATCTGTTTATAGTAGTAATTATATCAGTTCTCTTTTCTCACTGGCTTCCCTCTCTCAAAACAATTGTATTGTCAGGGACTCAAACCAAATTTGACTCTTCGTTGTAGTTGCGTCAACTCTGACACTGCCTTCTGTAAGGGAAGTGTTCTCTCAGTCTAATTTCTCTTAGTTTTCCTATGGCTCTCTTCTACCTTTTTCTTCTACGTGAAAGGATTTTATTTAAGAGGACAAGTAGGGCTGTTCATGTCATATGGCTGTGTCAGTGACTAAGTGCACTGTGTGTACGTCTGTGTGGTATCTTCGGTACCTGGGATAAGCGGTTTTTATTTTTGTAACCTCCACCCCAGTAATTTCCTGTATTTTTCTTTTCACTTCCCATGAATAGTTTTGGCTTACACTACACACTTTTTCATTTATCTTATGTGGGGGAAGGAAAGCTTCAGTAAAATAAACAGTAGAGAAACTGTCTTCACGTATGCGACATCTAAATGGCTTCTTTGCTACTGTAGTTCTTACTCATATTCACCACTGTCCATTCAAATTAGAAAGACCCAGCAGCTGTTGGTGTACCATCTCAGGATTTTTCTGTAATAACTCAAGCGTTATAATTACTTCTCACTTAGAAGAACTTATGCTAAGGCTGGTTGAAGACTGAAATCCTATATCTTAAAGGTGGAAATTAATTTGCTCCTGGGGGAATTCTGTGCGAAAAAATTAAAATTTTTGTGCACAAAAATTTTAAAATTCTGCATATTTTATTTGTCAAAATAATGCAATATAATCACTGTGCTTTCAATTATTTTGGTAATTTATTTAAACTACACTACAATGGATGGAGAATAGGAGGAGGGAGCATTGGAGGAAACCCCAAATACCTAATAGTAATGTAGATAGGTTTCACCCTTTATTTCTAGTTATTAGTCAACAAATATATGCAGCCGTATGCTCAGTGTTACATCATAAGTAACTGAAGAGTAAGTGAGGACTGGGGAATCAAACTCTCAATTTATATTGGCTACTGACCATCTCCAGAAAAGGAAGTAGAAAACAATTCATGGAACACATTTTGATAAGAATTTTTTCAGTCCAAAAAGACCAGTTCTGATCACTAAAGGAACATAAGCATTTATAAGGCCATACTGTCCTTTACACTACTCTGGCAATGTAAAGGAGCCTTAAAACTTTTACACCTGTTTTATATTCCTGGGGGAATTCACAAAGACAAAGCAGCATTCACTAAGCAGGCAGGCTGCTACATTCTGCTCTGCTTGAGGGGACAGAGCCTGTCCTACACCTACCTCCTCGAAGCTCTGCCCCTCCACGCTGAGCATGCTACAGTAGAGAGCGAGAGGGTCTGTCTGTCTGTCTGTCTGTCTCTCTCTCTCTCACACGACTGCCCAGCACCAGCACCGCGGTGATTTATGTCTCTACTGGCTGCTCCGGACACATAAACCAACCTGCCTGTGCTGCCAGGGAGGGGTATGTGACCGCTCTTGCAGCTTCCCTTTGCTTCCCTGTCAGATGTCATATTTCTGTCAAAGAAATCTGTGGGGGACATGAATTCTGCGCATGCACAGTAATGCAGAATTCCCCCAGGAGTATTAATTGACTCATTAAGTGCCTGATCTCTCAGTGCCTTACACAGTAGCCTCCTAGGGGTTTTGTACTAGTACCCATCCTGGCAGTATCTGAGCTGCTTCAGGTTAATTATATTGGCACTAGAGAGATCGTTAGTAGTCTTCATGGTGTCTTTGGCTGCCTTCCTTTTTCTGGTTAGGTAGGGTGTACATAGGGTTTGGTTTTAGTCCCATCACCTTAAATGGTACTATTTTTACACAAGTAAAGGTTTGTGTGATCTAACTCTTTTATTGTAAAGTGATGTTAAAAGTTTTTCTTTTAATTGTAGGTCATCTGTATGGGTGCAAAACAGAATGACTTGCCAACTGCCTATCAGAAGAAATTAGAAGCTATAGAAACGAACAACTATGCAGGACCATTATCAATCTTTGAAGAAATTGAAGCTGCTATTAAAGAGAAAGAAACAACAACTCAGTAGAAAAGTATCCCCAAAATATTTCCAGTTCCACTTCCTTGCCTGATTTAATTCTATAGCCTGTGTTATACCGGAGGTCAGATTAGATTCACTGTGGTCCTTTCTGCTCTTGGAATATATGAATTTTTCATTTTGATTTAGGCATCTGTCTTCTCAATATACTGATTAGCAATAATTTCCTTCTTTGATAAAGAAGGGCAAACTTGACACGTTTGTGTAGTTCAGTAAGGTATTGGATTGAATATGCAATTTAAGGTCCTAAGCTTGCGAAGACCTATGTACATGCTTAACTGTATGTACCACATCTAAAGCTAAGCACGTAAATCTTTGCAAATTGAGCTTAACTTTCTGTAGTTCTCGTACAGTGCTGGTAAAGTTCATATAGTTCTTTAATACATCTATAAGCAGAACTAAAGAGAAAAGCCATCTTGGTAGTCATGTGCACATGCTGCTGTGTTCTAGGATTAAGAGTTGCAGGATCAAACTACAGTTCTTAAGTGCTGTGCACACAGTTCTCCAAGCAGGTTTAAAAAAACTTTTTTTTCCCAAATGTACATAAGGTTCATTGGGATGTAAAGCGGGGAATTAAGCTGATACCGATTTGGATTTTTACATATCTAACTTCTGTAGCAGGGGTGCTGAGAGTCATTGAACCAATGACTGGAGCGGCGAACCGCGGCCAGTGGGAGCTGCGATTGGCCGAACCTGCGGACGCGGCAGGTAAACAAACTGGCCCGGCCCGCCAAGGGCTTTCCCTGAACAAGCGGCGGACTGGCTTTGAGAACCACTGGTCTAAAAGGCAACTCATGCCCTTAAGGAAGTTACCAGCGAAGTGTAGATAAATCTCTGCATTAAGCATCTTCACATAACTTTCATATGACTTTGTATTATGCTTCTAATTTCATACAACTTTGTATCAGATCCTTATATAGAAAACTTTGTATTGAGCCTTGGTATAATGTTAAATGTCTTTTTGCTAGGAGAAGAATAAGATCCCTCCCACCCCCCTTTTAATCAATTGCCCTGTTGAATGAACCAGGTCTGAATGAGTAAAGGCGTGGAAGGCAAGCACCTCCAGACTGCTGCAATAGTTGGAGAGGGGAAGGAATCCAAACCCAAGAACAATAAAACTTGTCAAGTGGGCACACTAAAGAAGAGCAGACATATTGACGGCCTTGGGGGTTAGAAGCAAGCACCTTCTTTTGAAAACACTTTCTTTGAATAGCATTGGGACAACACCCAGAAAGAAGCAGCACAAAGGACCAACGGACACAGATACAGATTTTTGAATCTGGTATAGATTTGCATGAGAGGGAAGCTGCTATAAATGTGAGGTGTCTTGCAGAGGACCCCGGGTCTCGTCTTGTCAACATCGGAGCATCGATCCGGATTGGCAAAAGCCTGGCTCCACCCCTCCCCCATCTAACTCACCTGGCCAGTGCAGTTATAGTACTTATATAATATGCATATGATACAGTGTTGATTGATACAGGTATTTCCAATAAATGTGGCGCTTTGCCTTATTCCCCCTGAAAAGATCCTGTGCAGTACTTTTAAGTACAACAGAAGGACAGCATTCTACCTGTAATGGCGTACTGTTTTGTGGTATTGCTAGAAGTGGATGAACCAAGTCAGATAAAATAACTCTCTTGAATGGATTTTTTTAAAATTCTAAAGAGTTGGCTAACTACTTGATTTTTTCCCCTTAAATCATTGAATGCCTTGAACTTCCTGACTTCTGCAGGAAGCAGACCTAAGGCTTGATGAAAGCCCATAGGAATCTCTTCATTGACCTCATTGGGTTTGGATTAGGCCCCAATAAAGAAACACTGAGTCTCTCTTCATGGTAGCTGTAGCCTAGCTCAAATCAGAGTATTGTAAATCTTGCACGAATTCCTGATCTTGTGATACTTTCAGATTAAATTGAATGATTACTTCTGGGGAAAGTGGGCAATTGAACAACTTTGGGAAATACAAAAAGACTGAATGTCTTTTTTTTTTTCTTTTGTATTTAAGATCCGTATGCAAAGGATTTGTCCTTGATATAAAGGGGATATGTGTTATCTTCAAAGTTACTATGTGATTGATTATGACATCTGACAACATACACAGAGGAACTTATAATTTACCTTGTCTTCCCCTCATAAACTTCCATATTGAACATGTGCCATAGCAGTGCACTTCCCATCCACGTCATGTGAACATCTCCAAAGTTTATGCCTTTCATTTGGGCCCCATCTAATTCCCATGGTCTGTGAGTGTAAAATATAAATATCTATGCACTGAAAGTTGGAGTAAATAAAAAAGATTGCGATTGCCAGATTACTTGTGTGTCTATATAGTGCACAGAGAATGAAAAGTCCTCTTGATTCAAGAATGCTCAGTGTAGCATGTGTAGGCTAAAGCTGTTTGTATGAATGCATAAGTGAAAGTTGTCATATTGGGCATTGTTTTTTTTTTAATGCATCTGTAAATTAATCTATGTGCACTGTGTATGTGTGCATAGAAAAGATCAGTTTTTTAAATAAAGATTCTTTATAACTGTAAGAATCATTTTTGCCTAAGATAATTTGAAACTGCCATCTTTAAAATTGTTACTTTAGAACGGGGTGGGCAAACTTTCTGGCCCGAGGGCCACATCTGGGTATGGAAATTGTATGGCAGGCCATGAATGCTCATGAAATTGGGGGTTGGGGTGCGGGGGAATGAGGGCTCTGGCTGGGGTGCAGGCTCTGGTGGGGCTGGGGATGAGAGGTTTGGGGTGCAGGCTGGGACAGGGCATTGGGGCATGGGAGGATTTCAGGGGTGCAGGCTCCAGGTGGCACTTACCTCAAGCAGCTCCCAGAAGCAGCAGCATGTCCCCCCTCTGGCACACGCAGAGGTGTGGTGCTGGCCGGGTAGCTCTGCGTGCTGCCCCATCTGCAGGTGCCACCGCTGCAGTTCCCGGTCAATGGGAGCTGCGGAGGCGGTGCTTCGGGCAGAGGCAGCATGCAGAGCCCCCTGGCTGCCCCTACATGTAGGAGCCGGAAGGGGGACATGCTGCTGCTTCCGGGAGCTGCGCGGAGAGAGCAAGCCCCCGACCCCACTCCCCGACGGGAGCTTGAGGGCCGGATTAAAAGGTCTGATGGGCCAGACGTGGTCCACGGGCCATAGTTTGCCCACCCCTGCTTTAGCAGCTCCAATTAAATTATTTTTAAAAAAATGTATAACTTACGTTGTTTACAAACATAATGTACCATCATATATGCTTAGCTTTATTACTAAAGATTAAGGCCAAAATAATTGTCAAGAGGAAGAAAAAGGAAACTTTCAAAGGACAATATAGTTGCAAATCATGTAGAAAAGGAGCAATGCTGGGGATCCAGTACTTATGCCACTGGCACAAGAGATCAAAGATTTCTATGGAAGCAAGGGCAAAAATGCAATTATACCTCTACTATATTTGATCCAAGGAACATGCTGTCCTGCACTGACCTACCAGTGTCCTAATTTATTGATGTAACTTAGCCTAAACGGTGGTGGGTCATGAAAAATACTTTTTGAAATCTTTATTGTGAAAGTTTTACACTTCAAGCTTGTGTAATTCTTGTTTTTGTCTGTTCCTTGTCTTTAAAAAGCATGGGGTTTGGGGTGGAGGCTGAACAGCTTGCAGGCTGATAGCTAAAGGTCCTGTTTTTGTGGTAAGCGACAAAGAGTCCTGTGGCACCTTATAGACTAACAGATGTATTGGAGCGTAAACTTTTGTGGGTGAATACCCACTTCGACAGATGCATGTAGTGGAAATTTCCAGAGGCAGGTGTCATCCTAACACCTATGATAGCTCTTCTATGTGGCAAATGCAAACAACTGGTAGGGAAGTTATCACCTTCTGCATTGTAGACAACTGTAGGAACAACAGTATCAGGTTGCCCTGCCCTAAAATATATCCTCATTCTTCTTGCAAGTTCAAGTGTATAAGCAAAAGTAGTACTAATCAGCCCTATCTTTCTGTGGGCTCGTTTTTCCACATCTTGGAAACTTTGGATGCAGTAGCATGCTGCTTCAGCCATTACTGTATGGTGAGGTGTGCCTCCAGCTCTTCCGCTAGACATAATGGCCCGGATACAAATACACCTCTACCCCGATATAACGGGGCCCGATATAACATGAATTCGCATATAACGCTGTAAAGCAGTGCTCCGGGGGGCGGGGCTGCACACGCCGGTGTATCAAAGCAAGTTCGATATAACGCGGTTTCACCTATAACGCGGTAAGATTTTTTGGCTCCCGAGGACAGCGTTATATCGAGGTAGAGGTGTATCTTAGAAACAGCTTTAAAAAGTGAACAGTGTTTGTATTAAAAATGAGCCTAGTCTCTCCCTCCAAAGTGAGCTGGCCCTCGCTGGGCTCTCTCCAGTCCAGGTACTCTGTAGAATCCTAGAACCACAGAGCAGAAGGAACCACCAGGCTCATCTAGTGTAACCCCCTGCCCAGCTGCAGGATGGGTTGTGGCTGGGAGATGGGTGTAGCTCTTCCTTCCCTAGTTATTCCAGCGGGCTGTATGGCTAACGCCGCCTGCTGAACGTTTTCCGCCGCTGCTGGCTGCGTGCAGGGGGGAGCGCGGCCCTGGCTCCCGTTTCAGGGGGCGCTGCGGGAGCGTGTCCCAAACGCTGCCCGTCTCTCCTAGACGCCGGGGTAGGTGATGTCCTCGCTCACAGCCGCTCCGCTGCAGCCGGGCAGGGCTGGCAGGACGCTAGGCACCAGACAAGGCGTGTCCTAGGGCCTGATCGTCCGCGGAGCTGAGCCCCTGCAGCAGGGCAGCTCCCCGTGGCTGGAGCGCGGTGAGCCCCGGCAGGCCCGCCGGCCGCAGAGGGTGCTGCTGCTGGCGCCCTCGGGGGAGGGGAAGGGGGAGACGCCTTGGTGTTGCGACATCGTCTCGCTCTCCGCGGCTGCTGGCGGGGCAGCTCGCTCAGTCAGCGTCGGGCTCCTGCACGGTGCCGCGAAGGGGAAGCGCCCGGCCGAGCCGCTCTCCCAGTTCCCGGGGGCACCGAGCAGCGCGGGGCTCCGGCCCGCTCGGGGCAGCAGCAGCGCCGGGTCCCGGCCAGGCGGCCTCGCTCCTCCCTTTTCACTCCGTGTCCCCACGCGCGTCCTCCCCGCCGCCGCGGTGAGTCCTGCGCGCGCCGCGCTCACCCTGCTGCGCCTGGGGCCGGGGGGCGCTGCTGGGGCGGGGGGCTCGCAGTGCTGCAGGCAGGAGAGATGGGGGGGTCACAGGGCTGGGGGGGGGGGCGTCCGGGGACAGGAGGGCGAGGGGGATCACAGTGCTGGGGGGGCATGTCACACGGTTGTGGGTGAGGGCTAGGTGAGGTGAATGAAGCCAATGACTGCAACACACTTCTACAGCTCAAGCTTCGGGGTCGCTTGTTGGGTTCTGTGGCTGCCCCTTGCGGTTCCTTTCCAGAGATTTCATCCCTGTAGTAGGTTTTGAGATGCTGCTGCTTTATGCAAAATAAAGAGTCGAGCATCTGAAAACAAACACAGTTCTAAAACAGTGACCCGGGCAGACTTCCCTGGCCAAGTGAGCCAATGGCCATTTGCTGAGTTGTGAATGAATGTAATTTGGATTTGGCATAGGTGTCCCTCAAAGTAGGGTTGCCAACTCTCCAGGATTCCTCTGGAGTCTCTAGGAATTAAAAATTAATATTTAATTAAAGATTATGTCATGAAGAAACCTCCAGGAATACATCCAAACAAAATTGGCAACCCTACCTCAGAGATACTTATTAACTGCAAAGAGGTGGTGTGTTAAAGGAATAGTAAGGACTTGACTTAAAACACCTGACTTAAGGATTGAAAGCCCTCGGTTTAGGTTGCCAGCTGCCTGATGACAGTGTGTTGTGAGTAGTGGGAGAATTTTCTTTACCCCAGTCCAGTGGCTCACAAGTCTGGCCTGGTGCTGTGTGAGAGCCGTGTTTCCCACTGATAGGTAGGTTGGTTCTGTGCCTCTTTACTAGCTCTCTTTGCGTGGCTTTGCCAACGTTGGATTGTTTTATTTGGGATGGTGGTGGAAGGAAAGAACCACTCAGAGATCCAGAGCTGTGGGAGCAAAATATTTCAGGTAGCCCATGTCTTAGAAATAAGGGGATATAAGAGGGAAAGGAGCAGGAAACCAAAGAGGTATCAGATAATGTGGGATGAATTTGTGTGCGAGAAGGGCCAGTGAAGCAAGTATGCAAGGAGGGAATAATGGGACAAATGGGTTAGTGGAGTTGAGAGGAAAGGCAGAGAAATGTACAAGGTTAATTAATGAAGTCTAGAAAAATTAACTAGCTGTAATTGAATTTTCTTTGACATTTTGGGAGGTGTATTTTGAAATCCTCTCATTCAGTCCAGATGTGTCCTCATCTGGAATTGGTCAGTGAGATGCAGCCAAACTCAGATTACTAGGTGACAAGAGACAGTAATGTTTTCTATAGCTACAGCGTACAGGCATTAAGTATTTATGATATTTATTCTAGTTTAATTTTTTTTTTTTAGTTTAGGCTTTGTTTGTTGTTCTAATATTTGCACTTTGTAAATCTGTACTCCGGCTGTGTTCCTAAATTGCAAGGTTTGAGTTTCACGTTTCTTCGGTGAGAGACACTCCCATTCCTCAGAAATTTGGCAGAGGACAAATCACATTAGGCAGGGCTTGAAAAGTGTGCTGAGCAACTTTTAGGCAGAGAATTAAACATAACAGCTAGAGGCTAATACGGGAACCCCATTAGCAAAGGCAGGAGGAAAACCCAAACCCAGCTGCTCCTCCCCAATGCCACCCCCTGCTGCTGGCAGAG
This sequence comes from Terrapene triunguis, assembly GCF_002925995.2. Taxonomy (NCBI): domain Eukaryota; kingdom Metazoa; phylum Chordata; order Testudines; family Emydidae; genus Terrapene; species Terrapene triunguis. The sequence continues at coordinate 707,224 of NW_020664435.1, read as the reverse complement.
GGAAGGTTCTGCAGGAATACAGTGCATCTACATTACAAATAGCAGATCCTGGGTTAACTCTTTTCCCTGGATACCAGTCGCAAAGCCAGAATGGTCAGGCCTTACACATGATCCCTGTAAAATGGAATATGACCATCAGCAGCCTGACAAAGGAAATGCAAGAGGGCCCTATTGAGCTAGGTGTTGTATACCCACTTAACAAACAGATGGTCCCTGTCAGGAATTAGTCTTACTCCAATCCTTAAGAGACCAAGCATGGAAAATTTCTAGGGCTGTCAATTAATCGCAGTTTACTCACATGATTAATTCAAAACAAATTAACTTGATTACAAAATTAATTGTGATTAATTGCAGTTTAAATCGCACTGTCAATAATAGAATACCAATTTAAATTTATTCTAAATATTTTGGATGTTTTTCTACATTTTCAAATGTATTGATTTCAGTTACAACACAGAATACAAAGTGTACAGTGCTCATTTTATATTATTTGTTATTACAAATATTTGCACTAAAAAAAGACAAAAGAAATACCGTATATACTCGTTCATTTGCCTGTTCCTTTATAAGCCGACCCCCCCAAGATAGTTAGGTAAAAATAGCAATAACTATGACCCTTTCAGAAGCCGACCCTATATTTCAGGGGTTGACAAACTCTGGCTCCTGGGCCGCTAGGGTAAGCCACAAGAGGGCCTGGACGTTTTGTTTACCTGGAGCATTCAGAGACACAGAGCCCCTCAGCTCCCAGTGTCCGTGGTTTGCCATTCCCAGCCAATAGGAGCTGCGGGAAGCTCCCATTGGCTGGGAATGGTGAACTGCGGTCACAGGGAGCTGAGGGGCTCCATGCCTGCAGACGCTCCAGGTAAACAAAACAACAATGTATTAGGTATTCAATTCAGTGATTCCATAGAGTTTTAAATCATCAAATTTTGGTGTAGACCTGTTTATAAGCCGCCCCCCACTCTTTGATGTGTCACTTTTTTACCAAAAATATTCGGCTTATGAACGAGTATATACAGTAGTATTTTTCAGTTCACCTCATACAAGCACTGTAGTGCAATCTCTTTATCATGAAAGTGCAACTTACAAATGTAGATTTGTTTTTGTTACATAACTGCACTCAAAAACAAAACAATGTAAAACTTTAGAGCCTACAAGTCCACTCTGTCCTACTTCTTGTTCAGCCAATCACTAAGACAAACAAGTTTGTTTACATTTGCAGGAGATAATGCTGCCCGCTTCTTATTTACAATGTCACCTGAAAGTGAGAATGGGCGTTTGCATGGCACTGTTGTAGCTGGCATTGCAAGGTATTTACATAAACATTTGTATTCCCCTTCATGCTTCGACCACCATTCCAGAGGACATGCTTCCGTGCTGATGATGCTTGTTAAAAAATAATGCATTAAATTTGTGACTGAACTCCTTTGGGGAGAACTATATGTCTTCGGTTCTGTTTTACCCGCATTCTGCCATATATTTCATGTTATAGTAGTCTTGGATGATGACTCAGCACATGTTCGATTTAAGAACACTTTTGCTGCAGATCTGACAAAACCCAAGAAGGTACCAATGTGAGATTTCTAAAGAAAAATGCATTAATTAAATTTGTGACTGAACTCCTTGGGGGAGAATTGTATGTCTCCTGCTCCGTGGTTTTACCTGCATTCTGTCATATATTTTGTGTTATGGCAGTCTCGGATGACGCCCCGGCATATGTTGTTCAATTTAACAACACTTTCATTGCAGATTTGACAAAACGCAAAGAAGGTACCAATATGAGATTTCTTAAGATAGCTACAGGCTAGCACTCAACTCAAGGTTTAAGAATCTGAAGAGCCTTCCCAAATCTGAGAGGGATGAGGTGTGGAACATGCTGTCAGAAATCTTAAAAGAGCAACACTTTGTGACTTTCTGTACCCCGTGGGAACACCCTACACCCCCCATGTTCATCCTTATAATATGATTGTGTGGTATCTAATGCAAAGTTTGTCATGTCGGGTGTCTTCGGCAGGCACATGATGTACTGAGCATTGTTGCTATGGTAATGTTATAGGTTGTAATTTCATGTATATAGTTATGAGGCTGATCATGTGTCCTCGTGGCTTAAAGCAAGCCCAGGCAAAAACTCCAGAAGCAGAGGGGCAGTTCACACCTCATCAGGGCATGTATGGAACAAACCCAGCCCAGCCTCACAGGAACAAAGGACACTGGCCTAGGCAACAACAAAGGATCTGTTGGACTCTCGAGTGAGTCACCCCCCTTCCTTTGGTCAGTTTGGGACTGCGATGAGGTAATGCTCACCTGACTCTGAAAGGGGGGGCAAAGCCAAGAGGGAAGGAAGGACATGATAAAAGGGAGATGTTTGCCATGCTCTTCCTCTTTCTTCCACCTACATCTACAGACACCACACCAAGCGACTGAAGCGCTGATCAAAGGAGAGAGACTGGCTGAAGGGCAACCAGCCAGTCTGTGGTGAGAAGCATCTAAGTTTATAAGGGCACTGAAAGTAGTTTGCTTTTATTTCATTTGACCAAATCTGACTTGTGTTTTGACTTATAATCACTTAAAATCGATCTTTGTAGTTAATAAATCTGTTTATTCTACCTGAAGCAGTGCATTTGGTTTGAAGCGTGCCAGAGACTCCCCTTGGGATAACAAGCCTGGTACATATCAATTTCTTTATTAAATTGACGAACTTATATAAGCATGCAGCGTCCAGCGGGTATAACTGGACACTGCAAGACAGAGGTTCCTAGGGTTGTGTCTGGGACCGGAGAGATAGGCTAGTGTCATTCGGTTGCAAGTAGCTGGGAGCAGCTTACATGCCAGAGGCTGTGCGTGAACAGCCCAGGAGTGGGGGTTCTCACAGCAGAGCAGGGTAAGGCTGGCTCCCAGAGTCAAGGATTGGAGAGGCCTAGCAGATCACCGGTCCAGATAACACCAGAGGGGAACGTCACACACTCCGATTAGAAAACTACAGAAAACCATCAAAAAAGAAAATCAACCTTCTGTTGATGACATCTGGCTCAGATGATGAAAATGAATGTGCATCAGTCAGCACTGCTTTGGATTGTTATTGAGCAGAAACCGTCATCAGCATGCAAGCATGTCCTCTGGAATGGTGGTCGAAGCATGAAGGGGCATATAAATGCTTAGCATATCTGGCACATAAATACCTTGCAACGCCGGCCACAACTGTGCCATGCAAACACCTGTTCCCACTTTTAGGCGACATTTTAAATAAGAAATGGGCAACATTATCTCCCGTAAATGTGAACAAACTTGTTTGTCTTAACGATTGACTGAACAAGATGTAGGACAGAGTGGACTCGTAGGCTCTAAAGTTTTATATTGTTTTGTTTTTGAGCACAGTCATGTAAAAAAAAAATTCTACATTTGTAAGTTGCACTTTCACAATAAAGAGATTGCACTGCAGTACTTGTATGAGGTGAATTGAAAAATACTATTTCTTTTGTTTATCTTTTTTACAGTGCAAGTATTTGTAATAAAAAATAATATAAAGTGAGCGCTGTCAACTTTGTATTCTGTGTTGTTATTGAAATCAATATATTTGAAAATCTAGAAGATATCCAAAAATATTTAAATAAATGGTATTCTATTATTTAACAGTGTGATTAAAACTGCGATTAATCGTAATTATTTTTTTAATCTCACAATTAATTGTGATTAATTTTTTAAATCATTTGGCAGCCCTAAACATTTCATTCCAAAAGAAAATGATGAGTGTATGAAACCGGGAAACTGTGTTGCAATTTTAACTATATTATTCGTCAGTCACTACTGATCAAACATTATTATAAGTAGTGTAATACCAGCTCTGTTTTTAGAAGGAGAGAGAGAACTTACTCTGATTTTAAAGGAGAGAGGAAAAAACCCCAAGGTCAGACGCTGCTCTGTTACACTGGAGTGTAGTCAAAATAACTCCACTGAAGCCACAGGAGGGACTTCCTGCCCCAGGCACTGCAACCTCTGGGGTCCCAGCGCCAATCAGGTTTGGCCCAGCTTCATGATGACAGGAGACCAAGTATGCCAAATTTGAGTGAGTGGCTCTGTAAGCCCATGAGCAGGGTCACAACTCCACTCACACAAATTTGGTCCAGTCATGGGGGCGGGGCCAAACCCAAGCCGCACTGCAACCCCAGAGGTTGCAACATCTGGAGCAGAGAGCCAAGCCCAGTCAGCCTCACAGCACAGGAACTGCAGGAGCCACCACTGTGGGGTGAGTGCCAGGCAGGACCGCCCCCAGGGCGGGGGGCAGGATCTGACCGAAACCACCCCAGGGCCTCCACCCCCAGACTTTACTGGGTAACGATAGGCCATAAATATTTACAAATGGCTCCTAAGCCCAAAAAGGTTGAGAACCACTGTTCTAGGGGGAGGCAAAAATAAATATAAACTCATATCACCAAGGCAAGCCATTTCATTGGGATCCTGAATTTTAGTCAGATTAGAGTATTTCTGTAGGAATTTTGCAGGATTGGATTATAACCGTATTTTATCTAGAAAATCCCTCTCTCCTTATGTCTGACAATTCTAATACTCTGGTGGGGAAGTGGACAGAAATTCATGTAATGATTGTGCTGTGAGGTTTTTTTTTAATGTTCAGCTTCATTATAGCACTGCCAAGCACCAGTATAGTTATGTTGGAGGAGGCACTTTCATAAGCACCTGTGTTCGGGTTCTGGAAAATATTACCTGTATGCTGAAATGTCTCATGCTATACACTGTAGATTTTTGTTTTGTTTTTTGTTTTAAGACAATGGAGTGTAGTAAAATTCTGTGTGTATCTTTTGTGTGAATTGTCAGTGTGGAGAAGAGTGGCTTTCGCTTGTTAAAAGTATCTGCAAATGCTGCTGCTTTTTCTGTCTGTCTTTCTTGGCATTGGGATAATTAAAAAATAAGTTTTAAAATTCTCCATAGACTTAATCCTCAATAGTGGACAAGAGCCATTAACGTGTTGTGCGGAATAGGGAGGAATTTATGCAAGTACTTAAGTGCTTTCCTTGATCAGGGCCTAAGTGTTTAGTGTTCTGAGACCTGAGCGTTATTCCTGGCTCTGCTTCTGTCTTGCTATGTAACCATGGGCAGTTACTTTACCTCTCTGTGCCTCAGGTCCCCGTCTTTAAAATGCGGGGGGTAATGATGCTTATCCACCTTCACAAAGTGCATTTAGATCTATGGATGGAAAATGCTATATGAGCACTAAAGATAGTATTGTACATTGGGCTGTTGTAAAACAGATTTGAGAATAATCCAGGGTTCTCGTTTGTTGGTGGGGCTTTGCAGTATTAAGGGAGTTGATACTCTCTCTTCTCTTCCCATGCATTTAGATCTGGAAGTGCTTTTGATATCTGGAATATGTGTATATATACATACTATATAACTCTGAAGGGAAGCTTTTGGTGGATTGAGTAAAAGTCCATGTTGTTGAAGGTTACTTCTTTTTTCACTGCCAGGTACATCTTATTTCTTTGGGGAAGATGTAAGAGAAAGCACACATACATTATACACCATTTCTCATTCCCCTTGCCTCTTAAGTAGTAGTGAATATTCTGAATACAAAAGACAGTCTAAATGCTGTTAAAGTATGCCTAAATCAGGGGTTGGCAACCTTTCAGAAGTGGTGTGCCGAGTCTTCATTTATTCACTCTAATTTAAGGTTTCGCGTGCCAGTAATATATTTTAACATTTTTTAGAAAGTCTCTTTCTATAAGTCTATAATATATAACTAAACTATTGTTGTATGTAAAGTAAATAAAGTTGTATGTAAAGTTTAAGAAGCTTCATTTAAAATTAAATTAAAATGCAGAGCCCCCCGGACCGGTGGCCAGGACCCAGGCAGTGTGAGTGCCACTGAAAATCAGCTCGTGTGCCGCCTTTGGCATGCGTGCCATAGGTTGCCTACCTCTGGCCTAAATGTAGCTGTGCAGGAAGGCAGAGCTTTATTTGCTGTGGGGAACTATAACTACATGAACAGTTTGACTCTTCATCAGGGTGGATTTGATTTAAATCACTAGTCAGGGAGGCTCGATTTAATCATGGATTTCTACATAAAAGTGCATTCTGTAATATGCTGCTCAAACAGTTTCACTTTTGTTTCTACTGCCTGTCCCTGCCTTCTCACATTTATCTCCAGACTTCTTCTCCTTGTCCAGATCTATTCCACCCCCAACAATCTTCTATTCATTGAACTTTTTGAAACTTTTCATTTTTAGAGAGAGGTAAGGGATTCACTCTGTATACATAAATTTGCAGAGGGACAATAGGGTTGAGGTCTGTTATTTCTCACCTCTAAATATTTATTTAAAAACATTTTTGCTGTTAACAAGCATGTTATCTCTGGAGACATAAATCCACAGTTTGAGAACTGTAAAACTAAGCATCTCCGATGGTATCTTCTAGACTGAGCACTGAGTCCCATTGGGTAGAGAGAAAGATTAATTTAAATAGTCTATACAGAAGCCCCTGGAACCTCGTAAGATTGGGTCCCTAATCCATGAACTATTGGAACTCATTTACAAAACTTTTCTTAAACATTACATGAATATATTGTCTCATACTATAGAATTAGAAGTTATAATCTCTATTCCATGATGAGACATTATAGCTCAAAGATATATCTTAATTAAAACTATCTTTTAGATAGGTTTTTCCTCAAAAAGCATTTTATCAAAAAAATCTGATTTTAAATTAAACTTTTTTTTTTTTATCCACCCTGCTCTTCATAATTTAAACACAACCATAGTGATTCATTAATAGATTTTTTGCTACTGTTTACTTGGTTTTAAAGAAAAAAACCAAAGCCATATATGTAAACTGAAATACATACTTCATGCACTATGTGCGTTTGTCAGTGTTACACTATGAAATTATGGTATAAACATACTATGGGCCCAATCCTGTATGCCTAACTAAACCAAAAGCCCCATTGACTTGCACAGGAGTTTTGCCTATGCTAGGAGTGAGGAATCAGTCCCTGTATGTAATTATCAGAACATCTAATCACTCAAATACATCTGTGTATGGAATGCCAGTGATTTATATACTGGTTACAGGTATGCAGTCTAGAAATCAAGAGTACAGTATGTTTAAAAACATTAGGAAAGATCATATACTATGAATTTGCCATGTGCCATTTAAAAAAATTTACACCTCATTTCTAAATTTATCTTTAAGCATGTGCTCGTCCCATGACCTTACTTTTTAAACATGTGCTTAACTTAATGTCCTAATTAGGCATGCTTTCCTGAATTGAGGCCTTAGATACTATCATGAAGGGTGCTATGGAAAAGCCTAAGATAAATAAGCCTTCTGACTCCTAGCAACTAGTTCAGCTAGTGATGTGTCATAGTTGTTGTTTTCAGAGTCAGTAGGAATGGTTTGTTTTGGACAATCAGAACAGAACTAATATGGATTGGATTTTTCATTTGGTTTAATTCTTTAAAGAGAAACCATTAGTTTTAAATTAGCTTTTCCTTTACTTTAAAAACAAGTGACCAAGGGAAAACCTGCTCTTCAGACTGATTTTGCTTCCCCATCTTGTATACTCTCTGCCTGTGAATAGCCAGTTTAATCAGAAACCAAACTTAATGGATTAAATACTTTTCATGCTCTTATTGCAGGCCTTCACCTCTTTCCCTGTTGTAAGTTAAGAGGCTCCAATAAGATCCTTTGGCAATAAGTATTTACAGTATCAATGAACCACAATATTCTTCACTACCAGATTAGGTGAGCTTCTTGCATCACCAGGCGAGGGAATGGCAGGCATGAGCCGCAGTTGTGATGGGATTTGTGGGAAATACTTTGAGCAAAAAGAGGATGTGAACAGTAGAAAGCAGAGCCAATATTTTTTGGCTGCACAAAGATGACCATTTTAAAGAGCTGTTGTAATCAGCAGACTGACTACATCAAAATGGCATCATCTTACTCATCCTTGTGTGACTCCAACTCAGTGATTGTACAGCAACTTGGTGTAAGTGCAAAGTATATTGTATCCACTTACTATGGCAAGTCTTGACCTATGTCCCCCTTTCACTTCTCTCTTGCCCCAGTCCCTTCCCATCTTCCATTATCCCCAGCAATTCATGCTCCTTTCCCTCTGTTTCCAGTGTTGCTATTGTTTCCCCTGTCCTACAGATCCTTTCCACCTGCCTATTGCTCTAATTCCCTTCTCTCCTTTGGTTTTAAACTCCATGGATGAGCAGTCTTCTCCCTTGATCGCTCCTCCTCCAGTTCTTTGAGCTCATGCATTCTGGCCTTCGCCCTGTTCAATCCACTGAAACTGCTGTCCTCAAACTAACAGCCTATGCAGTCAGTTACTCCATCTTCCCCTCCTCCACAATCCTCACAGCTGTTCCATGGTTTTGAGGCTAAGCATGCTTAATGCTCCTTCAGCCTTTCTTCATAAGCTTTTCTGCTCTCATTCCCTTCACTGACAGAGTCCCCCAGGGCTCAGTCTTTGGCTTTCTCACTTTGGATGATCTTCTTTGAGACCACTTGATTCAACTATCATATCTACACCCCAGGCTCTCAAATCTCTCTCTCCATCTCCATCTTTTTAGTAATCTGTGCAGTCCCACATCTCCATCTGTCTCTAGTTATCTTCTTTCAGATGTTTCTATCCCACCTCAAGCTCTGTATGTCTGAAATCAAACATACAGTATTTTTTACCCATACCCTTGCTCCTCTCTGTCAGTTCATTACCCAGGTTTGTGGATTTGGGGTACTGTAAGCGAGTGAAAAGTTTAAGTCCAATAACAGTTCTAAAATCCACCCTTTCTTCTCCATCCTTGATAAAATCCTGCTCCTTGTCTTGGTTGTCAATTCTACCTCCTCCTTTCTGGGTGTTTAGGCCACTCAGATCTATGTATATAGGTATCTCTGTTTTAGCTACCCCATGCTGATATGTTCTATCTACTTCTCAGAGAAACACACATTAGCTGTACTTGCAGGCTGTTGTGGTAAGGTTGCTATAGGAGGAGTTCCACTTGCATATCAACTGAGTGATGTCTTAGGATGGATGGATCCTAAAATAGCCACTACTGGTCATAAAACAATCCCTAGGTTCAGAGGTCATGTGAGGATTGTTTGTATTCATTAACCCTGTCACAAATGCTGCATCAGTTAAATAAAACATTTCTTGACTCCAAAATTTTTCAAAAGCTATTTAATATACTAAAATACCTGCCATTGCCTTGTACCCACAAACTTTTCCAGCAGAATTCCACATGCTGGATAATTACATTGGGTCTGGAGCCAGCAACTGGAGTGGCTGAGATGGATGCACCTCTGAGCTTAGCAAGTGGATTCTTTCAGCACCTATTTCTAATTTGTAAAAAGATTCACACATCACCTTTAAAAGTAGTCTGTGCATGTAAAATTGATTAATAATAAAACGAATATTTCAAGCTTGTAATGACAAACACACAATACAAGACAAAGTAAGACACATCTCAAAAGACGTAATGGTAGATTAACTGTGTCAGATACTGTTCCTTCTAAACAAACAGCCCATGGACTTGTAGACAAGTGTATAGGTATGATGATGTCACCATACTAGCCTTGGGGTTTAAGCAATGAGTGAATAAAGAAGATTAGGTTAGCAAGAATTGTACTACCTAGTTTCTAGTTGCAGGCTCTTCTGAACAGTGACAATATGTGTATAACAACTGCCACAGTGGGTTTCCAATCCTGATTGGGGCCTTTGGGGCATTATCACATCTTGAGGGTTCTGTTTTAGAGTAACATTATATGGTCTGGTTTAGTAAGATTATGTAGCTGCTTTAGTTTACGAATAGGACTGGAAGGTTCATTACACGCTAATACAATGCTCTGCAATACTTATTAGCTTTTCCAAGAAGCAATCAGTTAAGGTGTTTTTCTAAACCTTATCCTGATGTGTCATTTGACCAGTTTATTGTGGTAGTTGAAGACACTCATTTTTACTGTTTAATTAGACTGACACCTGCTTTCCAGAAAACCCAGCACCTGCATTCTTTCAGGGTTAGTTAGGGTTACCATATTTTAATTTAAAAAAAGGAGGACACTCCACGGGGCCCCGGCCCCCCCCCCAACTCTGCCCCTTCCCCGCCGCCAGCCCCGCCCCTTCCCCAAAGTCCCCGCCCCACTCCGCCCCCTCCCCTGAACGCTCCGCCCCCCTGCTCCTCCCCCTCCCCTGCTTCCCGCGAATCAAATGTTCGCGGGAAGCCTGAAACAGGGAGGCAGCAGGTAAGCTGGGGCTGGGGCGGTGGCGGGGCAGGAGGAGGCCGAGTGGCTCCCTCCGGCGGCTGGCCGGCCCTGGCCAAGAGGCTCTGGCCCCGGCGTCTCCCGCCCGGCTCAGCTCGGGCCCTGAGGCGCCAGCCCTGGTTCCGGCCGAGTGGCTCCGGCCCGCCCTGGCCCCGGTGGCTCTGGCCCAGCTCGGCTCAGGCCCCGGTTCCGGCCGAGCACCAGCGGCTCCGGCCCTGGCCGAGCACCGCCGGCCCCAGCGGCCCGGGCACCGCCAGCCCCGGTTCCAGTTCCAGCCGAGCACTGCCGGCCCCAGCGGCTCGGGCATCCCCGGTCCCAGCGGCTCCGGCCCAGCTCAGCTCAGGCCCGGTTCCGACCGAGCGGCTCCGGACCGGCACCAGCCCCGGCCGAGCACCGCCGGCCCCAGCGGCTCCAGCCCGGACCCAAGCCCCACGACCCCTCCCTCCCTATTTTCCCGGACATGTCCAGCTTTTGGGGATTTCCTCCCGGACGGGGATTTGAGGACCAAAAAGCCAGACATGTCTGGGAAAATCCGGACGTATGGTAACCCTAGATTAGCCTCACCACTGGACACATCAGGACTAATCAGTGTTGCCAACTCTCATCATTTTTTCATTAGTCAGGGAAACTCAGCCTCCCCCACCTCCTGTGAATAATTGGATGGCTCTTCTCAGTCCCACTCCTCCCCTCTTCCTCCTTACAGCACCCAGCCTGGAGAAGGGGAACCAGCTGCAGGCACCACAGGCCTGAGAGAGGGGTTGAAGAACCCCAGCAGTTGCAGGTGGGGCTGGGGGGCCAGAACTGATGTAGGAGCTGGGGCAGTTGTGGGCACAGGATTAATTTGGGGATTGAGGGCAGAATTTGTTGCTGACCAGGGAAATGAGCAGATGTGGAGGTGAGAGAGCTGCAGTGGGACCCAAAATCACATTACTCAAATAACTTGGGAGAGTGGGCAGCACTAGTTGTAGTGCATGTGCTGCAGGGCGGCAGGCAACGTTCAAAGCATCCAGCATAACCTCTTTTTAAAATGCCTCATGATTCTAGGGCCAATCTCATGATGTTTTGGGGTCTGATTTTTTTTTAACCTTTGGGGTTGTCAGTACTGCTCCTGATTCTTTCAGCAACAAGTTACATCCAATTGTCAGATTCATAGAATGTTTATATGGCTAACTAGGCCTGGAAGGAGTCATAATTCATATTCTATAATTAATATCATTCAGCATCAGACCCACCTAAATCTTTGTGAGAAGAGTTTGCACATAATCAGCCAAATAATGAAGCTATCGATTTGAAATTTGTGCAGGCACTGGCTAATCCATTGCCCCATCCATGGTTAGCTGGAGACACAATATGATCACTAACATGGATGAGAGAATTGTGTGCTAAGAAAAGGCCTGTTAAAGAATACAAATCTTGGTCTCATTGCTATAGCTAATGTGGCTTCTGGGAAAGTCAGAACTGTACATCATAGCATGCATTAAATCAGCCAGCCTCCATGCATTAATGTTATATGTCCTTGTTGTCTTACAGTGATGGGGGTCAGAGGCCCTTTTCATCTGGATAAGCTAGTGACATTTCCTCGATCAATATGTATGGCTGTGAGGCTTAAACATAGCTCTTCTTTAAACAAGGGCTGTGACTACGTAATTGCATTTTTTGGATATCAAATACCAGCTATTTTATCCATCAGAGAATTGATAAAACTGGATTGTAATTAATTACTGTTACTTGTGGAAAATGTTGGGTGAAACCTTGATGCAGCACTTCCAGTGAGATTTTTGTGAACACTTTTAGATTTCTAATTGTAGTAACAGTAGAAAATATCTCCCTTGCTTCTCTGCAAGAAAGCCAGTGTAGCTGCTTCAAAGTGTATATAATTCCCCAAGGCAATTACAATGCAGAAAAGCTTTCCACACCCTTCTCACCCTCTTTCCCTTTCCAGATATAAATAAGGCCTTATCCACACTGGGGATTTCATCTGTAGCGACCAGTGCAGACTCTCAGCCCTTTACGTATCTACACTAGAAGCTGCAATATGCACCAATGCAGCTTACCCCTGCTTGAAACTGGGATAAGCTGTGATTCACACTAGTGCAGTTTGTAGTGACTTTGCCTATCTACACTAAGAGCCAGATTCACAACTGGTGTAAATTTGCATAGGTCCACTGTCCCCCAATATGCACCTCACCAATTTACACCACCTGAGAATGGGACAGTACTGCTTTGCACAAGTGCAGCTGCAGTAGTGATTGGTCATCAATGGCTAAAACTGGGGCTAATCCCTAGCCTAGACAAGTTCTAAATGTTGCACATTCCTTTAACTGAATGTAATGACACCTAAACAGTCTGATTAACATTTTCCGCCACAAGTGATCTGTGTCTATTAGATACATCCGACTTCATTACACCATTCATGTTACTCATGCAGCTGGGCTGGCTGGTTCCTGACTCACTTGGCTTCCTGGAAACCATGTTGCCATTTCTCTGTGTCAGAAGAATCTCATTGTGTAAAAATATGAACCGTGATGACTGAACCATTTTTCAAACACCACTTCATTCTAAAGCTTTTGCAAGCTTTCTTTAAAGAGACACTATCATCATAAAATATGGTCAGTACAAACATCTGTAACTCTTCTAAGGTACTATACCCACCCCTGAATCCCTAGATCATTTTTGTTGTAATATTGTATTATTATTATTATTTTATTTTATTTGTATTGCTGTAGTGCCTTGGAGCCCTAGGCATGAACCAAGGACCCCATTGTGCTAGGCTGTACAAACGCAGATCAAAAAGACAATCCTTGCTCTAAAGAGCTTACAATGGAACCATATTTTGCTATTGTGGGTTGTCTGTTTTTTCTTTTCTTTTCCTGTTTCCATGAAAGAATCACACAAATGCTCAGGGAAACGTATCAACTAAGGCCTTGGCTACACTTGCAGATCTACAGCGCTGTGAGTTAAACCTGACTTCGTGCAGCTGAGTAGGGAAAGCGCTGCAGTCTGTCCACACTGACAGCTGCCCAGCGCACTGTCGTGGCCACATTTGTGGCAATTGCAGCGCTATTGGGAGCGGTGCATTATGGGCAGCTATCCCATAGAGCACCTCTTCCCATTCTGGAGCTGTGGGTTGTGGGAAGGGGGCGTGGGTGCGGGGCATTCTGGGTCCTGTCCCAACGCCCCATGATGCATCGCTTCGCATCCCAGAAATCCCTTTGTTTCTGTCCACCTTTGGCGCCATCTTTCAACGGTTTCTGTGCAGCGTGATCTGTCTGCGGGAAATGGAGCCCGAACTGCTGAGGCATATGCTGACTTATCTCGCCAGCACATCACGTTTGGCTGTCGAACTATTCCTTAAGATCCAAAGTGACAGTGAGAGTGAGGAGTCCGACGATGCTATCGAGCCGTGTAACGCGTACGACACGAAATTGCTTGAGGCATTCACGGACATGCTCAGCACCATGGAACGCCGCTTTTAGGCTTGGGAAACAAGCACCGAGTGCTGGGATCACATCGTCATGGAAGTCTGGGATGACGAGCAGTGGCTGCAGAACTTTCGGATGAGAAAAGCCACTTTCATGGGACTGTGTGAGGAGCTCGCCCCCACCCTGCGGCGCAAGGACACGAGATTGAGAGCTGCCCTGCCAGTGGAGAAGCGGGTGGCTATTGCAATCTGGAAGCTGGCAACTCCAGACAGCTACCGGTCGGTCGCAAACCAGTTTGGAGTGGGAAAGTCAACCGTTGGAATCGTGTTGATGCAAGTTTGCAAGGCCATTAATCACATCCTACTCAGAAGAACCGTGACTCTGGGTAATGTGCAGGAAATAGTGGATGGCTTTGCACAAATGGGGTTCCCTAACAGTGGAGGGGCGATAGATGGGACGCACATTCCTATTCTGGCACCACCGCACCTAGGATCCGAATACGTTAATCGGAAGGGGTATTTCTCTATGGTTCTCCAGGTGCTTGTGGATCACTGTGGGCGTTTCATTGACATTAACACAGGCTGGCCCGGAAAGGTGCATGACGCACGCATCTTTTGGAACACTTGGCTGTTCAGGAAGATGCAGGCCGGGACTTTTTCCCCAGAGCGGAAGATCACGGTAGGGGAAGTTGAAATGCCCATTGTGATCCTTGGAGATCCCGCTTACCCGTTAATGCCGTGGCTCATGAAACCCTACACAGGGAGCCTTGACAGCAGCAAGGAACGGTTCAACTACAGGCTGAGCCGGTGCCGAATGACTGTGGAGTGTGCCTTTGGCCGTTTAAAGGCCCACTGGCGATCTCTGTATGGGAAGCTGGAGTTGGCCGAAAACAGCATCCCTGCGGTTATATCCGTGTGCTGTGCCCTCCATAATATTTGTGAAGGGACGGGTGAAAGCTTCACTCAGGCATGGACCTCTGAGGTTCAACACCTGGAGGCTGAATTTGCACAGCCAGAGAGCATGGCTATTACAGGGGCCCAGCGCGGGGCTGCAAGGATTAGGGATGCCTTGAGGGAGCAATTTGAGGCTGAAAACCAGCAGTGATATCTGGTGCCCTGCACGGGAGTGAAGTGCAGTAGTTCCAATCTTTAGGAATCAGTGTCTGCTTAGCAGACTTGCAGTGCCTGTTTATTTCCTGGGCTAAGGAGTCTTTTACTTTATGCAATAATAAAGAATGTTTTCAAAGCCAAAAAATCCATGTATTGAAAAGAAAAAAAAATTATTTATTGAAAAGAAACGAGGGGGTGGAGTGGGGAACGGTACAATCACAGTTTCGCGTATGTCCTGTCTGGTGTGCTGTGCAGTGAGTGCTGCACTTCAGGACAGCTATACTGCATGGCGATGGGGGTTGAGTGCAGAGGGTAAGGGTCGTGGTTTTCAGGGCTGGGTGGTGAAGATACTGGTGTTGGAGGCAGCGGGTGCCGTGAAGAACACGGAAGTTGGGGAAAGTGGGTTGGAGATGACAGTGGGGCACAATGGAAAGAGTTTTGGGACAAGGGCTGTGGGGGGGGTGGTGTTTGCGTTTGCGGTACTGCTCCTCTTTCTGCATGGCTATGAGCTCCTGGATAGCGTCTGCTTGGCGCTCCAGGATGCTTATGAGCCGATCCGTGCTTTGCTGCTGGTGCTCCGTGCTTTGCCGCCGGTGCTCTGCGTTTTCCTGGCGGATCCTGTTTTCTCTCTCCCTCCAGTTCTGTGCTTTCTCATTCTCTTTAATAGATTGCCGCATCACTTCTTGCAGCATGTCTTCTTTGCTTTTTCGCGGTCTCTTCCTGAGTCTTTGCAGTCTCTGAGCAGGCGATAAGAGGGGCGGCTGAGGTCTCAAGGTTGATGCTGCTGTATAGGCAAAATGCAACATTTAACAGAGGCAGCATTGTTTATACCAGACAGAGTAATGATTTCTCCCGCACTTAAGGAGTAGAAAACACACAGGGTCTACACAATTGCATAATTTTCCCGTCCGAAACAGAGCACACATATCCCACGGGAGCCTCAAAATGGTGACTAAGGGGGACTGATTGTTTCAGGGCTGCACTGTCCTCTGGGTTTCTGTGCCTTGGGGAGAGGCAACAGCTTCAGGGGGCACCTACACTGAACACTGTCCCAACATTTTCCACAGGAGTTCGTCCTGGACGATATCTCGCTGCTGAGGGTGACCTGGGAAGCAAGGGAGGGTCTTCTACTGCAGTGCGGCTTCCGCCCTGGCCCATATGCAGCTTGCCTGTGTGCAGCAATGGTCCCCTCGCGGCACAGTGGCGCGGACACGTTAGCCTGGCTGGGACAAGGACCATGGTGGCTCTCCTGATAAACCTGCGCAAGCGCATTGCACACATTCTGGATGAGACATTCGAGGAGATTACCGAGGCTGATTACCGCGATGTGATAAACCACATCAATGCACTATTCCGCATCGAGGCATGCATGCTTAACCCCCCTCTCCCAAAGAGCCCGCACCAAAAAAATTCCTTCCCAAAAAAAAAAAACTGCTTACCGGGAACCTGCTCTTCTGTTTGTCCTCCACCAAGTACCGGCCGCTGCGACTGGCTACCTTCCTCCTGGCTTCAGAAGAGCTCCTGGCTGCATGGCTCCAGGGATTCCGGGGTGTCTCCATCCGGCCCACCACCATCACTCCCGTTTTCCTCCTCCTCCCCCCCTCCCCCCACCGGCTCTGAAGTGTCCATGGTGGTGCTCGGAGTGGAGGTGGGGTTAACCCCAAGTATCGCATCCAGCTCTTTGTAGAATCGGCAGGTCGCGGGGGGAGCACTCGAGCGGCCGTTTGCGTCGCGGGCTTTGCGGTAGGCACTCCGCAGCTCCTTCACTTTAATCCTGCACTGCAGGGCGTCCCGGTCATGGCCCCTTTCCATCATGTCCTTTGATACCTTCCCGAAGGTATCGTAATTCCTACGGCTGGAGCGCAGCTAGGACTGTACAGCTTCCTCCCCCCAAACACTGATGAGGTCCAGCAACTCGCCATTGCTCCATGCTGGGGCTCGCTTGGCGCGTGGAGGCATGGTCACCTGGAAAGATTCGCTGATAGCACTCCACGCCACGCCGGGCTGAGCAAACAGGAAGGGGATTTTTAAAATTCCCGGGGAATGTAAAGGGTGGGTCACATGGTTGGTTACCTGAGGCCAGGGCAGTAGAGTTTGAACTGATGACCAGCGTGGCTAGAACAGGCATTGTGGGATACTGCCGAATAATTCTGGAGGCCATTCACAGCGCATTGGGCGGCCACGTTGGCGCCGTAGCACTGCAGCGGCAGCGCAATACTCGCTATTCCTCTCAGGGACGTGGAGTACATGCAGCGCTGCAACCACGGAGATACAGTGCTGCAAATGCCTTGCCAGTGTGGATGGGGAGTGAGTTACAGTGCTGGGGGTGGCTTTACAGCGCTGTAACTCGCAAGTGTAGCCAAGGCCTGAGTGTGTATACACAAGTGCTGTCACATGCGTAAAATAAAACAGGGAGCGATGCATTTTTCTTTAATCTCTTTCAGGTCTAATAAATTTAAGTGCAGCGTGTAACAATAATAGGTAGAACATTTTCAGGCATAAGTGACCTTTTAAAGAAAAGAAAATCTATAATGAGTAACCATTCTAGAGAAAAGGTGCACAGTTTAAAATAGAAAGGGGAGAAGAAATACAGAAAGGAGAAAAGCTGTTGTTTTCTTTTTTTAAAGGAAAGGGCTCAGGAGACGAGAGATGCTGCATAATTTCTGCATGTACCGACTTCCATACAGAATATGGTCCATGTTGGGAGATGGACATATACATGTATGGGTTTTCTCTCTTGCTTCTCTCATCTTCCAGTTGGTGTCATGTGGAACTGGGCTGGTAGATGGGGAAGGGATAGAAAGGTATGAGGAAAAGGTGGGAGGGGATGAGAAAGGGACGAGAATTAAAATCAGATGATCAGCCTCCTCCAGAACTGGTTTGGTTTTGGCAGCTTTCTTGGTATGGATGTATTATTAGGATGGCAGACCAATGAATTACAAAGCACGTGCACCAAGGAATGCTGCTTCACAGCCAGCGATCACGTGATAGCCAAATGCTTCATTGAAGTGATAAGATCGCCAGTAACAGACATAAACTGGAATATGCAGCCAGACCATCTTAAAAACCTAGCTAGAGACAGCTCTGGGTGGTGCTCGATCTATACGAAGAGGCTATGTCAAGGGCGCCAGAAGAGGGGGGCTATGTCCTCCCACTTTTTACCAGCCGTAAGGATGAGCAATGGCAGGTGTGGGGGGCGGGAAATGAGTGAGCAGGGGGTGAGGTCCTGGGGAGAAGAGGCGGCATGGGAGCAGGGCCCTGGGTTTGAGCTCTGGTGGGCCCCCTCCCTTTTAGGAAGTTTCCGCCACTCCTGGGCTGTGTCCCTTTGGGACTTGCTGTGATGATGATGTGCTCAATTAGAGGTCCTCAGTTTTTGTTGATCCTTATAGGTGGGATCTTGTGTGTATTCTGTGATTCCACAGCTACTTCAGTCACCCCTTATCACAACATTGTAATCCAGGATCTAAGCTACCGCTTGTGTTTTTTGGGGAAAAAACAAACAAAACGTGTTGTTAGCCTGTATGGTTGCAGAGGTAACTTTGAAAAAGTGGACCAAGTCTAAACCAATGCAGTGATATTTCCCTGAGTCTGAGCACAGTGTGAAACAATAGTTCTAAGAGGCATGACCTGCCTCTGGCATCTCAATTGGGTGTTAATTCTGAAACCTACAGGAGATAATTTAATTGTCAACATTATTATTTCACTGCTGATTGCTTTTGCAGAAACATCCAACAATGTGATCTTCCCACCCCAAGCGGCCTCCTAAATCTACCCAGATGCCAACTCCCCCCATTTTTAATGTATCTGAAGCTGTCACAGGTTCACAAGGCCTTGTCTGTTCAAAATTTTAAACAGATTCTTAACTTTTTGTAGTAAACGAGAACTGACCTGATCTGTAAGAATTACTACTTTATGATGCAATGTCACTTTGTTTCCTTTCTTTCCTGCCCAAAGACTTTTGGACAGATGCCCTATCTTATCCACTGACGCATAAAAAGATAATATCCGATATTCTATCATACACCAAAGGACAGCAAATAAAGCAGACAGAAGCGCAGCACAAGGCACTCTTTATTCTAGCATGCTGTGTATGCTTTTGTTAGCCTTGACCATTAGGTAACCCTTTGCCAAGAGCAATGTAAGTTCAGGTGCTGGGGTAGGAAACCAGTGTTCTTGGAAGATGAGATTAGCAACTGTATTCTTGAAAGACTGGAAATGTTTTGTTTGATTGGTATTTGAGGAGTAAGTCTCTACAGTTGAATGTTCTTTTAACAGATCTTCTATACTGTTATCTGCACAGATCCAATAGTGTGAAGAACAATCTTTGTTTCACTTGAATTAAACTCCATGACGATTCCACGCTGCAAATCTCCAGTCGCTCAAAGATGATGTTAGAAGGAGCAGCCTCTTGCTATCTTAACAATGGAAGGTCAGTCTTGTGCTAACACAGAGATTATCCAGCAAGTACCCTCCGGATCAAGTCCTCCACCCTTCCTTAACTTGCTGAAAATACATCGAGAACTTTTAGTCAGCAAAATCCGAAACACCCAGTGTTTGTTTGACAACTTGATTAAGAATGAATACTTCTCTACTGAAGATGCAGAGATTGCTGCACAGTTTCCTACTCAAGCCGACAAGGTACAGTAACTCCTCACTTAACTTTGTAGTTATGTTCCTGAAAAATGCGATTTTAAGCGAAACAATGTTAAGCGAATCCAATTTCCCCATAAGAATTAATGTAAATGAGGGGGTTAGGTTCCAGGGAAATTTTTTCCACCAGACAAAAGACTATATTACACACACACACACACACACACACACACACACACACACACACACACACACACACACACACACACACACACACACACACTATAAGTTTTAAACAAACAATTTAATACTGGTACACAGTGATGATGATTGTGAAGCTTGGTTGAGGTGGAGGAGTCAGAGGGTGGGATATTTCCCTTACTGCTAAATGATGAACTAGCAATTGGCTGAGCCCTCAAGGGTTAACTCTCTCACTTTACAAGGCAGCAGTAATGAGGGACATATGCGCATTTCCCCTTTAAGTACACTGCCTTGTTAATTAAATCAGCTTGCTGAGACCACAGCTACTGCAAGCTCCCTCCGTCTTGAGCCCTGGCGTGTCCCCCCTGCTCTATGGAAGATGGGGTAAGCGGGATGCAGGAGCAGGGGGGAGGGGGACACCCTGACATTAGCCCCCCTCTTCCTTCCCTCCCCCCCAGACCCCGGCACAGCAAGCAGGAGTCTCGGGGTTCGGCTCCAAGGCAGAGGGCAGGAGCAGCACATGGTAGTGGGGGAAGGGACAGCTGCAGTTGCTAGCCTGCTGGGCAGCTGCAGCACAGGGAACTTAGGGGAGTGAGGAGCTGATAGGAGGGCTGCCGGTCCACCCTGGTTCCAAGTCCCCACCAGCTAGATGCAATGGGTTGCTCTTTCTGCAAGCAGTAGACAAAGCAGACGGCTGTCAAACGACGTTAGAAGGGAGCATTGCACAACTTTAAACGAGCATGTTCCCTAATTGATCAGCAATGTAACAACGAAACAACGTTAACCGGGATGACTTTAAGTGAGGAATTACTGTATATTCTTATTTCACTAGCCAGCTTGAACTTTTTATTAGCCATGTAAAACCCCACAAGTTGAAGTGTATCTGGTAACTTTAGCTCAACTATCTTTTAGACTTCTATTGTGTTTGATAATCTGTCCAGTTTCTACTGGGCTGAGTTCCCATCTCAAGTATCACTGCCACTAGTTGGCACTCTAGTGGGTAGGCTCAGCATAGAGGCTTTGAATGGGTAGGGTGACTGAACAATTCTCTCACACCTAGAAGTGACCCTGCCAATGAGGAGGGTCATTGCTGAGGCAATCTAAGGAAGTTTACACAGTTGCTACCTTTGCTCTGTGGATAACCAGAGAACACCAGTCAGCAAGGCTGCCAGTCCAGCACCTTTGACAAGCACTGGATTGACATGGAAAATAAATGAATGTATCAAGACCATTATATAGGGCTGAAAATCATTGGTGTATTTGGGCAGTGAACAGCATGGGTGTGGGGTTGGAGTAGACAGACTACCTGGTTACCAACAAACTGAGGATTTGATTGTCAAACTACAAAAGCAAACCCTGTGGGATGGGACTTTCAGAAGCACTCAGTGTTGGTCCAACTCTGATTTTGTTCATTTTACCATCAGGACCCAGTATTCATTTAGGGTTTGAACGAACTCCCATTGAAGTCAATGGTAGCCTTTCCACTGATGTTAGTGGGAGGTGGATTGTCTCTCCGCTTCTGGCCACGCTGCTCTCCCCCCCAGCCTCCGAAGCAGCTGCAGCTCCGGGGCTGGCAGGCTGCAGCCGTGCTGCTCGGCCCCGCCCCCCAGAGCAGGCTGTGGCTGCGCCACCCGGGCGCCAGAGCACACTGCGGCCGTGCCGCCCAGCCCAGCCCGCTGGAACATGCTGCGGCCGCGCTGCCCGGTCTGGCCCACCGGAGCAGGCTGCGGCTGCGCTGCCCAGCCTGCCGGAGCAGCTCCAGCCAGGCCAGAGACATCCTCCCCTGGCCCTCCCCAGATAAGGTGGGAAGGGATGGGATAGGGAGAGTGTGGGGTCATGTGGGGGGTGATCACAGGGGTTACTCCCCTGACCCCCAGTTTCTCCCCCCCCCAAAAATATTTCCCCACCACTTGCTGTCCCGGCCCGTCAGGGTAAGCAGCTGGCATGCCAGGACACTTTGTTTACTTAGGTTTACCTCCGTGCCTGCGGACACTTGAGGTAAACAAACCATCTTGGTCCGCCAGCAGCTTATCCTGATGGCCCGGGAGACAAAGTTTGCTGACCCCTGAATTATAGGGTCGGCTTATGAACGGGTTATAAATTTTTTTCCATTTTTACTTATCCATCTTGGGGGGGGTCAGCTTATAAACGAACCGACTTATGATCGAGTATATACATTAATCTCTGTAAATCTGTTTGTTTGCAGTTACAAGAAAAGCTCTAAGAACATAAATTTACAAAAAAATCTGTGATGTGAGCACATTTTTAATTGCACACCTGTACTGTTTGGAGCATTGTTACCATGCAAAATACTTAAGAGGGAAACAGAGTTTATTTCACTGTGACATAGGAGGGATCATAAGTTGGTCCTAGTTTAAAGGGGGGAAAATGTTCATTTTAAAATTGTAGTCACTTTTTCTACACATACTCTTCTCTTTAAAGACCTAAGTGCATTCTGTATCCTCCTTCATGAAAATGGAAAAAACCTTGATATCCTGACACATTTTGGTTTTAGATTTCTGTCTCCAGGAGCAAATATTAGCAAAAATTGCTTGGGTTTCCAATTCTTCCACAAGAGAAAATGTTCCAGGCATTTTTTCCTGTTACAGTGATTTAATACAATACCTGACTCTGACTTCCCTTATGAACCAGTTACAGAGCTTTAGAGGTTTCACATTTGTGTCACAGCAAGAGGAGAATGAACGACAAAAGAGGCAGGGTCCTGGGCTTCATCAATGTGCAGATTTCCCTAGGATAATAACTCTTGTTGGTTACTGGACATTGTACCTGTGGTGCTTACTCCGTGTAGCTAGCCAAAGCTGGGAGTTGAACGGTGGTGCATTGTATGATCATCTTGGGTTCTTTTTTTGTTCAGTAGTATAATATAGTAATAAAACAGTCAGTCATCTATAGAGGGGAGCTCTCAGAAGAGGCAACGCGTACTTCACAGGACCAGTGGGAAGTTCAGTTTTTGGGCCAGATTGCCTGATCTCCCACAGAGAATCCTGCAGAAGGGGCCAGAAGTGATTGAAAACTCGGGGATGGAAAAACCCACAGGAGGCAGCTTGAAGGGAAGGATTCAGTGAGGATCCTCTCATGGAGTCCCCCCACCCCACCCACTCCATATTGTTTGTCAGAGAAGCAGGGTTTGACCCCGGAGAATGAGCTGCAGGACCATACCTAGACCCTGTGGTTTTCATTGGCATCTACAAGAGGCCCGGCCTGTCTGCATGGAGACCCCATGCATCCATTACCTCTCTGTGCCCACAGCAATTCCTGACAGTGCAGTTCCATTGGGCCCTCTTACGCCCCACCTCCCCAGGATTTCCCTTGAAGGAGAATCCCCACTATCAAGGGGTCTCTGTGGAAGAGGCTAATGCAGCCCCTGAGATTGTTTCCTGATGCGACCACCCACATTTATGTTTACTAGGGCTCCATTCTTTGTTCCTTTTCTTTTTAAATTGAAACGATTTGTAGCTGTAAGCTTTGTTCACATGGAATATCTCCTATTTGTAGTTTTCTTATTGAATATCTGAGGTGGAAGGAAAAAATAGATTGTCTGAGGAATGTTTGCTGGCTTACAAGTAGGTTTTATCGATGTTCTGTCATAAGAGAATTGCCCCACTTTTGCAGATCCTGAACTAGAAGGTGCAGATTTCCAGATCAGAGGAATTGGGTGAAGGTCTTTAATATCTAAAAATCCTTTTTTTGCTGAGCTCTGGTGTATTCTATCCTGCATTGTGGGTTCTCTAGCTCATGAGAGGCCAGAGAAAAGTTGCCTCAGAGATTAAGGAATTTGGAAGTCCTTTGCCTACTGAAGAAATTGAGCTTGTGACTAGCAGGAATGGAATCCAGTCCATAGAGAAGTATCCTTAGAGCAAAGGCTGTACTCCCTAGAAACACTTGCACTAAGGTTGTCACATGCTGGTTGTACAAAAATCAAACTAGCCCTTGCCCTCTAGATCCACCCACCAAACCTAACCCCTTCCATCTATTAGCTGGAGTCAAACTTTTTTGCTAGTGGGTGTGGACATTAACTCTCCTATGGCTGCTGAATGAGAGGGGCATACAGCATTGCGTGCACGCACACGCGCTCTCTCACCCCCAACCCAATCCCCCGTAGCATGGGTGGGGAGAGGTGGCCTTGCAGAGTTAAACTGCTATGCTTAAAGAAGGAAGAGTGCTTGTTTGGTTCTGCATTCAAGTCCAGAGAGACATTCTGCTGTCCACACGCTGCTATTCAGGCTAGATTCTGATATAAAATTAAATAATGCAACTTTAGCCTCAGAAATCAGAGGATCAGGCCAGGAGGTCAAAAATCAGTCCTCTAGTTTCATTGGGCAAGATTTGAAATCTCCTGCATGACTGTGGTGACCACCCAGACCAGGAATTTCCTTTGCATTCTACCTAGGGAGCAACCTGTATCCCTTATCTTTATAGCTGGTATATGTACATAGCTGTAGTGATGAGCCCAAACTAAAACCTCTGATCCAAATCAGAGTTGCAGATCCAGCTTTTTTGTAATGCCGGAATCCAAACACACTGGACTTTGGGATAGTTCAGGTTCAGATCCAGATTCTGACATCCCAGCTTGGGAGAGTAGATTCTAGGCTTTGATTGGGGTCCCATTTCCAATCCTGAAGCATCTCAAAGCATTTCATAAATGTAACCAATACACAATCCTACGTATCGCTAACATTCTACGTGGTATTTCTTCAGGTTCGTAAAATTCTGGATCTGGTTCAAAGCAAAGGAGAAGAAGTTTCAGAATATTTCATCTACATCCTGCAAGAAGTCTCTGATGCGTATTACGAACTACAGCCTTGGTTGGATGAAATAGAATTCCACCCTTCACAGAATATTCAAAATAAACCTGTTGTAAATACAGATCCAGGTAGGAAGAGGTGTAAGAGCCAATATGCAGGTCAATTCTCTGTAGAAAACATGTCTCCAGAGAAATGTATGTTAATATTAACTGGATTAATTTCATCTATTGATTAGCCTCACTATTAGTTCTGATTTTCCCAGCCTTGGGAATCAAGCTTAAAAATATGTAACCAGGGATAGACCTTACATTGTGTTTCTTGTTTGAAGTCTGAGTAATATGGGGTGAGATTTTTATCCCCCCTACTACTGTCTGTGGCAACATACAGGTGTGACAGGTTGGATCACAGAAACCCCCTTGGGAACTGCCAACTGATGTGCCAAGACTACTTCTGCCCCTGCTTTCCCTGCCAGCTCGGGACTCCAGCACCCTGTCCTGTTGAGCCAGACATGCCAGTCTGCTCCAACCCAGACCCAGGGTCTGAAGCACGTGTCCCAAAGCTGCAGACTTAACTGAAAGCAGCTTACAGAAGTGTTCCTGTCTTTAACACTCAGATGCCCAACTCCCAATGGGGTCTAAACCCCAAATAAATCCGTTTTACTCATAAATTGTTCGCCCTCTATAACACTGATAGAGAGAGATGCACAGCTGTTTGTCGCCCCTCCCCCCCCCCGGTATTAATACATACTCTGGGTTAATTAATAAGTAAAAAGTGATTTTATTAAATACAGAAAGTAGGAGTTAAGTGGTTCCAAGTAATAGCAGACAGAACAAAGTGAATTACCAAGCAAAATAAAATAGAACATGCAAGTCTATGTCTAAGAAAACTGAATACAGATAAAAACCTCACCCAGTAAGCTTCCTTTTACAGACTAGTCTCCTTCTAGTCTGGGTCCAGCAATCACTCACACCCCCTGTAGTTACTGTCCTTTGTTCCAGTTTCTTTCAGGTATCCTTGGGGGTGGAGAGGCTATCTCTTGAGCCAGCTGAAGCCAAAATGGAGGGGTCTCCCAGGGGTTTAAATAGACTTTCTCTTGTGGGTGGAGACCCCCTCCTCTCTCCAGCTCCAAGATGGAGTTTTGGAGTCACATGTCCATGCATGACTCTGTTTTTACAGGCAGCAGCCATTGCTTACCTGCTACCTTGAACGTCCTCAGGTAGACTTCTTATGTGGATTGGAGCCTCCCAAGATCCATTGTCCCTTAAATGCTTCTTGATTGGGCAGTTAATTTGCACATTCCTTTCTCAAGAATCTGACCAAATGCTTTACTAAGGCTACTTAGAAATCAAGCCAGTACACAGCCAATATTCCTAACTTCAAGTACAAAAATGATACATGTATACAAATAGGATTAATAGATTCAGTAGATCATAACCTTTACAGAGATATGTTACATGGCATATGTAGCATAAAACATATTCTAGTTATGTCATATATACTTTCATAAGCATATTTCCATAAAGCCTTATGGGGGGCACCGTCACAACAGGGTCTGTAGAAACCGGAGCACCAGCTAGGGAAAATACCATGGTGAATGCATTGTGTAGGGCAGCTGTAGGCTTCCAGGCTGCTGGAACTTAGAACAGCCCCCTCTATTACCTAGTAAGTTATGCTGGAGGCCATTTTAGACCCCAAAGCATGGCAGAATCATGAGGGCATACAGGTGGATTAAAGTCACCATAGTCCTCCCCGCATAGCGCTGCAAGCAGAACTGTCATGTGTATCACTCCCATTTAAATATTTGAAATTAATTCACTCTAAAAGTATTCGGTTTTACTGATCAGCTACGGGTGACTTTAAAAAAAAGATACTTAAAACAAATTAATGAAAGAGCTACCTTACTGAAGCCAGGAGGGGAAAAAGGGAAACATTTCAAAAAGCTTACCAGGGAGTCAGATGAAACTGCTACACTGTGGTACGTCTGTGACAGGTTCCCTGTGGTGCATCCTGGAACTGGGATACCACTGAGCCCTCTATCCCACCAACCTGGATTCCCTCTCACACTGATGCTGTGACAAGCTGCAAACCTCTCCAGGTCCTACACTTATACAGCTATCCACAGGCAGGGACAACCCCAGCTGAGTTACATGAATGCTTTCGCCAGCCACCCATGCACCAACGATAGAGAGGCTCCAGCCAATTCCCCCCAGCTCCCCAGTCTAGGACCCAGAGCTGTATTGTCTTGCCCTTGTTAGAAGCCTGGCCAGTGTGAGTTTATTATCCACTCTGCCCCTCCCTCAATGTGGAGAGGACATGCACCAGCTCTTGTTACTGAGCAGATTTCCCAAGCACTTCATCCAAAACACAGTGTTTTAGGTAGAACATAAAACAGATTTATTAATTACAGAAAGATAGATTTTAAGTGATTATGAATAGTGAGTGTACAGATCAAAGTTGGTCACCTAAGAAATAAAAGTAGAATCACAATCTGAGTTCTATAAGATAGCTAGGATTTGAATCAAGCAGTGTGTCAGCCTAATGAGAGAGTTCCTTCATACACAGGCTGGGATTCCTCTTTTAAACCTGGGACCACCTTCCCCGTTCAAAGTCTTTGTTCTCCAGACTTGTTTCCAGGTGTTGAGTTGTGGGAGGAGAGAGGCCAAGTGAGGATGTCACTTCCCCCTTTTGTAGCGTCTTCCAGCTTGTTGGAAAGATCTTTTGCTATGATGTGAGTCAAGCAGTCTCCATTGTCTACGTGCTTTCTCTGGGATGTCTCCATTATATACAGTTCTTGGGGGAGTCCTGTTGAGTGTGGATTCTCCTTAATAGACATCATCAGTGTCTGGCTGCTCCATTGTTGTACCTGAAACGCTGGTTCTGGGTGTTTCCAGTCTTACAACGTATTTCAGTAACACACACATAGCAAAACTTCACATACAATGATAGCACATACAATCCAACATGATCTTAATATTCAGCAGATCAAGACTTTTAAAATGATATCTCACAAGGCGTACTTTGTACAAAACCTATCATAATCATATCACCATGGTAAATATGGGGTGCCAGGGTGTTGCTTTGGGGTACAGAGTATCACAACATCAAATCAGCATTTTCAGGTGAACTAGAGATTTCATTTTAACCATGTAACCTAATGACCGCAGTTTAAGCATCAACATTAACTATTTCACTTTCAATTGTTTTTGCAAAAATGTCCTGGGATTGTAGGTGGAACTTGAGTAGTTGCCACCATGACTCCTGAATTACCCTTATAGATAGGAGGATCTAACCAAGTAATAGTGTGATAAGGACACAGTTTGCTGTGTATCTAGGATCATCTCCATTATGCATTAAATAACAAGAAAAACATACACTCTGTAGGGTTTGTGCTATAGCAGCCAAAGAAAACTAATATGTAAACACTCAGCTGCTAGCTGAAATATCTTAGCATTAAATGGAGCCTGACAGCAGCCCAGCCACAGTATTGGAATACAGTCATAAGGATTTGGTTGAACGTTTATATTTTGCTTTGTTTATGTAGCTTTTATTTTTCTAAACCTCAAGCACTTTTTTGTTTGTTTGTTTTTATATATCCAATAGTGTTGCATCACAGTCTCAGATCAGCCCTCCAATTGATTAGTTTTTAACACATAGCACAAACTAACTGCTCCGTGATTATCTTTGGCAAAGTGACTGTCAGCAGATTTTTAGTTATATTATTAAAATTAAAATATCACATTTTTATACAGCCCTTCATCTCAAAGGACCCCAAAGCATTTTCCAGACTGTATAAATACAAGACTCTTAACCTTAACCCCCCCCCTTCTGAAATGTAGACTCCTTTGTGATGAAAAACCCAAGAACATTGCCCAGTGGTTAGGATTTTTATTATTCTATAAATTGTTTTTTAATATCTTGAGGTGCCTAGAGCCTGGGATGATGATGATTATTAACAAACTAACAAATAGGCAAGGAGCGAAGAGTGACAAAGATGATCAAGGGGATGGAACTCAAGCCATAGGAGCAAAGGCTGAAGGAACTGGGTATGTTTAGTTTGGAAAAGAGGAGACTAAGGGGGGATGTGAAAGTGGTCTTCAAATACTTGAAAGGCTGCCATAAAAAAGATGGAGAAAAGTTGTTCTCTCTTGCCGCAGAGGGCAGGACAAGAGGCAATGGGTTCAAATTACAGCATAGCAGATTTAGATTAAATCTCAGGGAAAACTTCCTAACTGTAAGAACAGCAGGACAATGGAACAGACGGGCCTAGGGAGCTTGTGGAAGCTCCTTCACTGGAGGTTTTCAAAAGGAGGCTGGATCGCCCTCTGTCTTGGATGGTTTAGACACAACAAATCCTGCATCTTGGCAGAGGGTTAGACTAGATGACCCTTGCAGGCCCTTCTAACACTGCAGCTCTAAGAACAACTCCTGTAACTGAAACTGTCAGGGAAACTTAGAGGGGAGAGTATAACCATCTAAATTGTCTATGGCTTGGACATCCTGACCTTTGAAGAAAGGGTGGTGGGGTCTTTAGGCCCCAGGTTTTATGTCTCATCCAAAAGATGGCAGCATCAAGCAACACAGTGCCCCCTAATACAGTGCTGTACCACTGGGTCAGTACTGACTGGAAGGGAAGAGAATTTCCAACTGAATCACCAGCACCACTTCCTAGGCAGCCTCCCATCAAAGTACTGGCAAAACAGCCCTGTTGAGCCTGTAAGATGTAATTACACCAGCTCAAGACTGCAGGGAAAGTATTTATGAGCCAGGAATTCTAAAGGCACTCAGGAACAGCTAGCAATCAGATCTTTGCAATAGTCCTAATCTTTTAACTTGGCATGTAGAACATACCTGATGCTGTAAAAATAACTGCTCTTAGTTTGTTCCTTTGGACTGAGAAGTCACACACAAACCTGTTAGCCAATTCATGACTATCCTGAAAATAAAGCATGCAGTTGGAAAATGTTGCTAAGCAGAAATTATCTTTCTTATCCCAACAGGAGCTTTGCTAATGCCTCTCAGATTTGTGCTGAACACATGCAAAGAAAAAAAATAAGTTCACTATTACAAGTTGCTTCCCCTCCAGAGAAACACTGCTTGTCATTGAAAAAGCCCAAAGAGCCTCTCTGAGGGTCCTGATGTTGCCTCTCTAGAAACTGTATAATATCAAAAGTCTCATCATTCCCCCTGTTTCTAAAGAGGCAACTTCAAGACAGCATGTATTTGATAAAAGATAGGAAGGAGTTAGCTGTAGCCTAAAACTCTTCTATACCTAAGAGCCGCAGGCATAAGTGCTTGTATATAGCCAGTCATTCCTCCTTAGTTCCTAAGCATGGCAGGACTTTATATACTGTAGCCCTTATGTTAGATTCAATCTCTTTTAATAATTAATTCTCTCTTTAGTCAGCAGGTACCGTCAGAAACTCAAATATGAATTGGCACGAGACACAAAGTTTGTTATGTCGTATGCTCAGAAGGAGGAAATGCTGCTGGAGGAAACCTATGCTGCTAGTCTTATCGAGCTGGTCAGTTATACCAATGAGAGCCTAGGCAAGGTGAGCTGCCTAGAAGATCTGTTTGATGATAGAATTGGGTTAATTAATGAAGATGGAGAGACGATCTACATCTTTGGTGATGCAGGTATTGGAAAATCCATTTTGCTGCAAAAGATGCAAAATCTTTGGGCCAGAGGAGAATTGGCTGTAGGTGCCAAATTTTTCTTCCGGTTCAGGTGCAGAATGTTTAGCTGTTTTAAGGAGAATGAAGCCATCTGTTTGAAGGATCTCCTGTTCAAATACAACTGTTACCCAGACCAGGACCCCGAGGAGGTATTCAGCCACATCCTGCACTTCCCTCATACAGCCCTCTTCACGTTTGATGGTTTTGATGAGATCCATTCCGACTTTGACCTGAGCAGCATCCCCGAGGTCTGCTCACCCAATGAACCTACCCACCCTCTTGCCCTGTTGGTGAATCTTCTCAGTGGAAAGGTTCTTAAAGGATCAAGGAAAGTTCTGACAGCAAGGACAGGAACTGAGATCCATCAAAACATCATTAGGAAGAAAGTACTGCTCCGAGGGTTTTCCAGCAATAACCTGAAGGAATACACTAAGAAATTCTTCAGAGACGAGGAGTGTCGGGTATTGATGTCGAACCAGCTGGAAGCAAACCCCAGTCTCTGCAGTTTGTGTTCGGTGCCTTTGTTTTGTTGGATTATCTTTAAATGCTTTGAACTCTTCCATTCCATGTTTGACAGTCTTGAGCTTCCAAACTACTCAGTTACACTCTCAGATGTTTTTTTGCTCATGACTGAAGTTCACTTGAACCGAACTCTGAAAACAAATTTGCTGAAGAAGAACACCAGGAGCCAAGTGGAGACATTCAGGTCAAAAAAGGAAACTCTGTTCTCTTTGGGTAAAATAGCACACATGGGGATGGAGAAGTCTCTCTTTATCTTTGACCAGGAGGAAGTCACATCCTTGAACATGTCAGAGCAGGATTTGCACCTGGGATTCCTCAGAACGGTTCATGACTGTGGTGGCTATGGAGACCAGTCCTCCTATGAGTTCTTGCACTTGACCCTGCAGTCTTTTTTCACAGCTTTGTTCCTAGTTACTGAAGAGAAATTGGGTACAAAGGAGTTACTGAAGTTTTTCGCAGAGTGCTCTTCCACTGAGACTGCCCAGTCTACTTGTTTCCCTATTTCCTGGTTGCACAAACGCTCTATAGGAGAAGATCCTTTCCGAAATAAAGAACATTTTCACTTCACCAATCTTTTCCTCTGTGGTCTGCTTTCCAAAGACAAGGAGAAGCTCCTCAGACATTTAGTTTCACCTGCAGCCATTAAGAGGAAAAGAAATGCGCTCATCACATATCTCTTGGAAAGCATGAAATTTCAATTGCAGAGCCTGATGCGGGCAAAACTTAAGGGTTATAAACAGATTCAGGTCATGCCCAATTTTGTTTGGATGCTGAGGTGCATTTATGAGACTCAAAGTGAAAAACTAGCCAAGCTGACTGTCAGGGGCATGAGGGCCAACTACATCAAACTCACCTATTGCAATGCCTATTCGTCGGACTGCAGCGCCATATCCTTTGTGATGCAGCACTTTCAGAAGCATCTGGGTCTGGATCTAGACAACAATAATATCAATGACTATGGAGTAAAACAACTTCTACCTTGTTTTAACAAGCTTGCGGTGATCAGGTAGGATGTCGTGCCAGGTGACTGTTTATCTTTGATTTATTACACAATATAAGCATTAAACTTACGGAAACTCTTTAAAGCTTGAGAGGGCTAAAGGCACCAAGTGCTCCTGGAAATAAACTGTATTCGGCTTTTAAAGCCTTGTTTCAGAACGATCACCTCAGTATCTTAAGAGAAGGCAGCCCCAAGCAGCAAAATTTGGATCAGAATTTTGAACATCCCAGAGTTTGCCGATTTCAGATCTTTTGGGGTGGGGGGGGGGTGTGTGTGGAAGGTAGAATAGCAATAAGGACCAGCTGTGTGAATTTTGAATCCAGATTGCAAAAAATACCACCAGAAGTTTGGGGTGTTTAGGTCTGTGGTCTTGATTTGGGTCCATCTCAGATTATGTCTTGAAAGTGGGCCAGGTTCTGTGAGAAAGCACTGAGGGTGGGGTGGCGTGGAGGGGGGAGCAGGGAAGGAGAAGTACTTGCTGGTAGTACTTCCCTTACATGAAAATTTGCTAGAGCCAGTCCTGGCTTTAAAATATGGCAGTGGGAGAAATCTGCCATTCAAAGCAACTGCTGATCAGAGCAGTGTGCCTTTTGTGTTAACATGGCTCATCCTGGCATGAGGACTGTCGTTTCCATTTGGTAATTCCTAGAGAACAGAAAATGACATTTGTAACAACCCAAACCTAATTTCACAGTGAGTCATTTGAAAAGAAGCAGACTCCTCTGATCGGTAGAAGTTGAGCCAGATTCCCTCTACCAATCAATGCATCTGAGTGGGCAAGCTACCAACCTCCTGGAATAAGCAGGAGTGGCTTGGCGACAGGGCGTTCTCAGGGATTGTCTGCATGGCAGCACAGTGCGGACTCTGGGGTTGTGAATTGCATAGCATGCAAACAGGTTGTGCTGTAACCGCCCTGTGCAGACCCTGCTGGCGTGAACAAAAATCTACCTGCTTCTCATTACCTTTTAATTCATGCCAGCAGGATCTGCATGGGGCAGTTACCGCAGAACATGTTAGTGTGCTGTACAGTTCACACCCCTAGGGTCTGCAGTGCGCAGCTGTGTAGACCAATCCTTAGCATTGGAGCTTGGTCCAGAAATGGCACTGGTCAAAAATTTTCCACTGGATCAGTTTATGTCGGAAAATGCTGATTTCTTGAAATAGAAATGTTTCACGGGAACATGTTGATTTTGATAACATTTAACAGAAAAATGTCTAAACTATTCATTTTTATCCCTTCAACTCCTGTATTTTAAATTATAATATAAAAAACAAAATAATAAAGTTTGAAATAAAATGTTCTAATTTTTCTGAAACAAAATATTTTGGAGTATTTTGTTTCATGAAAAAAATTCAGTTTTTTTGACTTTTTGTCCCAATACAGGGCACAAAAGAAATTTCCTATGGGATGGAAATTCTGTGTTTTGACCACAGTTCACTAGTGCATATATGTCATGGCCTTCAGAACATGCTTCTATACTCGCCTGTTTTCTAGCCTTTCACTGAGTATGGGCAGGGATGATTAGATGACTGGTGGCCCATTGAGGAGCTGGGTTTTGCTGGGATAGGTATTGTTGCGGGGATGCCAAGTAGAGCATCTCCCGTAATTACAATAAACTGTGGGAAAACGGGGATCTATCTTTGGTCTGTTGATCTACTGAATTTTTTTGTTTTTAATTCCATGTACCGCATACAGAGCATTAGCTGGAAGCTCTATTTTTTTAAAGTGCAAGTTTAAAAACTGAATTCACATTTCTGTTAATGGCTTTCATCTATTAAGGTCTGATGGGCTGTTAAAATGTCAGAGGAAGATGTGTAGATCTGCAGCAATCCATGAAGAGGAGGCCATAGAATAGCCTGTGGCCAGTGAACCCTTCATAATCTGACTAATCAGCCATCGATTCCCTTCTTTCTTCTTTTAGGCTGAGTGTTAATCAGATCACAGATCATGGAGTAAGAGTACTATACGATGAGCTCTCCAAGTACAAAATTGTGACTTCCCTGGGGTATGTATGAGTTCGGAACAGCGCAAGAGATAATGTTACATTACAGCACCTTTCATCCTGAATGATCCCTCAAGGCTAATAGTCAGCACTAGCAAGGACAGGATGGAAACCTTTTAAGGTATGTCTACATTGCAGTAAAAGACCTGGGGCTGGCCGGGTCAGCTGTCTTAGGGTGGCAGGGCACCACCTGAGCTTGAATGTTTATACTGCAATTTTATAGCCCTGCAGCCTGAGTCAGCTGACCCAGGCCAGCCACGACTGTGCCCACGGGTCTTTTATCACAGTGTAGACATACGCTCAGTTTACTGAACCTGACCATGGCAGGTTTTGTAAGGCACCGTTTTATGTCATAGTGTAGTGAGATGTGATGCAGGTGTCCGTTTGACAGCACAGCAGGAGAGGGACAGCCAGTCCCCCATACAGCAGTTCTTCTCCTATCCTTGATCACAGGATGGATTCCTACAAAGGGCAAAGCTTGCTCATGTTGTAATGCTGATCAGGTATGTTCAGTTTTGCAGCTAGTACCTGACCTCCTTTGTCTTTATCCACCTCTAGTTAAGTCATTTCTTTCTTCTATACAAAGTAAATATAGCTTACAAGAGAGAAGGGGAGTGGAAGGGTCATCTTTCAAGGGGTCATGTTTATTGGATCCTTTTGTATAACCACACTTACCCATGCAGGAAGCAGCGATTTCCTTAAAGACCTAAAAGAAAATCAGTTTTCTGTCAAGTTTGGGGTGGTGGGCTTGTTAGCCTTTACTCGCTATTTTTGGTTAAATAGTGGCATAAAAATTACTTTATGAAAAGTGAATTTAAGTCCCAAGAATTGCTTCCTCCCACCAATGCCCTATTCCCAGTGTACCTACTCAGTAATCCGACCTTGCAATGAAAGGAACAGGATGTATTTCAGAGAGCTTTCATGAATCTAATAAAAGAACGAGCACATATTTTGCATGGTTACTGGTTTCATAACTTTTATGTAAAAGTATTTTCATATTGGCACCAAAAAATGGAAGCTGGGTTTGCTGGAAGAGATCATTTACATTTCTTTTTATATATATATATATATATATATATATATATATATAAATATAAACACCTTCCTTCAAATAAATCCCAGTCTGGTCTTAAATTTTATAGCTCTTTATTAAATTATTATCCTCATCACTAAAAAGAAATATTTAAATCTTTGTACAGGACCCTCATAAAGACAGATACTCTGTGTGTATCAAAAACATCCAGGTTGTATATATTCAGGTAACAGCAGAAATAATCTGTTTTTACCAATGTGATTTTTCTTTAAGCTTATACAACAACCAAATTACTGATGTTGGAGCAAAATACGTTGCAAGACTCATTGAAGAATGTTCAAGCCTCACATATGTTAAGTATGTCCAGGATTTTTCCTTATTATGTTCCATGGTACCCTATTTAGGGTACATCAACTTTAAAGGGAGAAAGAGAAAAGTTTCTTACTTGAGTAAAAGAAAACACATGCAGATTGAACAAAAGGAGGTTTTCAAAGTTATGTACTTCCTTATAATACTCTGACAATGATTGCTTTGCATGCATTCCTTTAATGCTTAATCTTTACTAAAGACTGCTTTGCACAGTGGGATGCATTCACCCTGATGCAAAGGGTCAGCACAAGACCTATACTCTACTTACGACCTATTTTGAGTACTGGAGAGGGACTTTAGAAGCTCAGAAACCTTGTGCTGGGGCCTCTGCATAAGGATACATTTCCCTCATGGTAACTAATTTCAGGTTTGTGTAGGCCTGACCTTTTCATAAGTAAAAGGAAGGAATGTATTTCAGTATTGCATTTCAATGAAGGAATTACCAAAAGTCAAATGGTGAACCATTACCATTGTTTACAGGGAACTTGCGCAAAGTTAGAATGCCTAGCCATACACAATGCCAGTTTTCATCCTAAGGTTAAGTCATGTTAACTTGTCACTTAATTTTTTTTTACCATAGAAAGTGAAAAGAAGCAACAGAAGCAATGTGAGCTAGTGGAGAGAACACCGT
This sequence comes from Terrapene triunguis, assembly GCF_002925995.2. NCBI lineage: Eukaryota > Metazoa > Chordata > Testudines > Emydidae > Terrapene > Terrapene triunguis. The sequence continues at coordinate 671,633 of NW_020664435.1, read as the reverse complement.
ACTGGGAGCCAAGAACTCTTGAATTCTAGTCATGGCTCTGCTGCTAACTTGTTGTGCAGCCTCAGGCCTAAATTTTGCAGCCTAAAATGATTACTTTTGGTCTGATACCTTGTAACCAAAAGCTTAAATGTGTACAACATTTTAGTCCATGGAAATTTGCAGTAGCCGTAATTGACCTCCATCATTATCTACCATAGGAGTTGGCTGCTAGGGTCAGTGTCTAAGCTGGGGTTCAAATATAGATGTATAGATGAGTTGGTTTTTTTAAGAGTTGCATCTTAACAGTGAATATATTTTTATGCAGAATAGGAGCAAACAAGATAACCACTGAAGGAGGGAAATGTCTTGCCCTTGCTATCCAGAGAAGCAAAACGATGTATGACATTGGGTAAGTAAAATGAGTTACCGCCTGGCGGGAGTCGAAACATGACCTCAGCTGGGGCTGGCAAAGGAGCTGTGACAGTTTGCAGCAGCTGAAGAACTGGCCTACTGAGTGTAGGAATAGCAGCTTCCAGAGGCCCAGGGCCTGATTAATATATAGCTAAACTAGGCATGTGCCTGTGGCCTAAATTCACATGGAGGGCCCAAAATCATAGGCCAGTGTCTTTTGCCACAGCTGCCTCCTCCTTGACCTGCCCAGGGGGCATCGACCACCTGCAGCAGCACCCTCCACCCCAGCCTGGTGCGGAGGGGAGGCCCCAGAGTGGGGGAGGGGATGGAGAGCGAGCCCCCTCTGCACTCACCCCACTGCAGCAGCTTCCGTTCCACGGGGCTGGGCCCAGCTCCCTGCTCTAGGCATTGTGACCGCGGGGTTTTGGCCCAGCCACGAGAGGAGTTGTCATCTCAAGAGCAGGCTGCCAACGGAGGTTCCCTGAGATTTTAGTCGCCCTGGTGGCAGTCTGCTATTGAGATGCCAACAACTCCTCTGGCCTGGTGTGGTGATAAGAGAATTATCACCATTTTATTTTCACACGTTACTGAGGACGGAGAGCCTACGGGGCTGGTTTAGTATCCACCTCCATTCGGGGCCCGGCCCTTGCACTGGCGTGGGGCTGGGGTGGGCACAAGGAGCTTCTTCCCCAACACATATCCTGCGTGGGTTGGGCAAAGGCCAAGTACAGTGACAGTCTCTGCATGCAGGGTAACAGAGAGACTGCGCTAAGCACCCCAAAGGGGGCAGGGAAGAGACAGGACGATGGTCCCTCCACCCCCACCAGCTCAGAGCAGGATCAGCGTGCATGAGAAAGTATCCCCTAAAGAGGTGTAGCTGCAGGTGGCTCCCCAGCACAGTCCAAAAGACACTCCCACTGAGGCAAACTATCTCCCAGTGCTCCCTCTGGGCTGTGCCTTTACAGCAGAATTGAACCTTCAGTGCTCAGTCCTGCAAGCGGCTGGGAATGGAACCTGCAAGGATCAATGGGAGTGAGGGGGGCCGAGTCCCTCACAGGCTTGGAACCCTGGTCAGTAGTACAAGGTCACTGGGGAGGGGGGAAATGTGATAAGGGTGGCACTAGATCCTTGTTCCTTATTTCTCTCTGTTTTCTTTCCTTGCCAGGATGTGGGGTAACCAGGTTGGAGATGAAGGAGCGAAGGCATTTGCTGAGGCACTGAGGAATCACCCCACCTTAACGAATGTGAGGTAATAAATTGGCTTTACAGAACACCTGCCTTTCTAACGGGCTTTGAAATCAGAGCTGATTTGGAGAGGCTTTGTGTGAGAAATCCGTTTGGTAATGCAGCCTTTCCTCTGTAGGCTAACAGGTCCCTGAGTCAAACAAGAGGCTAGCCTGAGGTCTGGGATCAGGTGGGATTTTCAGTCACAACACAGGTTGTCATTTGTATGTCTGTCATTTTCTCTTTTTGTAATGCTCCAAGTTACAGCCTAGGGCCTGCTTCTCTGCTCCCTTGCACCATCAATGGTCCTGTAAACCCATTTACCATTCTCATTTGGTAGCACTTGGCACCTACTTTGTAATGCTGCAAATGACTGCACAGGTCGCAGGGTGATGGAGAAATAGGCCTCTGGTGCGCTGCATACTAGTAAAGTGTGCTCTCTTGAGGAGAAACAAGCAGCTTCTGTACTATTTCTTAGGCTATATCTATACTAGAGACCTTTCAGTGGCACAGCTGCGCCGCTGTAAGATCTCCCGTGTAGCCGCTCTATGCTGATGGGAGAGCTCTCCCATTGACATACTTAAACCGTCCCCAACGAGCAGTGGTAGCTATGTCGGTGGGAGAGTGTCCACACCGGTGTTTCTGTCGGGGTGACTTATGTTGGTCAGGCGGGTGTTTTTTCACACCCCTGAGTGATGTATGTTTTACCGACAGAAGTGCTAGTGTAGACATAGCCTTAGACTGTAAACTCTACAGGGCAGGGATCATGTCTTGATTAAGTGTTGGCACAACAGGGCTACCACTATAAATAATAGTGATCCATGAGACAGTGTTGGTAATGAAGTTCAGTATCTAAGCTTGAAACTAGTATCTGAAAGCACTAAAATATTTGAAGTTGGCAATGTGGTATGAGGAGAAGCTAGAATTATAAATCTCATCACTTCAACTCATACCTATTTGCTTTAATGTTTTCAATTCTTGCTGTGAATTTTAAAATAATTTTCATGGCCACTTCCCAGTTTCAATGCATGCTCTCCTCCGCCCCCCCCCCCCCCCCTTTTTTTTTTTTTTTTTTTGGCTCAGTTACTTTCGTTTTGTCTCACAGGTACACTAAACTCCATGACCCTCTCTTGAAAGAGCAAATATCCTTGCTTGCTTTCCCCACAAGATGGTGCACTTCACTAGTTTCTTCAGTAAAAAACCAGGGAGTGTGGTTAAGACATTCTGGATCTCTGGAGAGCTCACTGCTGCTAGGTCTGCCCTGTTTTCTCTGGGCAGATGACTGCCTGAAACAAAACGAAATGATGAACAGCTGCAGTGACCTAGATTTTTGTTCAAATATAAAAGCTACCTAAGAGAGCCACCTTCTCCTCACTGCAGAATTCCTCTAGAAGTGTTATCTCAAGTGTGATACACCTTGAGCCAGCATTAAGCTGGGTTATGCTTGCCTGGCACTCTTGCTCTGGAACAAATTTGTTCATGAATTTAGTGCTTACAGAAGCAAAAATGATGATGTGCACTGGCAAGCTCCAGTCATTGTGTGTGCATGTGCAGTATGGATTCTGCCATTGCACCTGCCTCATTCTTGGAGCCATAGGGTTAGAGGGGACCACAAGGCTCATTTAGTCTAACCTCCTGCCAAGATGCAGGATTTGTTGTGTCTAAACCATCCAAGACAGATGGCGATCCAGCCTCCTTTTGAAAACCTCCAGTGAAGGAGCTTCCACAACCTCTTGAGTCAGTCTGTTCCATTGTCCTGCTGTTCTTACAGTTAGGAAGTTTTTCCTGAGATTTAATCCAAATCTGCTGTGCTGTAATTTGAACCCATTGCCCCACGTCCTGCCCTCTCTGGCAAGAGAGAACAACTTTTCTCCATCTTTCAAGTATTTGAAGACCGCTATCCTGTCATCCTTTAATCTCCTCTTTTCCAAACTAAACATACTCAGTTCCTTCAGCCTTTGCTCATATGGCTTGTATTCCATCCCTTTGATCATCTTTGTCACTGGCCTCTGGATCCTTTCCAGTTTCTCTACATCCTTTCTATACATTGGTGACCAAAATTGGACACAATACTCCAGCTGAGGCCTAACCAGCCCTGAGTAGAGTAGTACTATCACCTGCTATGACTTGTATGCTATGCCTCTGTTAATATAGTCTAAAATTGCATTTGCTTTTTCTGCAACAGCATCACACTGCTGACTCATGTCGAGGTTGTGATCCACCACAACTCCCAGATCCTTCTCAGCAGTGCTGCTGCCAAGCTAGTTATCCCCCGTTCTGTATTTGTGCTTTGGGTTTTTCTTCCCTAAGTGTAGCACCTTATATTCGTCTTTGTTGAATTTCAACTTGTTGTCTATAGCCTAGTTCTCCAATTTATCAAGATCCCTCTGAATTCTAGCTCTATCCTCCAATGTTTTGGCAACTCCCCCTTAGCTTTGTGTCATTTACAAATTTGATCAGTATGCTCTCTATATAATCATTCTTAATTTACAGTTCTTAAATTAAGAATTTACATTCTGAACCTAGAGTACTTTAATTTTGTTTCATCTATTGAATACCCATTAGTGTCAATGGTGGGTTTATTCAAAGTTTAAGGGTGGATGAAGATAGCCCTAAAATAATTTCAATCTTTTAGCAAGTCATCCTTTTACTTAGGTCCAGTCATCACAAGTGCTGAGTATCTGCAGTTTCCACTGTGGTCAGTCGGAATTCCAGGTGCTCGGCCCCTTTCAGAATTCAGGCTCTTAACTAGACTAACCACTAATCATCATGGACTTTAATGAAGAAGTGTGGTTGCTTGCACATCATTGGAACATAAGAATCACCTTATCAGGCCAGACCTTTAGTTTGGAATCCTGCCTCTGGCAGCAACCAATAATTGCTGCTTCAGGGTTTGTCTACACACAGAAGTTACACTGGTCTAACTTACGTTGGTTTAGTTAGGCTAGGTCTACACTACAGCGGGGGGTCGACCTAAGATACGCAACTTCAGCTACGTGAATAGCGTAGCTGAAGTGGCGTATTTTAGGTCGACTTACCTGGCTGTGAGGACGGCGGCAAGTCAACTGCTGCCGCGCCGCCGTCGACTCCGCTTCCGCTTCTTGCTGTGGTGGATTTCCGGAGTCGACGGCAGAGCCATCGGGGATCGATTTTATCGTGTCTTCACTAGACGCGATAAGTTGATCCCCAATAGATCGATTGCTCCCCGCCGATCCGGCAGGTAGTGAAGACGTGCCCTCAGTCATTTGCCAGCTGACATTCCTGATGTAATGCCTCCCCCCAGTGTTTGAGCCATCGGGCTAGCCCTGAGAGTACTGGAGATAAGTGTCGACGGATTGTCATCAGCCAAATGCAGCATCATCAGCGATTCTTATAACTGACCCATCCATGCACGTCCCTGGCTTTGACTTGTCACACCGTTCATGGACCCTTTTGAACCTGTTTTGAACAGTCAAGGGTCAGTTTGCATCCAGCCTTTACACGTAGGGCTAACGAGGGGGTCCCACGTGTGGTTGTGGCCCATGCACACAATGTCACACATCACTGACAACTACCCTCTGACCAGATTTGATGGTGATCAGAAGCCTCTGGCGCTTGGCTGATGAAGCTTCTGCAAATAGGCTTGGCAAGCTCTGCACCCAATAAGAAGAAAATCAACCAGTGACACTTGTGTGTTTGGCTCCTCTTGCATAGGTTTAAGCCTGCCTTATAGAGCTTAGCTTGTGCCTGTACAGGAACAAATTCCATAGGTTGTCCATGGGCCTGGTCCAAAGCCCAGTACGTCCATGGAAAGACTCCCGTTGATTTCAGAGGACTTTGGCTCAGGCCCTAAATGCTGTGTAAAGTAATATGATCTTGTATTTGTTCTCCCAGGCTTGTCCTTTCATTTCATTGAGTGTCAGAGCCTAGCATGCTCATGGCTAGTTCAGAGTCTTGGCTGCTGGCAATTAGGAATCAACTGGAAGGTCTGACTTTGCATGGTGGTGTTCTTCCCCTCTATGCCCATGTGCAACCAGGGCTGGAGCACCCATGGAAAAAAATGATGGGTGCAGAGCACTCACCGGCAGCCCTCCTATCAGCACCGCCTCCTCCCCCCCAGCATCTCCTGCCTGCTGGCGGCCCTGCCAGTCAGCGCCTCCCTCCCTCCCTCCCTCCCTCCCAGTGCCTCCCGCTCACTGCGATCAGCTGTTCTACGGCGTGCAGGAAGTGCTGGGGGGTGAGAAGGGGGAGGAGCGAGGGCAGGGCATGCTTCAGGGAGGGGGCAGGAAGAGGCAGGATGGGGGTGGGGCCTTGGCAGAAGGGACAGAGTGGGAATGGGGATGGGGGGAGCACCCCCCAGGCACATTAGTCTGCGCCTATGGTTGTGTTTGTTTCCAAGGAATAAGTTGTGGAGGATCAGTTGGAAATGTGGGTAGTTAGTAAATTCTCCTGGTTCTCCGCTCCAAGAACCACACCCGCCCCCCCGCTGTGTTAACTGTATGAATTCAGTTTACTATATCTGATGTAAAATGTATACATGTGACTGATTTGAATTTGGGCTTCATTGGTATCCAATGAAAATAGTGGGTGAAATTCACTCCTGTGCAGCAGGCAAACACAAAGCCTTTGTGCACTTACATCCCCCAACTGCCCTATTTTGAACACTCGTATGAGAATTACCGTATACACTCGTTCATAAGCCGAATTTTTTAGTAAAAAAGGGAAGCACCAGAGAAGGGGGTCGGCTTATAAACAGGTATGGATAGGGAGAGGTGGGACACAGCCCTTCCCCCAACAGAGGGAGCAAGGAGAGGCAGCACAGCCAGCAAAGCCAGAAGGGAAGAGGCGGGGCCAGAGTCTCTCCGCTTCTGGCCACGCTGCTCTTCCCCCAGCCTCCGAAGCAGCTGCAGCTCCAGGGCTGGCAGGCTGCAGCCGCGCCGCTCGGCCCCACCCCCCAGAGCAGGCTCCACCCGTGCCGCCCAGCCCGCCGGAGCACGCTGCAGCCGTGCTGCCCGGCCCAGCCCGCTGGAACATGCTGCAGCCACACCGCCCGGTCTGGCCCGCCGGAGCAAGCTGCGGCCGTGCTGCCCAGCCTGCCAGAGCAGCTCCAGCCAGGTCAGAGACATCCTCCCCTGGCCCTCCCCAGATAAGGTGGGAAGAGATGGGATGGGGAGAGTGTGGGGGTCCCGGGCCAGGGGTGGGGTCACGCGGGGGGTGGTCACAGGGGTTACTCCCCTGACTCCCAGCTTCTCCCCCCCAAAAAACATTTCCCCACCAGTTACTGTCCCGGCCTGTCAGGGTAAGCGGCTGGCGTGCCGGGAACCTTTGTTTACTTATGTTTACCTCCGTGCCTGCGAATGCTCGAGGTAAACAAACCATCTCGGCCCACCAGCAGCTTATCCTGATGGCCTGGGAGCCAAAGTTTGCTGACCCCTGAATTATAGGGTTGGCTTATGAATGGGTCATAAAAATTTTCCATTTTTACTTACCCATCTTGGGGGGGGTCGGCTTATGAACGAACCGGCTTATGATTGAGTATATACAGTAAGTGGTTGCCCAGTCCTGGGCAGCTAGCTAGCACAAGGCCTAATCTCACTAGTCATCCCTGCAATACTGCCAGCTCATGTTTGGCTTCTAGAGGGACTTAGAAAAGCTGCTTTTTAAAGACCTGAAACTTGGAGCTTAGTATTAGGCAGATACTCTTACCAATGTCTAGCTGAAGATAGAGGGAAAGATTTAAAAACCCTATAGTCTGCACTGAAAACTGTGTGTATGTATGATTAAGGCTACGTTTTAGTCACGGGTATTTTTAGTAAAAGTCATGGACAGGTCACAGGCAGTAAACAAAAATTCACGGCTCGTGACCTGTCCATGACTTGTACTATAAACCCGACTAAATCTTGGGGGCTCTGGGGTATTGGACGGCCTGGGAGCACTGCAGGTGCTCTGGGGTGGGAGGGCGGCCCTGGTGCTGGGGGAGGAGAGGGTGGCATGTGGCCTGGGACCCCTGCTGCAGCTGGGGGAGTGGCGGCGCGTGGCCCGGGACCCTCACTGGTGCTGGGGGAGGCGAGCAGTGTGGTCCCAGCAGTGGCCGGTGCAGCTGGCCCAGGGGCTGCCCGAGCTGCTCAGGTGGCCCCGGGCCAGATGCACCAGCTGCTGCAGAAGTCCTGGAAGGTCATGGAGTCCGGGAGGGACTGGGGGCTTTGGGGGGGGGGGGGTCCCGGGGGGTGGGGGGTTTTTTTTTTTTTTTTTTTTTTGGATTAGCTACTGGTGGGGATGGCACTAGTGCCAAAAACATTTTCCGCCCTGGCACTCAAAGCCACCAGTCACAATTCTGCTGTCAGTCCCATAAGTACAACTCTCTGATGCCAAACCTTGTGACCTGTGTAACTGAGGGGAGAGTTGGACCCAGACTGTACGACAGTAACAGAAGCATGTAGTTAAAATGCTTCCGCTTGTAAAGTCTTAATTAGTTACAGTTTGTAGAGCCCTTTGAGCATGTAAATCACTCTCTCTATGCTATGTATTAGGATTGATTAAAAGACAATTCAGGCTTTTTGTAAAATGGAGATGTTGGCTATTCTTATATATTCCTCTCTCATTTCCCAGTCTTGCATTCAATGGCATCACGCCAGAGGGAGGCAAAAGCATTGCCGAAGCTTTGAAGCACAACAACACCGTGAAAATATTTTGGTAATCAGTATCCGTTCATTCTATGGAAATATCTGCCCTCTTACTCATTGTTAATGGGTTGCAAAGGAAAGCTGCAACTTATCGTTATTTCCCAATGAGAAAGTAAACATTTCACTTTAGAATGGGTGTGAAGGTAAAGGACGATTATGGGTTCTTTATGACAGGTCTTTTCCAGAGCTGCGTTGGAGTGCTAGCTCTTATCTAACCGGCGCAGGAATGTCTCCTCGAGCTGGGAATCACTTCCCCAGCTTGAAGTATAGATGTATCTTTAGGCTAGGTCTACACTTCAAACTTTCATCAGTATAACTGCGTTGCTCAGGGCTGTGAAAAATCCACACCCCTGAGCAATATCGTTACACCAACCTAACCCCAAGTGCAGGTAGCGCTGTGTTGACGGGAGGGCTTCTTGTGTTGACATAGCTACCGCCTCTCATGGTGATGGATTAACTGCCCTCCTGCTGGCATAATAGTGTCTTCAGTGGAGTGCTACAGCAGTGCAACTGTGCCACTGCAGCTTTTTAAGTGTAGACCTGAGTCTCGTCTCCTATCACTTTTGTTATGTGAGACAAGTTTTTTTTTGTTTGTTTGTTCCCACAGCCTTCATGGCTTCTCCAATGCTACTCCCATGTCTGGACCTGTCCGTGTCTTCTAGTGCATTGTATCTACCCACTCATACACATCCCTGTCCCATTCTGCAAGGCCCACACCTAACCCGTGTCACCACCCCATTGTTAATAAAAATCAAGTAGGCAGTCTCTTTGCTGTTCCTATCTTCTGTCTAGGGGGGGGGTTGTGTCCAGTCTTCGGAACTGTTTGTGGCTTGTCCAAAGCTGAGTGCACTGTCAGCACTTAAATAATTGAGTAGCAAATGTCAAAATGTGAAACAGAGTTTCTGAACAGACACTCTCTCCTAATTAGGTTGACTAAAAATGCGATAGATGACGAAGCTGCAGAGAGATTTGCAGAGATGCTGAGAGTCAACAAGAAGCTAGCGCATTTATGGTGAGTTAATTACATTTAGACCAGCGTGGCTCTTTGTCAGCCATCACATAAAAACTTCAACTTCCAAGTCTATGCAGGTCCCAGCGAGCCATCTCTGCCATGCCTGGACGTGGTCGTGACAAGTGAAACGGAGCTGCTGCTTTGCTTTTTTTGTTTTAAACTTTTGAAAAAACTTGCATAAAGTTGGGCACCTGAATCTGCATTTAGATGCCTCGGTAAACATCCTGAGCACCTATTGCAAAGAGTGGACGCTCTGGGCAATAAGCACCTCTGAAAGCAAAAAGGGGCCTTGATTTAGGGTGCTTAGCTTTTAAGCAACTACATTTGAACATTTTGGCCATAGTTTATTATAAATCTGCCTTAAAATAGTGGGAGCACAGCACCCTTTGGGCCAGAGCTGGCCCAGTGGCTCAGTAAAGCATGGGTGCTGCTGCCAGTGGACAAGTTTATATCCTGGCTTTCTTGGTTAAGCTACCTGATGCTTTGAAATGGCAAATTGATCAGGGTAGATATTTGTACTTGAGACTGAGCCAAATATTCTTCCAGTAGCTGAAAGCACTCTCAACATTTCAATTTGTTGGCCAAGTTCAGAAAGTTCTTCAAGGCAATTCTTCCTTTTCTCCCCACTGAGAGAGATTTTTGAGAATTAATTTGATTTTCTAGCTGAGTCCTGAATCTCTGCCAATCCCAGGAGCTTATAGAGTGTGTGGCATATCATGACAAGCTACAAGGTGGGTGGTGTTCGCCTCGGCTGAGTCTTTTTACAATATTTCAGTAGGGGGTAGTTTTTGAATTTGAGACAACAGTTCTACTCTAGAGCAGTTAATGAGGATCCCATGCTGTCTCCGTTTCTATTCTTATGTCTTTTGTATCTTTCAATTTCAACTCTTATATCAAGTGTGGTTTATGTCTAGTGAGTGATCATCTTACCTATATATTACTGCAGCTACGTTTCTTCATAATAAAACCATAGACTAGACAGAACTCCATTTGGAATTAATACCTGTAGCTCATAACTAATTTACTGGAAGGGTCACCTGTGAACAATACGTGGTGCACACTTCCCCCCCCGGCCCACATGAGGGGGAATATATTGACCTTATTTCATCCCTGGCATAAGCAGTGGCAACTCCTGTTGACTTCATTGGGAGTTGCATTTGCTGACACTAGGGCTGTTTGGTGCAGTGTCTCCAAAGAGATCCCAATCCTTGCTGGCCTGATACTCAAGAGACTATCATTTAGAATTTCATTTGGATTGCTCACATGGCAAATAGTGACCACTAAAACACCTGCCTGCCCCAGGATTTATGCACAGAATTGGTCTGCTACTCCATGAAGAGTCCTTGTTAAGTAGAAAATATAATTGATGGACTAAAGCAACAGAGTAAAGAACTTTTAATGTATCAACAGATCCAGTGTTCACAATTCCACACTGATAGTAATCAGCTCCCACTTACCAGACAGCAGATGTGTCATCAATTGCATAATTCAGCTCACTAACCCTGAAACACACACACAAACACTTTAAAATCAAGAGGCTCTAAGACTCTTGGTTTTGCTGGTAGCAGCACAGCTGTGGGGAGATTGTCTGACGCTGGCATGCCATCCATGCAGATGGTAATCAGAAACTACCTCTTCTTGGCAAACAGTTAACCCTGCTCATCAGTATCAAGCAGAGCTTACCTCCCACTGTTGATTTCTGCATCAAATATCCCGAGTGTGCAAGAGAGGGGACGCTACAAGTCAGAGCTAAACAGTTTGTTTGACATGGTGCTTTATTTTTAGGCTTATCCAGAATCAGATTACAGCCAAAGGGGCCAAATACCTCAGCGAAGCTCTCCAGGAGAACACAACCATTAAAGAAATCTGGTAAGATCCCACTCTTCGGAGGGTTGCTTTGTAACACTTCCCTTTCAAATACTTTGACCATATGACACTTGCAGTAAATCAGAATTTAGAGCAGGGGGTCTCGACCTTTTTCTTTCTGAGGCCCTCCCCCCCCCCCCCCCCCCCCCACCCCAACCAAATGCTATAAAAATTCCACGGCCCACTTGTGCCACAACTGTTTTTCTGCATATCCAGTAGATTAAAAGCCAAGGCTGGCATTACGGGGTAGATAGCAGGGCAATTGCCCGGGGTCCCGCAAAGCGAAGTTGCTTGTGCTTTCTGCCCTTAGCCCCAGTGAGCCCCGGACTCCTGGTTGAGAACCGCTGGTTTAGAGCAAATTTTTAGGAGGGGATGTTGTATCTCCAGCCTGTGGGATTCAGATTTTGAAGGACCCGCTCCTTCCAACACTTACACTCTGCTTTGCTCACGTGAGCAGTCCCTTTGGCTTCAATCTGATCGCTTTCCTGGAGAAAGCAAAGTATACGCATAAGTGTTTCATGAATTACGGCCTAATTTTGTAGCTTGAGTTCTGTTGGAGCTGAATATTATTTTCAAGCTTTCTTCTCATCATGTTTCTGCTACCAAGGAGCCAAAGCCAGACAAGCAGGTGATGGCTGCATTTAATTAACATTAATAATTTGGTTCACAGAATTTGTGCTTTGATTTTCTTTTTTCAGACAGCACTCCATGCACAGTCAAGGTGCTAAGCTACAAGGAGATTAACTTTTTGCAAGATTTGCTTGTTTTAGATTAGGTAGGCATCACAAGCCACTTGTGTTTTGAGGCACAAAGCCAAAGACAGTTCCTTCCGCCAGCTCCTAGGAGTGGAATAGCCAGTAGAACTGGGCTATTTTTAGCGCTACTGCTTTCAGGCCCTGATTGTGTACAACATAGATTTTTTTTTTTTTTTTTAAACAAAATGTATTTTTCTTAAGTGCCAGGCCACGATGTTCCTGCTTTGAAAGCTTGTCAGTCACCACCTGTGTTCCACTGCAGCAGGCATGGGGGAGGTTTTCTGTTACAGGGCTGCAGTCACCCACCCACCCACCCCCTCTAATATTTTCAAACCACAGGAAGGTTCCCAAGTCTATTTAGGTTGCTAAATAAAAGTGGTTTGTTTCTCAGAGGTGCTGAGCGATGGTAGGATTGAGTGCTCAGCCCTTCTGAAAACCAGGCTATTTATGTACAGGGGCATAACTTTAGGCAGCAGCAATTGAAAATGTTGACCTAAAGCAATAGCACTAGTAAAAAAAAACACTGAAGGAAACATCTCAGCAAATTAAGTTGCCCTTAGTATATTTTGCCCTGCTCAGGAGGAGAAGGAATAATGAGGGCGAAAGTGTGAACAAGTCTCTATTCATTTGGTTACACAAGATTCCCGCACCTGGGGAACCTTAGTCATCTGGATCCCTCTTTTCATACTGCCATAATATAATCAAACATACTGTTCACCTTCTGGGCAGTTCAAAGCAGTAGGGGATTGTCTTACTCCAACTGCAGAGTCACCTTGACTAGCATAAAGCTAAAACATCTAATGCTGGCTGCCTAAAGTTAGCCTTCGACCTCTATTATAAGGGGCTTGGGTTCTCAAGAGCACCGAGCACCCAACCAGCTCTGAGTCACTGACGTGGGAGCTGTTGGGTGCTCAGCACATTAGGGTGCCTAGAGAGAAACTAATTTAGGCACCACTTTTTGAAAAATCTTGCCCCCCGGGTCTCATCAGAACTATAGTGTGACCTAGTTAGGGGGGAGCCCCATTTGGGGTTTGTGCCCAGTGAGTAGCACACAGAGGCCTAGGAAACTTTGATTGCCACTCCAAAAGCTTGAAAAAGCAGAAGACATGAAATTACAAAAAAGGGAAAAAAAAAAAAAAATTTTTTTTTTTTTTTTCCCCCCCCCCCCCCCCCCCCCCGTTAGCTTAAATGGGAACCTGATCAACCAAGAAGAGGCCAAAGCCTTTGCAAATGAAGAGCGGATTATTTGCTTTTGAGTGTGTTCTTTCCAGTTTGGACAAGCTCAGTATTACAAGTACTGATCCAGCACTTGGAGACTGCAGGGTTACCAAGGCATCCATCTGCACTGGGGACGTCACAGCATGTAAGAGTCTGATTAACTGGCTTTTTCAGAACACTCTACCCTTCCCCCTCCAGCAAGGTGCCTGTGTTGTTACTCCACACTTTTGCTGAGTGGGACGGTGCCTTAGAGAACTACATTAAATCGTCTAAGCACCGTACAAAAGTGCTGTGTCAGTGTAATCAAACCAACCCCCCGGCAGGTCTATGTATTATGTAAATAAGTCTCTGTATAGCTGTTTATATGTACAATTAAGGGTGCAAGATCTTATGGAAGAGCCACAAGCTCACAGCAATATCCCCAGTGGACTGAGGAAAAGCTTGTGAGCAAATGGAAATCCTGAGCAGAACTGTAACCCATCCATGCAAAGTATTTTCTGCTGGTGCCTTCAGCACCGATACTCATTCCTGCCTGGTACCGGAGGTCTAATTTTCCCATCAACTGTCAATGGAGATGTGGGCGCTCAGCACTCCTGAAAAGCAGGATCTTGGACTTTAGGCTTTGGTTATTTTTAATACTCCTTAGTGGAGCGAGTTCACATCACTTCCCCCAGATACTCAGCAACACTCCTGTCATGCTGTTAGAAGGTTGTGATCTGCATCGAGACAGCTCCTGTAATTACAGTGTTCAGTTTTGGGAGATTTTAGAGATAAACCTGAAGAATGGGCCTCTAGCTTCAGATACTAGACAAATTTAGACTGGACTTACACAGTATACATTTTTTATGAGAATAATTAGCCCTTGGAACCATTTACCCAGGAGCAGCGTGGATTCTCTATTACTGATGATTTTTAAATCAAGGTTGGATAGTTTTCTGAAAGATCTGCTCTAGGAATTATATTGGGGGAAGTTCGAGGGCCTGTGTTGTACCAGAGGTCAGACTAGATCAGAGATTCTCAAACTGGGGATCATGACCCCTCAAGGGGTCACAAACTGTCAACCTCAACCCCCAAACCCTGCTTCACCTCCAGCATTTAGAATAGTGTGAAATAGATATATAAAAAAAGTGTTTTTAATTTATAAGGGGGGGTCGCACTCAGAGGCTTGCTGTGTGAAAAGGGTCACCAGTACAAAAGTTTGAGAACCCCTGGACTAGATGATCACAATGGTCCCTTCTGGCCTTGGACTCTGACACGCTGCTGCTAGCAGCGCACCAACAGCAAAGAGCTAGCTCCAGCATGGAGAAAGTAGAACTGAAAAACTAATTGAGTGGAGCAGAAATCTCTTTCCCAACAACAGGGAAGTGCTAAAAACCGTTAACGAATGTAAGACGTCCCTGCCAGTCCTACCTGAATTAATAGAAACATTGAGAGAGGTGGTAGGAGATTGGAACGACAAGCCACAATCTTGAGCTAGACTAGTGAGAAGCAAAATGATTTTCAGTAGGAACTAGTGATTTTGGGAGCCAACCTGAGATGCCTTAAAGAAGCCTGATTCTCAGAGGCCAGGTGTGCAGTACTTTATGAAAATCATGTCCTTTTTAATGCATCTCAAGCATTGAAGCACCCAAAAGTATTAGACACTGTGCAAAAGCTTAGTCAATGGTCCTTAATTTTCCTTTAGTTAAATAAATTTTCATTCCTAGATAATTTAAAAAAAAAAAAAAAAAAAAAAACCCAGAATATCTACATGTGTGTGTTGGATTCTCCATTTACTAACTTGCCCACGAAGCTGGGTGGGATGAAGGAAGGAAACAAGCTGTGGTGGAGGTTTTAGTAAAAACAATCTTAGATCTCCACAAAGTAAAAATATTAAAAGGTTTTCTTTCTATTTTAAATCCACACTCACCTCTTTTTGGTCGTAGCACCCTCCTCTTTCCCACCCCCATTTATTCCCTTTTTCCCCCCAACACACTTTCAAACACTGTAAAGAAAAATATTAGCATTTGTTATTTTCGGTGGGCTTTTCTCACTGACTATGTCATGTCAATGATATGGCTCTCTGCCCACTGAGGTGAAGTGACATTTCCATGTCTTCCTAGAGAAATCAGCTAACTGGAATGATTCATGCATCTGGGCCACTGGTTACTGAAGCAGAGAGGTGCACACTTAGACATGCAGTATATTTCAGCTGTAAAAACATCTGCCAACACAAAATAAATAAAACTCTGTTAAAGGCTATTTTTAGAACACCCCCCCCCCACTTTTCTCTTAGGCTATGTCTACATTGGCACTTTCATTAAAACTTTTGTTGCTCAGGGGTGTGAAAAAACACCGCCTTGAACAACAAAAGTTTTAACGACAAAAAGCACCCGGGTGGACACCGCTTTGTCGGCAGGAGACTCTCCTGCTGATGAAGCTAGCGCCCCTCATTTGAGGTGGTTTTATTTTGTCGTTAGGAGAGCTCTCTCTTGGCCACAGAGAGCAGCTACAGTGGCACAGTGTTAGGGACACAGCTGCGCCGTTGTAAGGTGTGCAGTGTAGACATAGCGTAAGTCGCACTAAGGTCTTCCCAGTCCCTCGCCAGGTGGCAGATACAACCACCACCAAAAAAGGGTGAGTCCCCTTAGTTCCTACTGTGCTCAGCACGTCCCAGGAGGTGTTGATAGCAGAATTAAACCCTAGAGCATCAGTGAGGGAAAAATGCATTTTCATGTTCCAAGCCTTGTCCTCCTTTTGCTGACCAGTTACTGATGTGAAAATACAGAATGTCCATGAATTTAATATGCTCGTTTGGGGCTTCTCCCTTCAGCTTCTTCTGCACTAGGGTTTGACACTAGTGCTGGTGCACACCCTGTTACATGCATGCCTGTTACAAAGCATGGGTCCGATGCTGCGAGCACTTACTGTGGGGCCTAGTGTTTGCTGAACTGCTCAGGGAAGCAAGCGCTGCATGTGGCAGGAAATGCCTGCAGGAACAGGGCTTGTGTTAAGCCACGTGCTGTAGACTGTGGGCCTGTTAAACACTCCTGTCCAACTAATCATTAGCATCAAAGGAGGATCCACATACAGAGAGCTCAGAGGACTGCACCTTGGCTGTGGGAAGAGGGCAGGCTGTAGTGTTGATACTGAAGCCATAGCAGATTTCTGTTCCAAGTGGAGCCGTGACAGCGATTTATTTCCCGCATTACTTCATAGCTTCAGCTTAGGGAGAATGTGGCTGCCGTGCGTGGAGAAGCTTGAATTTCCTGGCACAGAGCTTTGGGCTGCACTTTTTTCTTCATAGAAACTGAATGGGCTATTTGCAGTAAGCTCCCAAGCTATAGCTTGGCCACCTACAAAGGGGGCCTTGTTTACCAGAATTCAGGTCTCTGAGAAAGACATGTAGCTTGTAATTAAATACATATTTTTAAACTTGGAATTAATTTACTTAAAGTCCTTTCTACAGAACCATGTATTTTTTCATCCCTTTGTTAATAAACGGCTTTTTCAGAGCTTCTGTAGCCTGCTCCTGTGATTCATTGGGGTTTATTTCAGTCCTGCCAGGGAGAGACAGGGTAGATTCAGCCCTGGCTGAGACAGCGTAGCTCAGGCTACAGAACGCTATTAATGAAAATTCTTCAGCTGGTGGGAAGAGCAGTTGCAGCTGCTCCATAGGTGCACAATTAGCCCTCCTGGAGGGATCCTACAGCTGGCCAAACCGGGGGCAATACTAGCCAGGCAGAGGGTATGGGCAGAGCAGCTCAGACTGCACTGTTAGTGCTTTGCCTATGGAGTCCTGGTCATGAGATGACCCTAGCAATCGCTCTGTGCTCCCCTTCGTCCCAGGGGTGGACTTCCCACTGGCTCAGGAAAGTGTCATTTGTACTTGGCTGGCACAGGCCTAGCAGGTTTGTTAGAAACTCACATCCCAGCTTTGTACAAAGACTAACGCACTGGCCTTTGGAACAACCTGGTTCAACTCAGTCTCTCACTTCTGCACATTCAGTCCTAACCCTGTGTTTGGGGAGAATGTTTAAAAGCTGTTTTAATATCATGAACAAGCTGACGTAAGTATCACCCAGAAACTGTTTTTAAACAAGCATTTAAGAGTTGGTTCTTAATATATGGTCAGGATGTGTGAACTGCAGCATTGATCAGGCCTTACAGCGTCCAGTAGACACTCTCCTTCATGTTGATAGTTGCTACTAGAAGGACAATGCAAGGGATGAGAAGCCCCCAGGAGTTTCCGGTTGCTCTAAAAGCCAGTGTATATTATGCCCAGAGCATTGCCCCTGTGTTCCAGGAAACACCACTTCACTAGCATGAGTGAAACTGATGTGGATCTTTAACAGTTTGATTCTGCTCCTAGTAATGCCCCAATAAAGTTACTGTATGCAGCTTTCTGCCATTTTAACACAGGAGCAGCATAGAATCATTGCATCCCTTCCAGCCCGTGCCAGATCTAAACCCATGAATTTTACAGAATGCTAAAAGCAGAAGAGCCCATTTCTGTCCCATGTTCATTTATTTTTGTTTATCACCTTGGCTAAGTCAGCTAGACTCTGACACTCTTAGCATCCCCTGCCTTTCATAAAACCTTGTGCCATAGACAACAGCATGTAAGAGCCAAGGAGTTTAACTCAGAGCACACCCGGCCATAGGCACTGAGGCTGGAGAAGCCCGGAAAGGGGATAGTAACTAGAACGGGAAGTAACAACAAAACGTACATTCTCTGAGAAGACAGGAGCAGCAGCAGCCCAAGAGCAGGTTACCTATCACTATAGGGGATGTAAAAAAAATTGAGCATGATGGATGAAAATGTCCTCCTGATAGGACTACAGCCTGCTGCACTGAGGGATTGTCTCAGTTCATCTTTACACTGCTCCTGGCTGTTAGCTTCCTCAGGGCAGCCAGGGATGCATCCAGACAGTATCTCAACCTGCCACTAGGAACAGTTGAGTCTTCTAAAACATTATTTATTTGGAGGAGGTGGGGGTAAGTCCTAGTCCTGATGCCAGATTTCTAAGCTACAAGCAGACTGAGGGATCCCGCCATAGCTACAGGTACTAGGAAATTTCCTTGGTGGAGCCTGACTTGTTGACATTGGAGCTCCCTGGCTTAGGGAAGCTTGAGCTCCCTTCTTTTCATTTCAATGTTTCAAGAGTGGAAGTGTCAGGTAAAGCACTGAGTCATGGGGTTTTGAAGTAACTGGGCCCAGTTCCCTCTTACAATTTGAAAGGAGGCTCTATGTTACAGGGAACAATCATTTTCTCTAGTTCCAAATCCATGCTATCTTCCTAAGGCACACAGGTAAGACAACATACATTAGGGAACTGGGTGGTCGGAGCTTCATGAAGGGACAGCTGTAACCAAGTTGGTTGGTAGAGTATACATACACACATATTCCCTAAATTGCATTGACTGACCTAATAAACAGGGCATACAACTCAATCAAAATAATCCATCCCCAATCAAGTCCTGTATGCCAGAGGGAATTAAAAAACCCTCTTCATTAGATGGGGACAGGGAGCAAAAGGGAACACAATCCCCACATCTAAAGCTGCCTTCAAATCCTCAGGTCATTCAAAAACTATCCCCTTAACGACCACCATATTATTCCTCCTGCCCCCAGCAAACCCAAAACATTAAAATAATTTTGTGCAATGATAGTTTTAAAACTAAGAGCAAGCCAGCTCTACATCCCTCCTCTTGTGGAAGTGAGGCCAGCAACGGCACAGGGAGGACACCAGCAAGGCTCTGACTGAAAGTCTGTACTATCTGCTGTCTGCTTAGGAACTCAGGAGAACAGAGTTGGTGGTCCTAGAGACGGGACATTAGGTGGGGAGGGCTCTGAGTTACTACAGACATTTCTTTCCCAGCTGTTGGGGGAGGGGGGCCTCACCCACATGCTCACAGTCTAACTTGTTGCCATGTTTAGGGTCAGGAAGGAATTTCTCCCCAGGTCAAATTGGCAGAGACCCTGGGGGATTTTTGCCATCCTGTGTGGCATGGGGCCTGGGTCACTTGCTGGTTTGAACAAGAGTAAATGGGAATTCTCTGCAACTTGAAGCCTTTAAATCATGATTTGAGGACTTCAGTATCTCAGGCAGAGGTTAGGGGTCTAGTACAGGAGTGGGTGGGTGAGGTTCTGTGGCCTGCAGTGTGCTAGAGGTCAGACTAGATGATCATGATGGTCCCTTCTGATCTTAAAGCTGAAGAATCTCAGTCTAATGCCTAGTGGCCAAGTATTTGATCACAAAGCCACACAGTTTACAGTCTCAGCTGAGATCAAGTACTGAATGGGGTATGGCAACCAAGCCATCCTCTGTCCTGCAAAGGGTCCCTGTAGAGCAGAGTTGTGCATATTAGCCAGGGCTCAGAACCTCACCCAGGCAGTATGGGCTGCTTACCCTGCTGCGACCTGTGCTGTATCTCATTGGTGGCTAAATGAAGGAGTTCAGTCATCATGACTAGCAGCACCATCTTTCACCCTCCCCAGATGTTTGTGGCCTGAGACAGGATGAGTACCCGCAAAGTTAAAGGAAGGCGGTGGAGGCTCTGGCTGCTCAGTACCTTTTGAGTATCAGGCCATAAAAGGTTTATATTGATCATAGCAAACAGGGGGTGGAGGGGAAGGCTACATTCAACCTTTTCCTCAAGAACTCAGTGGGGAGTTCTGGAAGCCCCCTTAGCACTAATGGGACAGTTACACCAGTTCATCATCTGAAAAACAAAGCTGAGGTATCTTTGCATGGTCAATACCAGCTCAGCAACTTCCCTTTTGGGGCATGGAAGGGAATTAATTCAAGTGTCACTACAGAGAAGGGCCAGTAGCCACTTCTGTTATCTGCTAGCAGAGCATCCAAATGTGGTCCCATGAAAGGGGACAGTCATCTGGTGTTGGCCAAGAACCTGGGCTAGTGCCAGCTGGGTCTACACAAGCTTCCCAACGTACTGTGTACAGTCAGTAACAATAGGCTGGGCTGGGTGTAGCTCAGCACAGTAGGGTGGGAAAGACGGGAAGAGAAGTGGACTGACTCAGAAGAGGGCACTTCAGAGTTACTCACAGGGAAGCAGCTTTATTGCTCTAATTCATTAGTTTCCAAGATCTGTTAGCTCTTCTTTTCTGACTTGTTTCTTCCACCTTGTCCACAGCCTCTCAGGGCATGCATGACCATGCTTCTGCTCTGACTGCAGCATCACCAGCACTTCCAGAACCTGCACACTATGGGGCGCTGCTGCTTTCAGAATTATCCCTACATAGAGTTACAGAGAGAGAGAGTCAGCTACATGTAGCATGCTCTTAAAAGGATCCACACACAAATAGCAGGGCACCAGCTCTCCAGGCATCTCCAATGCCTATTCAGCCTGTGACTTTTCTGCAGAGGCTGCCAATTATTCTCACTAGTGATTTGGTGATGTGGGCACAGGTATCCTAGGAACTGGATTGGGACAACTCATTTCACAGAGCTTTCATCAGCCAATGACCAGCCAAGGCTGGATTTGAACTAAAGCCCTGGAGGTGAAAGTCTCCAACTCCCATTACAAAGTCCCTGAGCCAGTCTGCCCACCCGCCTCACTATACATTTCAAATGAGCTATGTGCACAGAACATGAAGCTTCCCAAGAAGCACGATTCAACGGGTTAAATTTTGATGACCAGGTTAGTGTGGGGTCAAAATTTAGCTTAGAGTGTTGTCACTTCTGGCTTGGGGAGCAGTCATCCTACAGGTTCCTTCAATTGCAACCCTAAACTTTGTGATTCTGCCCTCCCCTGGCTCACAGCCATGAACAGACTGATAGGTCTATTCCCCTAACACTGCATAGCCAATGCGTCACTCAAGTCCTCAGGGAGCTGCCTGGCGTGGGTCAATGGAATCACGTCAAAGCACAGTCCATGATCTGTTTTCAGCTTAGCAGAGAACAGTTGTGTGGGCTGCACTTCAAGAGCAAATTACACTGTGCTGACTTTAAATCCACTCGCAATGAGCCCAGGAGAGAGACATTCAATTCCTGTCACACATGGAAGAAAGTCAGAAAACTCCAGCAATAGGAGACCCTCTGCAAACAGCACTGGCTGGGTGCATGGGTAATCAATCCCCTCCTCACTTTCTGGGAATTTGCTCCCCTTTTAGTTTGACAGAGTTTGCTCTGCTTCTGGGGATGCTGCAAGGTCTAGTTATACAGGCCTTTTTCTGAGCAGATGGGTTTGGTTTATTTCGTTTCTGTCTTAGGCAGTTATACTGCTGCCCATCACTGCAGTATCTGAGCACCTTCTACATAAAATCAATTGCAATAGCGAACTCACTAATGCTCTTCACGGAGGCTCTAGCACTTCTCTTTTCTAGAGTTCAAAACTCTGCTTAGTGTAGGGGCTGTGGTTTTGATTATTTTTGTAATTAATCTCCTTTCTGGTAGGGTTTAGGGGTGGGGGGGGGGTGGCAGTGTTGTGAGTTTGCCTTTGATAACTTGAGGCAACCTGAGCTGTAATTTTCAGAGGTTTCTCTTCGGTTTTGTGTGCCCCAGGCACTGTCTCTACCTTACAAAAATAAACGCTAAATGTATTGGTCAGGATTGCAAACAGAAGATCAAGATGCAGATCGAAAAATTCTGGGGGTGGTTCCTCCTTTCCACCTCATTCAACCAGTGTTGTCACCTCCACTTGCTGTTCTTTGCCTTAACCTAGATTTTAAAGCGCAAGCACTGACGATCTTATCTTCCTATTCATTCTTTAAGACTGCTTTGTTATTGTGCCCCATAGAGGTGGTTAGAGTTGCTTCCTTCCTTTATATAGTGACCCTGGTCCTTTCGCAGCTATGGTCTCTATTCCCCAACTACGTCAGTCATCTTTCAAGTACAGAACAAAAATTCAAGTCGAGCCTGCTGACGTGGGATACGGGGACACTACTAGATCAATAGAGGGCAGCAGCCGTGTGCTGCTTAGTCCATTATAAACACACTCCTAGGTAATATGGCTGAGACCAACTCTGCTTAAATAAAGCCCAAGAGTGTGCCCCATCTCTCTTTGATGTGCTGCATTTTATCTCTGCCAGGGTAGGTCAGAGCATGGCAATGTGTCCTACGGATGGGCCTGCCATTCTAAGTCCTTTGTTTTGAAACTGTGGGTTTGCTGGCCTCAGCCTAAGGCAGGAAGTCAGAGGCAGAGCGATTTAGCATAGGCACTCGGGGGAGGCTGGTTAGGTTTCTCTCTGCCTTGTTCTTTGTGAAAATGTGAAGTCTGGACAGGAACAACATTGACAATGCGCAGAGAAGCGATTTGTGAATTTTGGACACATTCACACAGACAGATCTGTAACGGGGGAAGGAAAGCTACACCGAAGCCTGCCATTAAACATCACTTAAATAATGGGCCAAAGCCTGAGGCACTGAGTGCCTGCCATTCCCACTGAAATCAGTGGCAGCAAGAGATGGAATCCAGTCAAATCTTGTTTATCCTGCTGCCTTTAGAGGGAGCGAGTCATCTTGCTACTGACTATAGGTTTTATACCATTACTTATTTATGGCAAGCCCTCTCTAACAGCCCCACACACCCCCCGATCTCATTCCACTCCAAAAATGGAGGCTTTATTACATGACAGCTGGAGAACTCTGTTTCGAGTCTGAGGGGATGGTGTTTGACAGGCTTCTTGCTATTTCACATTTGGCTAGTAGTGAGACAATGTACGCGAACGGAATGGAAAAGCCTCAGCGAGCAACATTGCGAATCATTTTGCGACAGACTCGCCCAGCTCCGAAGCAAGATTAATGCCCGTACCAACAGCAACACTTTACAACGTTGCATGAAGCCGGCTGCGTAGCTGCTGTAATTCTGCTTTGATAGTAAACGTCAAGCATGTGCTACGGCTTTGTTGAGTTCTCCTGACTTTCCCTTGTCCCTCTTGTGAGGGCAGAGCAGACATCAGAGCAACGGCAGCGGGTTCAGTGCATGCCCCTTGAAACACCATCATATTAAGGAACTCCAGTAAGCACAGCCTGAAAATGAAACATTGATCCAGGGCTGCAACAAGGCTTATCTGGAGATGCAGATTTCATCTAGAACAGCCATGAGAAAAGCACTGACGTCACAGCAGTGAGATACTTGGTCCATTTGACTAGAGCTTCCTAAATCCTAGAGGCAACTCTATGGGTAGCAATGATTTCTGCCGTGCTTACAGTGGAAGGGGGAGCAGCCACAGAGAAATTCATGCCTGTCTCTTGCTTGGTTTAATTATTTAAGGGACAAGGGGACAGTCCCAATGTCCTTCAGGAGGACATTGATTTAACCTGCATTCTTCCTTGTCCCTACAACCACCACTCTCCAAATCAGCAGTGGTTGCGTTAGCAGAACTTGCCACATGTGTTACTTCCCAAAGCTGAGGGCATATAGGACAGCCAAGCTAAAAGGAAGAGGCACTGCATTGAAAATAGTATTACAGCCTGAGCTGAAGGAGCAGAAGTCATGGCTAGGGCAGGCACCAATCTTTGCCTTGTTGCTCTCTGCAATCCTACAAACTTGATTTATCAGTACAGGCTGTGGCACTTACAGCCTGGGCTGCTAGTGCAGAGACAGTGAGCTGGGAGAGGGGCAGGAATCTCATCCTTTTTTCCATTTTTGTTTCCCAAACATCACAGTGATGACATGGAACAAGTCATTTGTAACAGAATCCTTTATCATCGCTCCACTTCCCTAACACAAACATCCCCTCTCCTCAAGCACGCTCCTCCTAGCAGTACTCCGGGCTCGTGAGGACACTTTTTGGCACCAGTAGGTGCCTGTGACACATGCGGCTGAGTTCAGCTTAGTCAGTGGCTGTCCCTGCCCTGGCTACTGCCTGGGATACCAATTACAGCTTCAACTATGGGATTTTCCTTCACACATCTCTCCATTTCATAAGCCCCTCCTTAGACAAGTTTGTTTCCAGTGAATCTGCAAGGACAGAAGGGAGAGACATGCCCTCCACCCCAATCTGCTGTTTGGGGACCAGTCCTGCTTTCTCTTCACCCCCAATAGAAATGCCTACGGTACATTTTAAGTACAAAAACTAGCTGGCATTCAAAAATCACCTAGATGTTTACTACAGAATATGTCACAGGGGATAGGAAGACATTGCAGACAACTTTTTATTTCAGAAGGTTGAAAAAGCTACTAGGGGGGAAG
>NW_020664435.1:594517-646967 GCF_002925995.2 Terrapene triunguis | reverse complement strand
GACTCGATGACCTCTCGAGGTCCCTTCCAGTCCTAGAATCTATGAATTAGCCATCTCTGAACAATCTCGCAGAGCTTTCTCTTGGCCATCAGAGAGTTGGGAATTCAGACCTTTCTACTGGAACTATTTTCTCCATCTTAACTATTTATATGGCTCCCATAACCATACTCCCTGAGCACCTCACAATCTTTGATCTATTTATCCTCACAATAACCTGGGAGCAACGGGAGTGCTATGATCACCATTTTACAGATGGAAAACAGAGACCAGAGAGGCTCAGTGATTTGCCCAATGTCACAGAGGAAGGGAACTGAGATACAGATACACGGAACAGGGTCTCCAGAGTCAAAGCCTTGTGTCCCAACCACTAGATTATCCTTCCTCTTCCTTCTCTGGGGCTGCCTGGTCACCACTGAACTCCTTTAAAGAGCCTTTTCCAGCTCTCTTCTGATCCTTTAAATCTAGGAGAGGAATACAGTTTCCTCCCTAAGGTGGCCATTTGACATGGACTGCTGCAGGCTACTCCTTCCCTTCCAGCTGGTAAGTAATTTTAACTCCTATTAGGTTCTCCCTCTCTCATCCATAACACACACGTATGGCAAACACATAGGCCAAAACCTAGCTCAAGCCTCACAGGCAAGGCAGACAAGTTTTACGGCACCTGAACTTTGGGCCCAGCTGTAGACTGTGCAGCTCTAACATTTCATGCCAATAGCCCCACAAAAAAGGTCCACCTTTGTACACTGTAATCCCTAGAGCACCTGATTAACATTCTGGTACAGGCATCTACGGTAGATTAACTGCCAAGCCCATTGAAGCACAGCTCTACTAATTGAAGGCAGAGCTGATGTGTTCTAGTGATATGTAGTCAGGCATAGTATGAAACTAACAGATGCCACCAATTTAAATTCAACACATGAACTTCTGTACCTGCTGGATTGGAATAATTTCCAGCAGAATTCCTGTTGCGAAACCAGACATGGTTATCCTGACTAATTATCAACTGCTTCCACAATAAAGCTCTCTTTTCATGTGTCCAGAATGGGGGGCGGGGGCAGGAGAGAAGAGCACATGCATTAATGACAACGAAGGAACTAAAGCTTAGCGAGGGGGGGGGGGGGGAGAGAGAGAGAGAGAATCACAGTAGCAAAAAATGTGGGCACATTTCATCGTAATTATAGCCAACTCCCTGTTGGTGAAGACATGAGTGTGAATAATTCATGTATTAAACTCTATGGACTCCCCCAGAAAGAATCTTAGCAGTGATAAATGGTTATATTTCCCTGACTGGCTTTGCTTCTATTGCTTTACATTGGTTGCCCCAGAAGGTCTCCATAGGAAGGGGGGGGGGGGGCAGACACCCATCATGGTGTGGTGATGGATGGCCTTTGAGGAAATTTGGGCTAAGCCCAGAAAGAACCTGAGAGTTTTACAGTCAGTTTTTCTTAATAGCAAAGCTTTATATTGCCCCATGCTGCCATTTTTAACCATTTTCCAGTTACCATGAACTTGTTTCAAGTAGCTGGCAAATTAACTCTGACGTCAGTATATAATAGGGTGAGAAACTTGGCCACTGTATATTGTGCAAACCTCAGCCTGGGGCTATTATTATTATGGTAGTGCCTACAGGCCCACATGGAATTGAAGGCTTATGCTTCAAGGCAAAGGCACAAACACAGCGAGGGACAGTCCCTGCCTTGAAGAGCTTACAAGTTAAATAGGAAAGATAGGAACAGGGAGCAAAGGGAAAACTGAGGCACAGAGCAGTGAAGTGACTTGCACAAGGTCATGCAAGAGGTCAGTGGCAGAACCAGGAATAGAACCCAGGTCCTGGGCTTCCAGTCCAGTACCCCACACACCAGACCACACTGTCTCCCTGGCTAGGAGGCAACATAGGCCAGGAGTGGTAGGAGGGAAGGACCAAATTCTGCTCTCAATCAAACTGGTCTAAGTTTGGAATAACTATTGGCTCCTGTGGAGCTATTACAGATTCCCACCTATATCACAACAAAGCACCACCTGGAACAAAACTGAACACAACTGGCATTTGCCAGAAAGTGTTACTCCCCAGGACAGATTAGTTTCCTCCCCCAAACCTCTTAGAACTTCTCTTGGCCACGCTGAAGGGAATTAAACAACAAGGCAACAGAGGGCTTGAGAAACACTTTCCAGAAAGCTGCAGCTTGTCCACTCTCTAGGCTCACTTTTCTCCAATTTGGGAAACTGTGTGCTGTTGTCACTGTTGATGTTTTGTTCCAAGTTTCTTCCATACACCGCAATGAGTTGACAGATTCAAAGAGAAATCTTTCCAGCAGCAGTGTCATCATGCAGTAGCGCCTGTGTTTCACTGCATGAATGGCCGCAATCAATTCTGTATCCTTGTGTACTGTAGAGCACCACAACGGCCGTTTGCAACAGCCTGGGTGCTGGTTTGGGAGTGGATCAGGATGTAGGCAGTAGAGAAATGTCTACAAAGAAATGGCCAAAATTGATCACAGGGAGAACAGCATGGGAGTCTCATGTCCTGCTGGCAGTTTGGGAGTGAATGGGGGTAAAAAGGATTTTATTCCCTCCTCAAATCTGCTATAGTTCCCCTGCAAAAGGCCCCTTTATTCTGATTTTGCACCGAGTATGAGGAGTTGGCCATAAGCCACTGTCTGTGCTAGTGAAATTTGGTATGCCAATCGCTTTTTGATCTCCCTGGCAAGCTCATACCACACCACGTGACCATGCACCTAAATGTTCCCAATGGGGCACATGCAACATCTGTATAGCCAGCATGTGGTCAACGTCAATGCAGACAGGAAGTGCTGGTATGATAGTCCTAATGGCATTGTTAGGCCTTCCACCACTACCTCACAGTGCACAGCCCAGATAAGCCATCTGCTCTTTTATCTGCCCTCTTCTAACAAGAGATTACATTTGCAGAAGCCACTTACCTGTACAAATTGCTCTACCCTCACCAGAGAACTCATTTGTATGCTGGTTTGCCAGCATCTGCTTCTTCCGCAGCACTGTCTGGCGATCAGCTCCTTTAGCAGCAAACGTGTCTTCAGAAAGCTTTCCCATTAGCATTCTGCCTACTGGTCAGAGGCAGATGTGGGGCACTGATGATCATCTGGGGCAATAAGGAAATCCACTCACAACTGAACTGTGGACATATCAATGAAGCATTACATTTTAAGAGAAACAGATGAGTTGTAGCACAAGAGTTTGAATTAAATGACCAATGTACTAACATATGATGCTTCACCCTCGGGTCTAGCTGCCACTTTTACCACCCCCATCCTCCTCTCACCTCCATTATTCTGAGGCTGGACAGTGGGTCTCAGGGCTGCTCCAATTTGTACTGATCCCAAAGGGCAGTTATGCCATCCAGAGATTACCAGAAGGTACAACACTCCAGTCATGTCCTTTCTCCACCTCCACACACGACACAGGAAGCAGCATAGTGTCAGCTACCTCAGCTCTATGCTGCTAGAGGAACCTTCAGCTGGCAAGTTAAGCCGGCTTTACATCCTCTTTGTAGTGCAGGATCCAAAGGGGCCATATCGGGAGCCAGAAGCTTGCAGGATACGTCTGAATTCCTACCTCTAGGGCTATAGCCGCCTCGAGGACTGCTTCTCCTGTATTTATGGGGGTTCCATAGTATTTAATAGAACATGGAGACAACTCTGCCCAATCTACAGCATTATTCTTTCTATCAATACTAAAGTCACCTGGAATCGTGACAGAAACTGTGCTTCAAAAGATTTATTACATATAGTTGTACATATTTTACATGAATGGAATGTTAAACATATAACCTAAAATCAATAAAAAAATATTTAATTCATGATTACATACTGACAGACCATCAAAAAAATGTACCTTAACACAAGTCATCTTCCAATCATACTGCTCAATTACAAAATTTACAAACATGTTTTACATTGCAAATTACATTCTTACTTATGCTCAGGGTAATGAAGGAAGACTTCTTGTCCATTACCATTACAAATAATTGTAGCATTCATAAACTACTACAGAGTTCCATCTAGCACTTTGTGGACACTTAATTTTGTGGAAACAGGTACGTGAACCGGTGGCTACACTTCACCTTCTACCATGAGATTGCTGCTTAATGGTAAGAAGAGAGTAGGCGAGTTTCTCAGGCAAGTGGAAAGGTTCCAGGCTGAATCACCACTTGTTAAAATAGGTTGAATTTTTAAAATTAAGACATTCATTAAAACATCCCATCAATAACTGAGCTGCCCCACGCTCCTCAAGTGCAGCAGTTTGGCAAAGTCAGCCAGAAGAGTGTTACCTGCTATACAACGATCAGCTTTATTTTGACATGTATTTTAACAGAACCCCTCATACACAAGGCCATACCTGGATGTTCCCATTAATCATCATAACCCTTGGGAGCTTGTGATCACCTATATTTACCATTCAAGTAGTTTCCAATATAACAAAGTAGGGGTTTAAAAAAAGTAAAATAAAAGGAGAGCTTCTGAGGAAAACAAGAACAGGATTCAGCAACAGCCTATTTACTGGTGGGCGGGCGGATTTACTTACATTTGAAACTCTGCCAGAGTCAACCTTTGTCAAAGCAGACCCCAGGGCAAAAGTCTCATACAAACATGTTAATTAGAAGCGGACACAAGGAGATGAGCAAGTAGCAAACGGGTAGGCAGCAGGCACACTAGCTACTGTACATTGGCAACTCGTTAGGGAAGGATCATCGATGCCAGAGCCAGGAAAGGCATACTAGCCAATCAAGTCCAACCTCCTGAAAATGCAAATATGCTATAGTTATTTATCGGAACAAATCTTCAGTTAACTCTCATTAAGTTAGTTTACAATTTATCCAGTCGGTGACTCTGACATACCCATTAGGAAGGTAAGATAGCCTGTAGTCTATAGAACACTGTACAGTGGCCTGAGAAATTTCTGGAACAAGGATTTCAAAACCTCAGTTTCAATTTCGGAAGCACAACCACAAAACAGACAAATGCACAACTAAAGCAGTCAGGGTCCTCCATTCCAACAGGAAAAACCTCTTGAATGTGTCATGACAAAGCTGATTTTAGAAGACAGCAATGCACTTCTCTGTTCAACGTGTGCAATAGAGCACAGTGCAAGTTCTATATTTCATAAAGAAAACGTGGCCACTGTTTTGTTCAGAATCTCCTGCCCAAGGTCATTTCAGATGGCAAGAACTTAACTGGTGCAAGCTGCACCCGCTGACATAAGCACTTGAGAAGTGGTTGAAGCTAGAGTTCTGACAAACGTTCCTCTTCCAATGAGATGGTGTAATGTATTTCTAACTGACATCAATGGGAGCTTTGTCCAAAGAAGGAGGGTAGAATAAATTCCTAAAAATCATATAGCATGTTGGGGTAGGAGGAGGAAGAAGAAAGCTTTGAAGCTTATATATAAAGTTTGAGGGAGAGAAGCATGAACAGCAAAATTTTGCACTGGTCAAATCAGAGCTGAGATAACCCATTGGCACAGATAAGTTGGGAATCTTCATGTTAGCACTTCTGTATTCTGTCAGGAAACTCCCTCTCTACCACAGAATTAGCAAATACAAACAGCTACACTGAATCTAAGTGGAATCATTCTATTCCATATGATAAAGCAGCTCAGAGTCATAGAAACTTGGAAAGGAACTGAAAGCAACTGCATTTAAAAATATATTGGTTTGTCCCTGTTTCCTTAGAGATATCAAGAATATTACGTTTTAACTTCCTTTTTTTTTCCCTGGAAGATTGAAGAGGGAACATCTTAAGCCCTCAAATAAAAGAACAGGAGTGCTCAATCTTTCAATAAGAAAGCTTTTATCCCAAGTTTGTGTCAGGAGAAGTTAGATATTATAACCAAAACAAAGTTGCAAAAGTTCTGACTTAAAATTCCTTTTCCCACAATTGCTCAGGTTTTAGTCTTTTGTGAGGTCATAATCTTACTAGCTCTCCAGTCCTTTAGCAAAAATGGAACTCAAAATGAAATACTTGTAATTTTTCAGGGGAGTTTGTTTTTGTTTTTGAAATCATAAAACACCCTTTACATCATAAAAAAGCAAAAAAGATCACAAAGAATTAACTCCCACCATTGTGGGTTACCTTCAAACGCCCCATTTAGAAATACTGCAGTACACTTCCCCTTGCACACTAGAATTGGGAGAGGCTCTAGTTTATAATCTATTTAAACTCATTTTTCCCCAAAATAAAATAGCTTACTTCAAATTTGCAGTAGGCTTCATCATCTTTCCTTTTACATTCCACTCAAATCAATGTCTAGAGTACATGCACAGTGAAAACTAGCTCACTATTTAAAACATAAGTGATAACCGATGCATTAAAGATACAAAAGACAGGATGATCACAGTCCTGTAACTATTAGCAGCATGGATCTCTTGATACCATATGGGATGATCATACAAAACCCAAATCATAACCACTCCCTATCACCTTTAAATGAAACTTTTACTTGAGATGTTTGCTATACAATGAGGTTTTGAAAAACCTCACATTTCAAGATAACCTATGTCTACTCTTCTCTTTTCGGTAAGCAGCATGTATATGGCAAACCTGAGTATGGGAATTTGTTCACTCTTACATACTTGGGCAAGATATAGGTCAGATGAAAGAAAAACGGAAGCAATATAAATTGGCAATCTATATATTTACAGGCAGAAAATGTGGCACATCTAAATTTTATCATAACCTATTGGCTTCTAATGTGTGCAAGTGTGGTCTTCCTCTACTCAAAAAGAGTGAACACTTTCCCCCTATTGAAGCACAGTGGTCCAAGACCTTGGTGAGGGGATATTTTTAAAATGAGGATAGGCTTAATTATGTAGTTATGTGTACACAATTTTTTTCATAATCGTTTGAGATGAAAGCTTACATACATGAACTTCCATAAGGAGTTCTGAATACAAGTTTATGTTTAATTTTTCCATATCCTTCCAAGTTTTGTCCACATTAAGGATCTAATCCTTCTTTCCTTGGCTCAGTCAAAACTTCCATTGACCTCAGAAGGAGTTTTGGATGAACCAGAAATCTAGGATTAGGCCCCAGGACTGAAGCCATCCTAACAACCCCAAACAGTCCAAAAAAAAAAAAAAAAAAAATCCACTCTCTCCAATGGCCAGGGGGGCAAACCTGCAAGCAACCACCATATATAAAAGTGACAGCTGCTGGCATGTTTCAACTACAGCATGG
This sequence comes from Terrapene triunguis, assembly GCF_002925995.2. NCBI lineage: Eukaryota > Metazoa > Chordata > Testudines > Emydidae > Terrapene > Terrapene triunguis. The sequence goes on along the minus strand of NW_020664435.1, from coordinate 639,756 downwards.
ACACTGGCTTTAAACTTCTGATCGTGATGATAAATGCTGGGGAGTTTGTTCTTTCAACTATTTACTTATGCATTTAAATCCAGAAGATTCAGGTTTTGAAAAAGCAGCAGATTAATTGAAAGAGTGAACTACTGAAATCACACAAATTGTAAACAGATTCATGTTTAAATACTGATCTACTTAATCCCTAAGCCAAAAACTACCTACAACCTTGAAGCACAGGACACCAAAACACCCCAAACTTTCATTGTAAATTACAGAGGAATTTCTGCTCCAGCAGTTGAGCCCATAGTTCGTTGTGGATGGAGGATGATGAGCACTAAAGTGTATTGTGCATTGACATTGTATGGCATGAAGCTAACAGCAAATGTTAAATCAATATAAATGCAAAAAACTTACTTTCAGAAGATAAGTGATTCAAAATACCAGGAAAGTAAGCTTCCAGGCAACAACGTCCCTAATAAAATATTACAGCTGCAACTTTTTCTCCTTAATACAAGGCAGCAAAACAATTCCCTGCAACAACAAAACCTATACTGGAAACTACTGTCAATCGTTGGTCAGGAGAACTTGTTTGATGTGACTACACAGTTTAAAACACGCCAGAGTCTGATCCTGCTCCCACTGAAATTAAAGAGTATGATTGGGCCCTATAACTATAGATTCAATTGAGAGTGATTATGCAAGGGAAAAAAGCCCCATGGAAACTGTACTGTCAGTTGTCAGCATTAACCAGTTTTGATTGTGTCAGATTTGCAGCATAACAAAAGGCATTTCACAGCATAAAGTTTAAGGAAAAAGGTTCTCTAGACTGAAGTCATTTGACAAGCAAAATGGGGGATTCTTATAGTGTGCAATGCACTAATTCTTCTGGGTGGCAGCAGTTGCTCCTGTACTTGCCCTTTTTAATATGAAAGAGCAGCAACAGAGGAGAAAAATACAGAATTAAGAATACAATGCCAGCCAAATTAAGCACACAAGACAATACTTAGACACTTAAGAAAAAGGTGTTGTGTAATTTATTTTTGCTATTGAAACTTAACTAAAAATTGCAGTCACTAATAGTCAATCTATCCCTGTAATGTGAAAATTCAGAAGCTGCTACATATCCATTCTTGAAATAAAATAACGTTTTCCTTCTAAGCTGTGATATCTGTTCCAGTTTGGTTTTGTTTTTTTAAATTGTGATGTTTCATGGGAATATTTATCCACATTTTGTTTGCTGTTTCCCCCTATGGATATCCCATGTTTGATAAATCCTGATATATAAAGACAAATATAGTAATATAGGAAAATAGTAATAAATTAAACAAATGCAGGTGCGTGTTAAAAATACTGCCAAATGCTAATGTCCACATAAACAGATAAGTGATGTTAGGTGCAAATTACTATGGCTCTGCTATCAAGAAAATTTCAATTAAAAAATTTACGTATAAAAAGTGTTTCAAAAGTTAATGTAAATCCCACCCCCGTGTAATATCATTACTCTAATGCCTAGGAAACTTCACTGTGCCCATTTTTGCAGTTATTCCCCTAAACCTAAAGAGGCAGCCTGGAGATGAAAGTAGTACAATAAAATAATTACCTGAAACATTTAAAAAAAATACCCGTTAAACAAATTACCTTAACTGGCAGCACTTAAAATTGGTAAATTCTCCCATTAAAAAAAATTGCATAGCTGCAAGATTATGCTTTGCTGCATTTTTTACCAACAAGCTGTAAAACAGAGAAATTTTAGTACACTTAAATAGCAATACAGCATCCAGATTTCAACAATTCTATAGCTCAATCAATATAAGTTAGTCAGCTGCCTTGGTTTTATTCTTTGGACAGCATTCTGACAAAGGTTTAGTTAACAAAACTTTGAAATACAGTTTTCCTATGCAGAAGTAGTTTTCATTTCCTGTTCTTGAAGAAGGTGAAGAATGTACTGAGGACAGGGTGTGAATTCAGTGAATAAGGTCACACTGCTAGATTGCTTGCCATTTGCTCTTCTTCAGCCTAAGAGAAGATTAAAACACTTCCAGTCAAAAATATGGTGATCCTCATGAAAATGTTTCAGATAGTTTTGATTTAGAATGCATCAATTTCCATTTGGGGTAAGAAGAGAGACAACCATAACCTGCTTCTGCAGAGAACTTAAAAGTTAGACTGAAATTAGTAACTTTGGCCTTTCAAATACAAATCATCAATAACATCTGTGGCGAGAAGATTGTTACAGGATGTGCAGCATTTTCAAAATCCCTGCGTGTCCTTTATATGGATGTTTGGTATGCTGACTCTACTGGCAAGCAGTTGGACTCGGCAGTTTTTGTTCCACACGATTGTCTATCTTTGCCTTTTCCAGACACACAAGAACACAAGTTTAAGCCAAGTATGTTCTCAAATTTGTGTTCAAAGACAGAATCTCAAATCCTCTACATTTTCTGATCCATGTAAGAAGCTGTGAGAAAACCAATAAAGATGACAAATATTACTTTCTCAGCTAGTTCAGTAAATTATACACAGTAAGGCATTACTTGCTAAAACAAAAAAAATCCAAGGAAAATCTACATTTCCCTACTTCATATTTCCTAGTGTATCACTCCTATCTTCTACAATTTAAACACATTTGATTTAGCATCCTGGGTGAAACATCCTTAAGTATTTTCAAAGATAAACATCATTGCAAACAGCATCTTGTGCTTCTCCTATGGGTCAATACACCAGGGACAACATGTGACGCTCTATATACATGACTAATTTTTCACTTGGACTTGTGCTATGGGAAAAACAGTTGTCCCTGCAGTAATGTGTTCTTTGGCAAGTGTGACAGTGCAAAACCCTCGCTAATACGACTGCAGTGTGAGCTACAACACATACTTGTGAAGTAAAAAAGAAAGCAGAACACAAACAGTGCTTCAAAAAACCACTTCATTGTTTGGGGCAAAGAGTTCATATTCCCTGATTGCCATAGTGTTTAATATAAACCCTAATGTGTTTTGTAATGGTTGGAGCTGGTAGTTTAGTGTAAGCAAGTTACCTGAAAGAATAAAAATGCCCCTTTAGTCCTTTGACTAACTGGTTTCCAATCTAAACCATTAATGCACAATACTAAAGAAGGAAAGCTTTGTATCTGTGTGAATGGGGGTGGGGCAGGCTGGGTTGTAACATTTTACATTCATTGCAGGAAAAACAATGCATGATCAAATGTTTGTTGAAAGTAAAAAGCAGGATCTCCTATGTAACATTCCAAATGAAAAAGTAGATTTCAGTCCAGAAAGAATGGTCATTCACTAAACTATCAAAAATTCTGGGGATTTGGTATTTTAAGTAGGTTTAGGTTACACAACAAAATAATCTTAAAAGGCTAATTAAAATTTCAATGGCACTGCTGCTTGTCACTTTGCAGTAGTTAAACTGCAACTTATTCCAGACTACTGGATGTGAGGGTGCAGAAACCATTTATGAATTCTAGTAATTTAAATAGATAGTAAATATACTGGAACTACAATGAATTTACCAATTATTTTAGGTCAAACTTAGATCTGAGTGCATATTTAATGTATTTATTTATTTAGTTCTTATTACTGACAAGATCAATTAAATATGTAAAGAGAAGTTACCTACAAAAGAGGAATCTTGTCGTCTCAATCTGAAGGGTGTTCAGGACAAGATCTATTTACTTCAAACCACTCATCTATGCAGCTGTTGGAACATAAGAGAATAAATGGAAGGTAAGTATATTAAATACAATTACCAGCAATTGTTGTGTGCACTAAATAATTTTATTATAGTTAAAATAAAGTGACTAGAAACATTTGAGAGTGGGGGAGGGAGAGAATGTGTTTTAAGACCTAAGCTACTTCAACTAGAATGCGTGGCACAGTATTTTTCAACATTCACTAATCATTTTTAACATCCCTAAATCCCAATAAAATAAAGCATATGGTACCACGCATTAAATATTAGAGAACTCAATGGGTAAGTTGTTGTAACGGTTTATTTCAGAAGTTTTAAAAAATTTACAAATTACTTTTTGTACTTTTCATTTCTTAAGAGGGACAACATCACCCTAATCACTCTGCTGCCTGCAATTTTTGCCCATTGTTACAAACATCATCTAAAATGACTATAACAGATCAGAGAAAAAATATATACATTTTTCAATTTTACTCTGTGCATTCAACAGACCCTGTGTGCACGTATAGTGATTTTTACTGTTTCCCCTGTATAGAAAATGTCCCCCTTTTGTTTCTGGGAGTTTTTCAAACAGCAACAAGAGAAAAACATAAAAGGAAAATTTGACTGTAAGAGCAAATATACTTGGGTAGGGGAGGATAACTCAAGATGTAGTACCTCAAAGTACTTTTAGCTAAGTTTTGTTTGTTTTTAAAGTGACAAGATGTTAATTGTCCCTTTAAAAATCCCTTATAAAAATTACTCAGCCAATGTTGGCATATGGCATTTTATCTGGGAAGAATACAGCATGAAGAATACTTGCCCTTTATGATATATGCATAGACAAGGCAGCCGTGCTATAGTATCCCCTTGCTGCAGCTCTTCCAGGCATATTGCACACTCCCCAGCATCTTTACTCAGCACATCCTCTGTAGAAACAGGGCAGTTTTAAATGGTTAAAAAAATCAACACTTAAGACAAAAAACTTTCATAACATTAACACAATTATACAACACAAAATTTTAAAAGGTTCCCTTTCAGTACAAGATGTGAAATTAAGCATGTTTATAGTGTCTGATGATGTAAGACAGGGGTAGGCAACCTATGGCACACGTGCTGAAGGCGGCACACGAGCTGATTGTCAGTGGCACTCACACTGCCCAGGTCCTGGCCACCGGTCCGGGGGGCTCTGCATTTTAATTTAATTTTAAATGAAACTTCTTAAACATTTTAAAAACCTTATTTACTTTACTAACAATAGTTTAGTTCTAGATTATAGACTTATAGAAAGAGACCTTCTAAAAACGTTAAAATGTATTACTGGCACGCGAAACCTTAAATTAGAGTGAATAAATGAAGACTCGGCACACCACTTCTGAAAGGTTGCCAACCTCTGATGTAAGAGGTCTGTTATCAGGAGTCTTAAGAGATCAAATTAAACTACAGCTGTGATCTAGTCTCTGACTAAACACAGTTGTACAACAAAGGGAAGTACTGTAGGACTAAATAACAAACACACCACCATACTGAAGCAGTGCTGCTGTTACTCTTAAAATTGACAGAGACAAAGAACCCATCACTACCATCACCCTAGTTCTGAGTTCAGAGCATCTGCACACTACACAGCATAGAAGCTGTAACTCAGTACCAGTACTAAACATTGAAGAAGTTGGATTCTCAGGACCTTAATGGCTCCAGTTTATTTTATGGGGAAAGGGGTTTTTCCTCATTGCTGCCGACTCCTTCTCCTGCCCAAGTGCACATATTCTGCTTTAAATACACACTTGAGCTAGAGGCTAAGACTGAGCCTGGACAAGTGGCTTCTCTGAAAAGAATGCTGCAGCCTGACACCTTCTACATCCTACACCCCCAGAGTAATTAACTAGGTAGAGACCCCATTGGCATCCTCCCTCTAAGTATCCAATCCCCCCCCGGCTTCCTCCCATTCATTCCTCCACTGTATGCCTGGCCCCTTCCGCACCAGCTCTCCTGTGAGCACTTGGTTCTGCTGTTGCCTCCCACCTACCCCAACTATCAGCCTGTTTCCCCTCCCCACTTGCTTCCCTCCCATTCCTATCATCCAGCCCTTCAAGAGGAACCAGAGTTCTCCATCACTGCAAACCGGTATATGGTATGGCTCACAGACCCTAAATTCTGCAAGGTCCCCTGATTTTGTGGAATCAATACTACGTCTGTAGTTAATGGGAAGATTAGGCAGTTGCCAGAAATGCACAGAAGACACTTTTAAAATGGAAGTTTTCATGAAAAATATTAGAGTGATATAGTAAAAGCTGTATTTTCTGGATACTTTTTTTTAGCAGCAGTGCTTGATGCAGAATTCAGCATCGGTACAACACAAATCAAGAGGCCTGACTACCCGAATTTAGGCCCATTGTACTGTAGAGTACAAGACATAGCCTAACGTGGATTTACACAGTGCAAGGACCATAACCAAAAGGCACATTCAGGGTGTCACAGCAAAAGAGCTGGCAATCCAGGGCAGAGCTGAATGTTGCACATTCCTAAAAAGGGTAACGTGTGTGCTGAATGCCCCTTTTGACTAACTCTTTAGGGTACTGGTTTTCAAAGTGCAGGGCACAAGGAGATCACCGGGGATGCAGGACCAGGCAACAGCAGAGAGAGGGTACAGGGGGCAGCCCTTCCCCAGCAGTAGCCTGCTGCTCCTCCCCACTCCTTTCCAACCATTGGGGACTCAGACTCTGCATGCTTGCCCCAGCCCAACAATTCGTTCAGCCACAGCAGTGTGTATTTTAAACCCTTCAGAGCCTGCAGAAGCAAGGTACTCTGTGCCGGGGGGAAGGGAGGGGGTTAGAAAAGAGGAAGAGATGAGAAGCCCCAGTCTGCGTCATGCTGCCATGAGCTCCTCCAGGAATGGAGCCAACTAGGTTTTGCTGCACTCCTGGCATAAGCCGCCTGCTTCCCTTAGGAAGTCACTTTCTACCCTGGTCGGGTGGGGAAGGGCCTGTTATGGGACTCCCATAGAGAAGGAGGGCTTAGCAAAAATGTTTGGGAACCTCTGACTTATGGCATTCAGCACATCACTCCAAAATCACTAGATTTTTAAAAAATGTGCAGGTTTCCTTTAAAATTGTGAACAAAGCTTTCAAAGTTTCTATGGCACCTGGGGGAAGGTCGTCTCCCCCCGCCCCCCGCCCCGAACCAGAGGGAATCCAAGATGGTTATCTGAGGAGCATGAGTAGACAAACTAATTCTTAAGAAACAACATACTCTAGTAATGAAGAAAAGGAAAAACGCAGCATATATTTGCACTGTTTGTAGGCGATCTACAAAATAAAAGGGGGGAGGGGTTCCAGTTGGTTTCTGTTGCTCTTTAATAGAGAAGTGGAACTTTACATGAACATTAGGGGCATTTACTATTCTCAAGTGATAAAAAGATGGAAACAGTGCCATATTATCTTGCAGAATCTCACATTTACTGCTGAAACTTCCATCAAAGACATTAAGAATTTGCCCAGAAGAGGGTGCTAGGGGTACATATTTTTCACTTGACCTCTTGAATTAACAGATGTTTCAATATCTGGAAGAAGGCAACAACAAAAAAGAAGAAGAAAAAGGACAAAGACAATTACATTTGTCTGTTTCACAGGGAAGTTCTAGGCTTTCTCCAAGGGTTTACTCATCTCACTGCTTCCCTCCCCTTCAACTCCTCTCTTTATGGGTACTGCTGCAACATGGTTCTCTTGGTCCTCTGAACATATCTATTCTACCTCCTCATTATGGCCACATAAACAAATGCTGTTAAAAATAATTCACATGCATATATACCACACACTCTCAATGAGAACATTTTTGTCACAGAACAACTTCGCTCTAATCAGAGGTTTCACTATATTCAGAGTTGCAACTGGCACACAGAATCATGCACTAGGTCCTTCTCCCCCGGTACACTCAAGCATGGTGTCACTTTAGTCAGTCCCAAAACTGACTGTAGGAGTCCTGCAGGCTTTTGGATAAAGTACTTTAAAAACAAACATTTACATAACTGAAGACATTCTTACAAGAGACAATTTAAAAAAAACCAAAACTCATTTAATATGGTTAAAAGGCTCATAAGACATAAAACATTTATATGAATTGTTGTATGCACTATTCTTTACATTATACACTGGGGTTATTGTATACTGCACAAACTTGTATTACATAGTCCTGATACCAATTTTCTGTATCTTTGCAATACTCTGGGGTAATACAAAGGCAGACACATCTGGTTGTACAAAAAGTTTTCTTTTTCTACCTGGTACCCAAAGATACTATTAGACTTTGTAACAGGTTATGAAGTTTCCAATGTTTGTATGCTCACCCTTCCATATATATATGGTGAGCAAGTCAAACTTCTTGCATTTCCTCACCCTCCCACCCACTCATGTGTACAAGGAAAACACTCACCTGTCTAAATCTTTAAGATGTCTAACTGAAAATATTCAATTATAAATGCACAACACATTAATAGATTCCACGCCAACATAAATTGCTCTCACATTTGATAACATCTACAGAATGACGACAGTGAAACTGACTGTAGTCAGGGGACCCAAGAGACTTCATATTTAACTTATATAAAAGAGATGAAATGTAGTCAAATTAGCAGAACTGGATAAACCATAAAGAATGGGGGGAAAAAAAACAAAAAAACACCCTCATGCCTTGATCTAGTCAGAATTCCCAACTGTCCCCATTATACACAACCACCCAAGGTACCAGCCCTAGATCACTCCAGATGGAAGTCAGTTTAATGTCCATTTAACACTGATTTTTAAATGCATTTGTCATGGAAACACGTGGCTAAATAATATTTTGCTGATCCACTTGTAGTGTGCAGCAGCCAGTTACATTTCTCATGTTTCCCTGGCTGTGAAAGGATCAAATGATTCCACACTAACAAAGAAAGGGAAAATAGTTCAGTCTTTTAAAAGGTTTTAATCATAACATACGCTGATGTTACTACGTTATAGGTACTATAAAAATGGAGGTTAGGGAAAGAGGGAGAAGAGTGGAGACATTTTTCACTAACTAGGAAGCGAAAGGGGTGAGGCAAACTCATCCTCCCTTTTAGCTATTAGAGCAGAGGTGGGCAAACTATGGCCTGCGGGCCACATCCGGCCCGCGGGGCCGTCCTGCCCAGCCCCTGAGCTCCCAGCCGGCCCCGGCCCCTCCCCTGCTGTTCCCCGCCCCCGCAGCCTCAGCTCACCGTGTCGGGAGTGCGGCGGCATGGCTGGCTCCGGTCAGGCGGCGTGGCTCAGGCACAGATTTACAAGTGAACACAGGGTGCCCCGGCACGGGGCTCCCAACAACAGCAGGGGGCCGGGGGCCGGGCACTTGGGAGCTCAGCACCGGTGCACCCCCTGCGGGGGGGGAGAGGGGCTGCACTGCGGGGGCAGGAGAGCAGGCGGGTGGTGCGGGTGGCGGGAAACGCGGCCGAGAACTCAGGAGGAGCACTGGGCGGCCGCGCAGCCGGACGGAGAGAAGCGGCGCTTTGAAGGGGAAAACGTTGCTTCTCTCCAGCTGCATGGCTGCCCCTGCTCCTCCTGAGTCCTTCTCCCATGCTCGCAGGGCCACATTCTGAAAGGGGTGAGGTCCCAGGGGGCGGTTAGGGGCAGGGGGTCCCGGGAGGGGGCGGTCGGGGGACAAGGAGCAGGGGGGATTGGATGGGTCGGGAGTTCTGAGGGGGGCAGTCAGGGAGCAGGAAGTGGGAGGGGGCAGATAGGGGGCAGTGGCCAGGCTGTTTGGGGTGGCACAGCCTTCCCTACCTGGCCCTCCATACCATTTCACAACCCCGATGTGGCCCTCGGGCCAAAAACTTTGCCCACTGCCCACCCACCCCACCCCGTGTTAGAGACTCCTACTAGCCAGAGTCTGATATAAAAGATGTAGCACACAAGCAGGGTTTGGTGTTTCTTACCATGATTTACCCAAGTCCCCATCCTTATATTTATCTACCTCTGGCTAACAGGATTAGTATTTCAACTAGTAGGTACATGGTAGATTTTTCTAAAATCTTCTCTCGGGATTCATGGAGTACAGTTTACACACCATACCCGTACTTAGACTAAAATATATAGTACTGGATGAAGGTACAACCATCACAGCAAGTTTTCACACACTGTATCAATTAAAAAAAAAAAACCATCACCACAGCTTTTTTAAAAGTCTTTAAAAACTCCAAATACAATTATATTAATAATTAATTATATATACTAAATTAAAATAGTTACAAGCAGAGATTGAAATATTTATACACCACCACCACCACCTAGCCCAAGGACTAAAGCTTACTCACAAGGGTGGGGGGGAAAAAAAAAAAAAAATCTGATGACAGCCTCTCCGAAGGCCAAGCCTACCCAAATTCAAACAAAACAAAACAGCTGTGTATTGTGCTTTTAATTAGAACATGGACACTCAAGTTATTTAATCAAATCAAGTGTAATTTGCTACCAAGGCTGACCAAATAGTACAGAAGAACATTTGAATAATATATTGTTCTAGAAATACAATTGAAATTTTTCAAAATAATCTATCTATTCACTGAATAATATTTGACCAACTCAAAAATTGGCTGACCACCACAAATAAGTATTGCCAAATCAACATACTGGTGAAAATTCATTGAATATATTTATTAAATACTAATTTATCAGTCTATTTTATTACATCTTTCCGGCTTGTTATTTTCCCCCATTCCCATCTTCACTATTTTCTCCTCTCCCTTTCCTATAGAAGATCATGATGTATCTTTACTGAAACTTGTCCAGGCAGCAACAAAACAAAGATCTGATTACTTGCTGTTCATAGGGTTCTCTAAGTATCAGTAGCAAAAAATGAGAAGACCAGTCAGTTGTCACTCCAAAGCAGACTGCCTCTGCTGCTGCTCATAGGTTGCCAACAATGTTGCCTGTCTGCAGTCTCAGGAAGGCAGGGCTAAAACAGTTACATTTAGTTCACATGTGGAAAGTTTTCTTCAAAACTAGGAGACTGGGAAGCATTTTTTTTTTTAAATGAAAACTTACATTCTGCAAAAGTTACTGGCTCTTAATCAGGACACTGATTGCTGATCACAGGCAAGTGGAATTTTCAAGCCTGGGTATCATCAATTGCGTCTGCTAAAATCCCCTATAAACTATTGCATTTATTGAAACCACAAGGAATTCTATATTAATGCTACATTAGTAAATCTAGAAATTCAGAGTTAAGGTTGCTTGCAAAACCTTAACTTTCCCCTCTTCCTGTATCCTTTAATAACCTACCACTAACATCCCAGTGGTACCAAAACATTCACATTGTGCCTTTTCAGACATTTCCATAATGCACTATATAACATACATCACCTGTCCTTGCTATTTCAGCCCATACTCTAATGAACAAGCTGCCCTTGGAGCCACCTACCAAGATACAAAATTCATCATTCTGTAATGAACCTGCTACAACAGTTTGACATTTACCAGATGCCAATCAAATACCTGTCCCTCCCTCTCCTCTCTATCTATTCCCGTTATAGTACAGATATCATTTTTATATCCCACGATTTAAGTATTGTCCCCCCAAACCATCACTAACACATCACAATTTTCTACCTGGAGTACAAACACTCTACCTATTTTCCCTCTTAATGTTGTTCCGACACCAACATATAAGCAGATATCCACTGTGACTAACGTATACTATACAAACACTGGTTACCGTACTCAGTTCTGCAACCTCATATTCACAAATAAACATAACTGTTCTATATATAGTATTGGTAAAAAGGTGGAAAATTTTGAAAAAGTATTTGAAATAGCATAGAAGCTAATTTACATGCATACTGAGAGGAAAAGGGAGAGAAGGTTATTTGTGAACACTTAATTCTGCATTTGCAGACGGTCAAAATTTTATTTAAAAGTTGTTTTGGAGAATACAAACTTCACACATGAAAAATGTACCCAGAAATCAATCCTGAGAAATAAGTAGGTTCCTCTCTTTTGGACACATACTGACAATTTTCAGTAAAAATATCATCAGTATTATGAATAAAGCAAAGAAAACACAAATAAGTTAAATATTTTATAATTAATTATTCAGAGGGGGATCAACTAAAGGCTGATAGCTCTAGACATCTTGATCTAATTCTAAACTGGATTAGCCCTGTTAAATAATTTGGAACAGCAGAGATTTTGTATACCAAGGTACTGTTCTGTGGTAGGGTGACCAGATGTCCCGATTTTATAGGGACAGTCCCAATTTTTGGGGCTTTTTCTTATATAGGCTCCTATTACCCCCCACCCCTGTCCTGATTTTTCACACTTACTGTCTGGCCACCCTATTCTGTGGTAATTACATAAGTCACATTAGCAGAGACCAGGATTCAAAAATCTACTTCTAAATTGTGTCCACTACTTTGAATAAGATTTCAACAAAGTGCAATTCTGCAAAGACCATTTAAGTCAAAGTCTTATACTTAACTTTCATGCTGCCAAAGATGCAAAATTAAATACGAATTACCATCTCTAAACAAATACCTCTACTGTAAATGTAAGTCAAGGCAATATGATTAAAGCAGACAGCAAATTAATAATAATAATAATAATCTACATTTTCAAGAGAAAATATATTGGTTTTATAAAAGGCATCCAAGGAAATTCCATGCTTTATTTCATAATGGGAACAAGTAACCATTCAGACCAAGCATCCAAAACAAACTATCTTTTTCAGCTGTGTAAAAGACAGGCACTATAACTTGATAGAGAAATGTCAAGCATTTTACCTGGAAATTTTTTTTTTGTTTTATTCTTAAACCCTCAATGATAGCAGTAGAAAACAAAAACAGCTCAAATGTGCACTTTCCTAGAAAATCAAGAGTGGCAATATGTTTTCCACATTAACAGTTCAGCAGCAATTATGTATGGAATACAATTTTAGGCCAATGGTAGTTGTCTTTCAGTACTTATTTAAAGATCCTGCAATTTCAATCTTCATCCTCTATCCCAGTAGTCTCCAAACTTTTTTGATCGTGCACCCCTACCAGTAAAAAATTTTTGAGCATGCACCCCCTGCTGCGCCGGCTCTACCATTTTTGCCGTAGGAATAAAAAAAAAAAAAAAAAAAAAAAAGCCGCTCAGACTCCCGCCTGAACTGCCAAAGCAATAAATAAATAAATAAATAAGCGCTTCTCCTGCTGCGCACCCCCAAGTATCCTCTTGCACGCCCCACTTTGAAGACCAATGCTCTATCCTAATAGTTGAAATACTGACTTATTTAAACTAAACCTTCATCTTCTGTGCTCTTAACAGGACAAGAGCAGGCAAAAATGGCTCATGACTCAACATGTTAAGGAGTTTACTGTAGTAAAATATAACTAGTTATCTACCTACAAAAGACAATCCAAAAGGTTGAAGACAAAGTTTGTGTAAGAGATCCATTGTTCATTAAATGATATAGTTGCTAATTTATAGAAATGGTGTGATCCAACGGTAGTCAGCAATGAGAGTTTGCTTACCTACATATATACATAGGGTAAACTACATCTAAAAACTACAAATGAAAAATTAAAGAAAACCTGAGAACATTTAAGTTATTGACTTTATTCTATGCAACCATCATGACTAGAAATCCACGGTGGTGGTCTGAATAAGCAGAGAAAACAGCTACAACTTCTTCTCAATTCACTTTTTACCTTGGGATGGACCTGAATTTATATTTTTAGTTTAAACTAAAATTTAAGATTAGGGAACAACCAGAAGAACGGAGTATTGGATGCAAGTGAATAAAATAGAACTCCCCCACTAAAGAAAAACAGCAGCACAGCCCCGAAGAAAATCAGTTTGAGAGAACTGCTCTATAGGACACATGGCCCAAAACTCAAATTAAGCCAGGCTTCATCTCTTGTGAGGAAAGATCCAGGTTGTTCTACACAGGTGGGAATTTGTGACCATCTGATCATAGAATATCAGGGTTGGAAGGGACCTCAGGAGGTCATCTAGTCCAACCCCCTGCTCAAAGCAGGACCAATTCCCAACTAAATCATCCCAGCCAGGGCTTCGTCAAGCCTGACCTTAAAAACCTCTTAGCAAGGAGATTCCACCACCTCCCTAGGTAACCCATATTCCAGTGCTTCACCACCCTCCTAGTGAAAAAGTTTTTCCTCGTATCCAACCTAAACCTCCTCCACTGCAACTTGAGACCATTACTCCTTGTTCTGCCATCAGGTACCACTGAGAACAGTCTAGATCCATCCTCTTTGGAACCCCCTTTCAAGTAGTTGAAAGCAACTATCAAATCCCCCCTCATTCTTCTCTTCTGCAGACTAAACAATCCCAGTTCCCTCAGCCTCTCCTCATAAGTCATGTGCTCCAGCCCCCTAATCATTTTAGTTGCCCTCCACTGGACTCTTTCCAATTTTTATACATCCTTCTTGTAGTGTGGGGCTCAAAATCGGACACAGTACTCCAGATGAGGCCTCACCAATGTCGAATAGAGGGGAATGATCACGTCCCTCGATCTGCTGGCAATGCCCCTACTTATACAGCCCAAAATGCCGTTAGCCTTCTTGGCAACAAGGGCACACTGTTGACTCAGATCCAGCTTCTCGTCCACTGTAACCCCTAGGTCCTTTTCTGCAGAACTGCTTCCTAGCCATTCGGTCCCTAGTCTGTAATAGTGAATGGGATTCTTCCGTCCTAAGTGCAGGACTCTGCACTTGTCCTTGTTGAACTTCATCAGGTTTCTTTTGGCCCAATCCTCTAATTTGTCTAGGTCCCTCTGTATCCTATCCCTACCCTCCAGCGTATCTACCACTCCTCCCAGTTTAGTGTCATCTGCAAACTTGCTGAGAGTGCAGTCCACGCCATCCTCCAGATCATTAATGAAGATATTGAACAAAACCAGCCCCAGGACCGACCCTTGGGGCACTCCGCTTGAAACCGGCTACCAACTAGACATGGAGCCGTTGATCACTACCTGTTGAACCCGACGATCTAGCCAGCTTTCTATCCACCTTACAGTCCATTCATCCAGCCCATACTACTTTAACTTGCTGGCAAGAATACTGTGGGAGACCGTATCAAAAGCTTTGCTAAAGTCAAGGAATAACACATCCACTGCTTTCCCCTCATCCACAGACCCAGTTATCTCCTCATAGAAGGCAATTAGGTTAGTCAGGCATGACTTGCCCTTGGTGAATCCATGCTGACTGTTCCTGATCACTTTCCTCTCCTCTAAGTGCTTCAGAATTGATTCCTTGAGGACCTGCTCCATGATTTTTCCAGGGACTGAGGTGAGGCTGACTGGCCTGTAGTTCCCCGGATCCTCCTCCTTCCCTTTTTTAAAGATGGGCACTACATTAGCCTTTTTCCAGTCATCCGGGACCTCCCCCGATCGCCAGGAGTTTTCAAAGATAATGGCCAATGGCTCTGCAATCACATCCGCCAACTCCTTTAGCACCCTCGGATGCAGCACATCCGGCCCCATGGACTTGTGCTCGTCCAGTTTTTCTAAATAGTCCTGAACCACTTCTTTCTCCACAGAGGGCTGGTCACCTTCTTCCCATACTGTGCTGCCCAGTGCAGCAGTCTGGGAGCTGACCTTGTTTGTGAAGAGAGAGGCAAAAAAATCATTGAGTACATTAGCTTTTTCCACATCCTCTGTCACTAGGTTGCCTCCCTCATTCAGTAAGGGTCCCACACTTTCCTTGACTTTCTTCTTGTTGCTAACATACCTGAAGAAACCCTTCTTGTTACTCTTAACATCTCTTGCTAGCTGCAACTCCAAGTGTGATTTGGCCTTTCTGATTTCACTCCTGCATGCCTGAGCAATATTTTTATACTCCTCCTTGTTCATTTGTCCAATCTTTCACTTCTTGTAAGCTTCTTTTTTGCATTTAAGATCAGCAAGGATTTCACTGTTAAGCCAAGCTGGTCGCCTGCCATATTTACTGTTCTTTCTATACATGCTATTGCCCTGTTTCCAACTTCTGTTGAGTTGATCTGCCTGCAGGTTTAGGTACCCTGGGATGTTAAGTCCTCTCAGGGTAGCCAATGGTCTTTTTTTAGGTAAGTGGAACAGAAAAAAGTGTGTGTGTGTGTGTGTGTGTGGTCACTCCTATCAGTTCTCATACCATCACCACCACCACCACCACTGTTGGTCCCAATGAAGACATGGTGACACAAGCTGGACTTCTTCCTGGTAACACTATCAGTGGATGGACTTGGCCTCCAGCTCATAATTTGAAGGGTTCTGCTCCTTGCCTGCTTATCATCCCTGGTCAAGTTCTTCCATTGAACAGGCCTCATCCTAGCTGAATTTGTTCATATCTATGGTTAGGCTGATTCCAAGGATAGCATGGTTCCTGAAGAGGTATCCCTTGGGACATTGTAACTATTCATCCATCAGACTGAGTTCTTTACTATTCCTGGGAGATGGACTCTGAAGTCTTAAGTACTCTCCTACCAATGAGAGAATCTGGATAAGAAACCAATGCAGAGTCCTTGAGTGGGACTGAGCACATAGTACTAAGCCCTAGCATGACACTGGTGTACCTATGATGGACATGCATGTCTGGAATAAAAGTCTGTTGTTATGGGGGGAAAAAGGAGTCATGAAAGCCTTTATCCTTAGAAGCTTTTCCTGGAAGTGGAATACTTTGACAGTATGGAGGGAAGAGGGGGCAAACTGTAGGGATGAAAAGTATCTAATCTGAAGGTGTGCCTTAGTTCCATGTCTTCTTCTCCTTTACCAAGTCCTGTTGCTAGTCTCAGAACTGAAGCACAGCTAGCTTGCCTAGTTCTTTTCCACCTTCAGAAATTTACCAGATGACTGAGGCATCTCTGCAGAAGCCTGGAATGGGGTTGGATTTCATGTAGTGTCAGTACACTCAGGCCACACTATATAAAATGGGAGTGAAGGTTGCAATCTGGGGATTACTTCAGTTTTATAGTCTAATTCATGGTTATCAACAGAAAGCTAAAATCAAAAGGCACAAAGTCTCTCCCTGAAAAACTTTTTTCCTGGCATCAGTGATTAGGCAGACAGAATAACGGAAGAACCTGAGGTGGAGATGCTCGTGCCAGAAATCTTTGTGTATGGATTCCATATCTTTTGCATGATTGCCAGGAGACAGAACTAGGCTGAGAAAGTGCACTAGTGGCAGCCATGGTGCTAGAATTAGGTTTTGCAAGGACAGTTTGGATTGAAGCAAGAATCAGAAAAATTAGGGCAGTGAAGCAAAGTCACTGCAAAACATTTCCTCAAAATTATTTCTCCTGCTCAAGGCAAACGACTTTGCAAACTACTCCTATTCCAAAACACAATCACCTTGAGCATATAAACTTAATTCAAAGTACACACTTCAGATAAAGGCAAAAAAACCCTCCAACCTCAAATTATGAGCAAATGTAAAAAAATGCTGATTTATACTGGCCTACTTTACATTAACTCAACCTACTGTAGTCCTCTACACTAATGGTGAATAGCTCAGGCAATTCTGGCAGTGACAGTGACTCTGTGGTTTCCCTACACTATAAAGCCATGGAGACAAAACATTCTAGTTCTTTGATTTCAAAGGTAATTTTCAAAGTTTCTATCACCAATCTTGAAGAAACAACAGGAATGGCCTACATAACCAGTGTCACTAATAAACAGATGTGAAGCAAGCACTCTGTAAATCAACCCATAGACTTAAAATATGTTCACAAAGTATTTGAACAATTTTGAGCAAAATTCATAATTCAAATATCGTTTGCGGACAAATAGCTAAATAAATAATTTGCTATGAATAGTTCACCCAACTATTCAAAACTCAGAAGGGCTTATATGATTAAATGTGATATTTTGAAGAAAGCAATCTCCTCTAATCCAAGACTAGGATATGAAATTTCAGGGCAATTTTTGTTAAGTTAATAAAGGTATCAGAGGAACGTAGAATTAAATTGAGTCTTTGAATGGAAACTGTCCTACAGCCTTAACTACGAAGTTTTAATGAGTTTCCATAATGTTAATATCATTCAACTGTAACATTTCCCATTACTATGAATGTAGCAGGGCAGTATTTAATATTTCAGTTTTGTACTAGTACTGTAGGTTCAATTCCTTAGCAGAACAAAATATAGCTAAGTAAGACTGACAATTATGCAAACCTTAGAAAGAGAAATAATTCCATTACTGGCAATACATTAACCTAATACTGTCACTATGTCACTATATAATCACCAAGTAGACACAGTTTTAAAATTATTGCAGAATCATTGGATCCAATTGCAAATAATACATAAAGCTGGTAAATATCTCCTCTGTAAAGACTGAGGATTATCCCTGATTTATATATGAAAGGACTTCGTTCTCACTACTACATGTAGTCTTACTCAATTTATTTTGGAGAGTGGTTTAAAAAAAAAAAAAATTTTTTTTTATTTTTTTTTTTCACTATTTACAAAAAAACCCCCCCCCCCCCCCCCCAAAAGTATCGACTTCTGCATTGAAGATTCGGGAGTAAAAGAACAGCAAGATATTAAAATAATTGAAAGTGCAACAGATTTTGAAGTGATGCTTTCATCTGAGGAGAAAAAAATATCTAACTCTAGTTTAGAAAAAGCCCTTAAATATTCTACACGTTAAGGAAATTCTCTGACAGCAGAAAGCATTGCTGCTTATTTTGTGGCATTTTAGAAGAAAACTCTAAATATGAGCAAAAACTCTTTTAGTGAGGATACTGCAGTTCCAGTATAACGGTTTGTGGTGTTACATGAAAGGAAGACCACTAACCTAGATTTATTGTTCAATCTAAATAAAAATAAAAGCCTAGAATTTACTTTTTAAATCTATAGTTTTAAAATACTTCTACCTCAAAATCCAGACCCATGGACAGTGTTCCTAGAACTGAGACACTGAGTGAAAGGAAAGATATTTTGATGGATATAATCTCCACAGATTGACTCCACAAAATAAGTAACTTCCCTTCTGACAAAATGCTAAAATCTCCAATGTTTTAGGAATATCAAATTTAAACACTGCAGAAATGACCTGAAAGACAAGGAACAATGTCTGCCCTGTAGCAAAATTCCCAGCAGTCACAAGACTGCGGCAGTTGCAGACACGATTTATGACATCCTCTGAATGACCTCTCAAAGAGAAAGACTGATTAAGTGTAGGACGTGGTAGGTAGTTCCTATCCAGGTGGATCACATGATGCAGTGTGTAATAAGTTTGCAATTGCTACTGGGCATGTATATAGCATTTCAGGTTTCTGCAGCTCACTACCCAGCAGTTTCATCATATAAAAGCAGTGCAATGGATGCACACATATAAAAAGGAATGCAGCAGAATATAAATATTTTCTCTAACCTGCTTTTAATGACTTTTTTCTGAAACAATAAAAAAAATTCTGGACTACCTCACAGGTATATCCTTAGTTTTGAAGGGCATTTAGATACTACAACAATGAAAATATTTACCTTTAGCACTTCCTTTTACGGTCAGTACCAAAACAAGATAAAAAGATATGATTACGTATGACGAATAGGCTTAGCAACAGTGTATGAAGGGAAGAATGAAGAACCACTGGAATTTTAGTTACTTAATATATGGATGACTTTTCCTCTAAAACGTTCAGCAATATGTATCAGGTTTTATTGGTTCTACATGCTCTTTCAAAAACCTTGACTGATTTGTCCCTTGCTGTATGCAGATCATTACTGTGGGATGGGTTTAAAGGGAATTACAGCTCGCTGAGAAGAAGCCAGTGGTCAGCCCTCAGCATTCCATGTGAATCACAAAAGACAAAAGGGTCAAGGATAAGACATTTTTTATGCAGAATTCTTTTTGGACAAGTTCTTTTGTACCAATATGGAAACTGCAAAGCCTTCCTTACCAACAGGTAGACACAGTACCAATTCTAAAGACTTAGAACCTAAGAACAGCCATACTGGGTCAGCCCAATGATTCACCTAGCCCAGTATCCAGTCTTCTGACAACGGTCAGCACCAGATGCTTCAGAGGGAATGAAGAGAACAGAGCAATTTTAACTGCTCCATCCAGTCATCCAGTCCCAGCTTCTGGCAGTTGGAGATTTAGGGATATCCGGAGCATGGGGTTGCGCCCTTGACCATCTTGGCTGATAGAATAACGCTTCTGTTAACCTAGCTACCATCGCTTGGGAAGGTTGAGTTCTTACCACAACAGAAAAACCCCTTCAGTCAATGTAGTATGCGTCCACATCATGGGCTTCCAGTGGCATAGTTATGCCATATGTATGCCACTATAGCACCCATAGTACAGGCATGGTCTTGTACCATTTAAGGCAGAGGTTCTCAAATAGTGGTCCGTGGGCCACCAGTGGTCCGCAAGCTCCATTCAGGTGGTCCGTGGATAGTTCCCTCTAAGGTGCGTGCCTAGGCAGCCGCACATGAGACAATGAAGGGCCACCCACCTAATTAGTGGAGCTGCGCAGGCGTGGCTACAGTAATTAGGTGCCTGGACCCTGGAGAAGATGCACATGGAAGATGAGGTGGTGGCCTCAGGGGGAATAAGGGGCAGGTGGGAGGAGGCAGTGGGGGAATTTGGAACATGCAGGGCTGCTGCGGTCAGAGAAAGAGGCAGCTTTCCCCAGCTCCAGGACTGCGGCTGCCAGGGAGAAACGGCCCTCCTTCCCAGCCTCAGTTCCTTGGCGAGGGAGAGATCCTCCTCCTTCCCAACCCCAGCTCGGTGGCTGCCACAGCAGGGAAGAAAGGGCACATCCATCGCATTAGAAAGGAAGACTACTGATATAAAAATATGAGTCGTGTGCTTTTATTTGTAGAACAAAAAAAGTTAATTATTAATTTTTTTAATATAGTGTTTTTATCCAAAGCGCTTTACAATAGTTAGCTAATGGTACAAACAATATTTGGAAAGATCATTAAGTGGTCCGCCGAGACCCTCAGCAATTTTCAAGTGGTCCGTGAAAAAAAGTTTGAGAACCACTGATCTAAGGGCTACGTCCATCAATGGCTATTAACCAAGATGGTCAGGGAAAGCAACCTCATGCTCCGGTTGTCCCTAAACATCCAACTACCAGAAGCTGGGACTGGATGACAAGGGATGGATCACTCAAAATGCCCTATTCTGTTAATTTCCTCTGGCCACTGTTAAACAGGATTCTGGGCTAAAGGGGCCATTGGGCTGACCCAGTACGACTGTTCTTATGTCTAAGTTATGCTGTAGGCCACTCCAGCCTCTAGAACATCCCAGGATTTGGAGAGCACAAACAGGGCTTAAAACTGCCTTAGTCCCCACTGTCCCAGGTCTGAGAGTTCTGTGCTGTGCCTCTTGGGAAGAAGAGACAGACTCTCACCCAAACAATTTAGGCAATATTTTTGATTGCTCGCTGATAACAAGTCTCTTGAAGCAGCAGCTTGCCAGTCAACCTGGAGACACACCAGGATCATGCCTTTCTGCATTCCACTTCACTTCTATCCCTTCTTAAGGAACTGGTACACACAACTTGCAAGTATTATAGATTAAAATAGAAATGCAGTGGAGGAGTTTCTTTAAAGGACATATTCCAATGTACTGATTGTATGTCTAGCGTCCAGCAACATTTCTTTTGAGACTGACCAAAACTGACTCTCTTTTGCTCACCTTCAGAAATGCAGAATCAGTGGAGGGTTGTTGGGTTTGTTTGGTTTTTTTATTGTTAGTGGTGGTGAATTATTAAGCAATGGCATTTTTGTCCAAACAGCTGCTTAACTCACTTAATTAAGCCTACACCCGAATGACAGTATGCATCCCACTGACAGGTCAATCAAGAGAGCCTTAGAGGCTGGATCAACATCTCCAGCAATACATACCTTCTCAACAGCTTATTGAAACAACTTTGCAAAATCTTTCTGTCAAACAGCCATAAGGCAGTAAGCCCATCTTTTCTTGAAAAGTGATTTTTGAAAATCCCAAGCATTTGGATAAAAGAATAAAAGCAGCAGCTTATTTAGTGCTTTAATTTTGTTAAGTTATTTATACCAGCCCCAACTCCCTCCTTGCTAGTCAACACAGCATTAAGAGTGTGTATGTTAATGAAAATGAATAATTAAACTGATCAAGATGCTGATTACTTTTAATTCATACAGCAGGTTTATTACTTATGCAGTTTCAACTCAGGATTCTGAGCCAGTAACCCTCTTACATATAGGCCTGAATGTAATCAAAAATCAGTTCTACTCTCTCTCCATGGGAAGGAACTATATCATGTGTCCGGGACAGTACAGAATAATAAGAAAAACTAGGATGTATATTTGTAGCATTTTCCCCCTCCACTCTGCTTTCCTCTATTGTTAGATAAGATCAGTTGCACTGCTGTGGCTCAAGTCACTTTGAATGCTGCTGTATAATATTGGAATATTGAGCCATGTGTATGCTCTGTTTAGCTCAAACACAACTACAACTGATTGTAATAAGAGAATATTGACCTTTATTTTCCTGGTTTTCCATCAAATATTTTGTTACTTTAATCTTCTACTTTAATTTTTGAGATCGTTGAATATAAAAGCAGTAGCCACATACTATCTTATGGATTTTGAAAAAACCTGAATTAATTTTAAATATAAATCCAAAAGCCATAGGCAATGCTATATTGTTGACATAGTTTAACTGTCGAAATGTCTCTTTGGAGGATAGGGCTCAAATTTCACTTATTTTAGTAGCTGAACAAATGAATATCAGCAAAGTTACCTTGCGTAAGAAAATGTTCAAC
Source organism: Terrapene triunguis (assembly GCF_002925995.2). Lineage (NCBI taxonomy): Eukaryota > Metazoa > Chordata > Testudines > Emydidae > Terrapene > Terrapene triunguis. The sequence goes on along the minus strand of NW_020664435.1, from coordinate 617,366 downwards.
ACTATGTTTACACACTAAATGCCTTGACATTCTCCCTTTAAAATTACACTAACCATTAGTCAGTCTACGCAAAAACTTTACTACCTTGAAAAATTTCTCTCCAATAGTGAGAGTCACTGACACATTTTGGTTTCATCTAACTTAGACTGATAGGAAGGAGGAAGAGCAAGAGAAAGACCACAACTTCTGAGATGAAAACCAGCTGTAGAAACAGAGGACTTCTTAAAATCTTTAGATACTCTAAGAAATAAAAAGAGGACTGGAAGTCTAACATGATAGCAAGGATTATTTCAAAACAGAATAAGGTTGCAAGGTTTGTCAAAAAAGGAATCAATTTCTCGGAGATGGAATCTAAAACTAGTTCAGTGCCACAGACATGTTTCTTTTGCTACTCCTTTTCCTTAATTTTTTTCCCTTCAAAGGCTTTTGGAAAATATTCTGCATAGATTGCGCACATACTCTATGCTCATTCATGTATCTCACTCTCTGAAGCACCTGTACTTTAATACTACCAGAAAGGTAAGAGGTTCTGCAGAGCAGTCCTCCCTTCCATGTCCATGCTTCTGCGAGAGCACAAAGGCAACACAATAAGATGATCCAAGTTCTAACCCACAAAACATGGACACCATTAAGACTAAGTCCTGGTATGTTTTTGATTAAAGTAAGGATTTTTGGAGAAACAGGTAGTGAATGTGCACTACTCAAGGAAGTAGTTGGCAACTTCATGGTCACGTGAGGAAGGAGGACATCTTGTGGACAAAAGCAGTTGGATGTTGTCCCAGCATCATCAGAGTCAGCTGGGCAAACATGATTCTTGGCCTCTGCCATGGCATAAAGCAGAGGTTCTCAAACTGTGGTCCGCAAGCTCCATTCAGGTGGTCCGCGGATAGTTCCCTCTAAGGTGCGTGCCTGGGCAGCCGCACATGAGAGAATGAAGGGCCATCCACCTAATTAGTGGAGCTGCGGAGGCATGGGGTTCTCCAAATATATTGCTTTTGCCCATCCACACTGTAAGGAGTTGTCGGCCTTTTTCTGTAAACCACATCTTTCACTAATACTCAAAAGTCACCCATTAACATTCTACAGAGGGCATAAAATCCCCAACCAACATTCTGAAGAAGAGAGGATGATGGGAGGTACTAGTGTGCCTACGCAATGGCTCTGGAGAGGCAAAAACTTTCTGAAAACCCAGTTAATTTAGTAAGTAACTTTGCCTTCAGCTTCATCACTTTGACTCTGTAGGTCCCCATAGTATGGAGGCAAGCTACTAGAGATAACCCACAAAGAAGAGAAGAATACTACTTAAGCAATCCTCACTCAAACCCAGGAGTGTGCACAAGGGGGAGAGCAAGCAGGGGCACAGCCCCCCCACAATAATCAGCAGGAGCTGACAGCTCCTCCAGCCCTGGGGTCACAGCGGCACAGAACATGCCCCCCAAAAGTGGTCAAATTTAAATTCCTGCGCATGCCCCTGCTCAAATCCAACAGCTGACTGTATCTGAACCAAGAGTACTGCTTAGCAGGAGTATGGACAGAACGCCAAAAAACAGCTCTGCAAACAATCAGATGGTTACATTATGTAAGCAAATTGTATAAATGGTTTTGCCCACAGTGGAGTGAGTGCTTCCCTTTCTGGAACCAAGATTCCTGCTATATTGTAGCAGATTACAGTGCACATCTTAATCCAATTACCTTGATTGAAAATGGCTAGATACTTCGATTTCTAGAATCGTGGGGTTAGAAGAGACCACAAAGGTCATCATCTAGTCTAAACCCTTGCCAAGATGCAGGATTTGTTGAGTCCAAACCATCCAAGACAGACGGCGATCCAGTCTCCTTTTGAAAAGCTCCAGTGAAGAAGCTTCCACAAGCTCCCTAGGCAGTCTGTTCCATTGTCCTACTGTTCTTATAGTTAGGAAGTTTTTCCTGAGATTTAATCCAAATCTGCTATGCTGTAGTTTGAACCCATTGCCCCATGTCCTGCCCTCTGTGGCAAGAGAGAACAACTTTTCTCCATCTTTTTTGTGGCATCCTTTCAAGTATCTGAAAACCACTATCATGTCCCCCCTTACTCTCCTCTTTTCCAAACTAAACATACTCAGTTCCTTCGGGCTTTGTTCATATAGCTTGCATTCCATCTCTTTGATCATCTTTGTCGCTGGATTCTGGATCCTTTCCAGTTTCTCTACATCCTTTCTATACATTGGTGACCAAAATTGGGCACAATACTCCAGCTGAGGCCTAACCAGCACCATGTAGAGTGGTATTATCACCTCCAATGACTTGCATGCTACGCCTCTGTTAATGCAACCTAAAACTGCATTTGCTTTTTTTGCAACAGCATTGCATTGCTGACTCAGGTTGAGGCTATGATCCATCACAACTCCCAGATCCTTCTCAGCAGTACTGAACAAGTTGTTCTCTGAAGAGAACAACTAATCTAGGAGATATATGGAACAGATAATTCTAGAGAAATAAAAAAGGGCTCTTCTTACATCCCAGATACAATAAAGCAACATAATCTCCCCTAGCAGGTCATATAATCTTGGAAAGAATAAGGACAAGATATACCAATTTATATGAAATATAAACTGTCAGCAACTGTCAGCATGAAATTAGGGCACATTTGTAAAACCATTCTCTCTTTGCAGAAGAACATGTGAAGCAATCAACTACCAGATCTTCTTGTTCACGGACCCTCCTTGCTGAAGTTATAACTGCCAAAAATGCCATGACCAAAGAAAAGTGGTAGAGAGAAAAATTAGTTAAAAAAAGAGACTCCATTATTTTTGTTAAATCCAGGTTAATAGTTCAACAGATTTATGAATTTGCTGGGGGAGAGTGGATATAAATTTACCACACTCTTCAATAATAAAAGGGCAAATAATGTTAATCTATTCCAGTAGCATAAAAATGCTGCTAGACATCCTCCAGTTGAAGTAAGCAATCTTCACACATTTACAATATCAGAAGGAACAAGTAATAGAGAACTAAATGAATTGATCACATAAAGGAGTTCACTTCTTTAGTGGCTGTCCAGTTCTTAAACTGCTTACACGTCCAGGTGTAAGACTGCTTTTGTTTTCCTGAGAGAGAGAATTCGGAGAAAGGAGAAGGAAGAATGGATGTTTTTCTTGTCATCTTTAGTAGGTTTCTAAAATAACCATTGGTTGGCATAAGGAAACATTCTGCTCCTTTTGGATGGATTTTGTCAAGGCAGCAATGGTTAAGTATGGGAAGTAGAGGAAAACATACAAAAATACCTTTCCAGAAGCAATTTGATGGAAAGATTAAGCTGTACCAAGGAAAAAATTACAACAGCAATATAAAGGCAGGAAAGCAAATTCCATCACTTACACTTCCTTTAAACTCATTATATATTAAAAAAAAAAAAAAAAAAAAAAAAAAAAATCACACTTAACCCTTCTTTATCAAGTTCAAAACGGCAGACGTCTGATGTCCATCTAATTAAGTAGAGTGCATTATTTCAGAGTGAAAAAAGTCCATCAAAGAACAATTAAATCAAGCCAATCCAATGCTTACAAGTTACAGTAGAACCTAAGAGTTAAGAACTGACCAATCAGTCAACCACAAATCTCATTTGGAACTGGGCAGCAGCAGAGACGAAAAAAAAGCAAATACAGTACAGTATTGTGTTAAACGTAAACTACTAAAAAATAAAGGGAAAGCAGCATTTTTCTTTTGCATAGTAAAGTGTCAAAGATGTATAAATCAATGTTCAGTTGTAAACTTTTGAAAAAAACAACCATAACGTTTTGTTCACAGTTACAAACAACCTCCTTTTCCGAGATGTTCATAACTCTGAGGTTCTATTGTACAGAGAAACCTGGCATATTCCTTCACCATTCCTTATAATCACAAGGTGGATTACTATCATCTTTTTGGCTAGACCATGGGTTGGCAACCTTTCAGAAGTGGTGTGCCGAGTCTTCGTTTATTCACTCTAATTTAAGGTTTCGCGTGCCAGGAATACATTTTAACGTTTTTAGAAGGTCTCTTTCTAGAAGTCTATAATATATAACTAAACTATTGTTGTATGTAAAGTAAATAAGGTTTTTAAAATGTTTAAGAAGCTTCATTTAAAATTAAATTAAAATGCAGGGCCCCCCGGACTGGTGGCCAGGACCCAGGCAGTGAGAGCGCCACTGAAAATCAGCTCGCGTGCCGCCTTCGGCACGCGTGCCATAGGTTGCCTACCGCTGGGCTAAACCATCAGCTGCTGAGCATATGCATGTGCCTCTGGGCAAGGACAAGAGACTTCAGACAGTCAGCAGGCAGTGTGCGTGTACCAGCTACTCACTCATATGGTTCGACTGTGGTGAGAATTCTCCATAGCCTGTTTCCTCCCTGCCAGCTTCCCTCCTGCTCCACTCTGACTACTGCCCAACTGCTTTACTCTCTCCTAACTGGGGGATAGTTAGCCCATTCTTCTCTATTGCTCAGCATCCCCCAGCACTATTCCAAGGTTTCCAAACAAACTGAGTCCATCACCCACTTTCCTTGAGCCACACCCTTCAGAAAGCTTCAAAACCCTCCCTTCCTGAACAGTCTCCTTTATGCTATCAGCTGTACCACTCTGTGACGTTGTCTAATTAAAATATAACCATGTAAATCATTATTGCTACCACTGTTGTATACTTGCAACGAATCTTATAAAAAGAGTAACTCATGGCCAGAAAGGGTTAAACAGCTTGCAGGCTAAATGACCCAAAACCAACCTTTAAAGTCATGTTAGAAAGGTATGCGAATGGTAATTAGGGCCATTCATGTTAGGTAGGCTAGAACTTTGAAATGCAAACCTATATTGTTAGAAGTGATACTACTTATGTGCATCTTAGAAGCAATGTAGTTGTAGCATACATGTCTAATTAATATATATACACACACACGTGAGATCAGAAGAGCTTCTCAACAGCTAAAATAAAAGAATGTTTATCCCAGTTAACAGTTAAAACGAAGAATAAATATTGGGTTACTTCTTACTTACCATTGTAGGTTATCCTTGGCTTCGTCAAACACATCACAAGATGCAAATCCATTTCATCTGAAGATACAAACTTTGAACATACAGGGCACTTGAATCCTATTAAAAAAAAAATATATATATATATATATAAATATATAGAGCCACTGATCACAGGAACTATTCTGATGGAAAGCTATATATTTGTACTGAACCCAAAATTTTACACACATTAAAAACCAAAAGCGAACTAGTAGCTTTTATGGATTCAACAGAAATAATATGTCTGACATTTATATAGTTCCCTGGATTCTGAAAAAAATCTCAAAGAACATGGGTGTTCAAACAGAACACTATTTTTGGAAGGCACAGTTTTGCACTCTGTGAAACTGACCCTATTATATCAGTCTCACACTTCATGAGTGCTTTTTCCTGGCAATGCTTTGCAGGTGCAAATCCTGCAAGCACAAAATTGTGTCTTCAAAGAAAGCCCTCGGGCTCTGTTTGAAAATCAGGCCCCAAAAGTATTTAATCTTTACCTATAACATATCTGAGTCTCTTCACCTACCACAGACATACTGCTGGAATGGAACATACAGTTGTTTAATAACTCAGAGCAACTTTAAAAACAGTTCAGGACAGTAGGTGGAGAATATCTTAACCAACTGAAATGGCTATGGGAATTAAAAAGGTAGACAGAATGTAGTCACTAAAATTTGAATTTGGGCAGGAGCTCTGAGTTAACACCTTCACTCTTACAAAGAATGCTATGAACCTTTAGTGATCACAAGCAATTAGGAACACTAGACTGTAGCTTCAATACTATCACATCCCCTAATACCACATACTGGGGCACAGATTTAATATTAACTCAGAGGTGTCAGCTCATCTACTGAATCACTGATATTACTTCCTGCAGCAGAGTTTTAACTTGACTTCTCTCATTGAAATATTAACCAGGCATGACCCTGCTTAGCTTGTGAGATCACAGCCCAAGCTGATTTGACATAAGGAATAATTAGATAGTCTGGACTCTGATGCAATGCCATAATGGTGCATGACACTTTGCTTAATGCTGTAATATCTGATTACCAACAACAGTGGCCTTCTAATTAAAAAACAAGGTTGGCTGGTCAAGTCTTGGAACCCACATCCCAAGGAAACTTCAAGTGGCAGACTGCTTTAGATCAATGGAATTGGTTTGCTTTGCACTGGTGCATAAGCTGTCTCAAAGAAAAAATGCTCATCTTAAGGTCTAACAGCTTGTTAATGAGTATAACATACAGCAAAAAATGTGAACCTAAAACATTCAAAGCTAGCCTTCAGCAATCATCCTCTGCTAATAGCGTAAGAGGAATAGGAAGATGAAGAAAAAACTGCCGTGGAGAGCAATTATGGAGGTGGGTACAGTTAAACACGGAGTCTCCCATCTCCATGTCCAGCTGAACATGGGATTGCTCATCTGAGGAAAAAAAAGACAACTGAGGGGGGATATAATAAGAGGTCTATATAATCATGAATAGTGTGGAGAAAGTGAACAGGGAAATGTGATTTACCCCTTCACATAAACAAGGAACAGGAGTCAACCAATGAAATTAATAGGCAGCAGGTTTAAAACAAACAAAAGCAAGTACTTCTTCACACAATGCACAAACTGTGGAACTCATTGCCAGGGGATGTTGTGAAACCCAGAAGTATAACTGAGTTAAAAAAATTAGATAAGTTCACGGAGGATAGGTACATTAATGGCTATTAGCCAAGATGGTCAGGGATGCAACACCATGCTCTGGGCGTCCCTAAACCTCTTACTGCCAGAAGCTGGGACTGGACGACAGGGGATGGAAGCCTTGATAACTTGCCCTATTCTGTTCATTCCCTCTGAAGCATCTGGCATTGGCCAATGTCAGAAGACTGGGCTACATGGACGATTGGGTTAGACCAATGTGGCTGTTCTTATGAAGGGCTGCTCCCAGGCTTTTTGCAATATTATTCCTCAGTGGTACTCCTAGTTCTATCTCTAGCACTAAATCATTCATAATGCAGAGAAGTCAGTCAAGGATATCAAATGACTTGATGCCACACTTTTAAGCTAATAATTCTTACAAGCTTTGATCTGTTAAAAATTATACAGATGTGGAGTCAACTTTTCAAACCATATTATTTACTTCCAATATTGTGCAATGGATTTCTTCCCACTGTTAATTTCTTCTTTATACCAAAAAAAAAAAAACCAAACCAAAACAAAAAAACCCACCACACCACACTATAAATTTTTGGTGCAAGATAAAAGGAGGCAAAGATTAAAATTGAAGACAAATAAGTGACTGTTGATGGGTGTGATGAGTTCAGAACACCAAAGACTGAACAGCTTTAAGAAAGTGATCATGTGAAGTCTCTTCAGTCTTGTGATTTCACACAACAGGAAGTGTTCTCTACCAAGTGATTTATAAATATATACTAAGCACCTCTCTTCAGCCACTAACCAAACTGAAATGGTCCGTTTTCTACGGCAGTGGCTCTCAACTTTTCTAGACTACTGTACCCTTTTCAGAAGTCTGATTTGTCTTGCCTACCCTCAGGTTTCAACTCACTTAACTTCTTGCTTACAAAATCAGACATAAGCCTACAAAAGTATCCCAGCACGCTATTACTGCAAATTGCTTACTTTCTCATTACCATATAATTATAAATCAACTGGAATATAAATATTGTACTTACACTTCAGCGTATAGTATATAGAGCAGTATAAACAAGTCATTGTTTATAGTACAAACTAACGTTTCATGACTTCGCTAGTGCTTTTTATGTAGCCTGTTATAAAACTAGGCAAATATCTAGATGAGTTGATGTACCTTGTGGAAGACCTCTGCATATCCCCAGGGGTACGTGTACCCCTGATTGAGAACACTGTACTTGTAGATTTGGGTATTATCCACCTATATCTTCATTAGTTCAGAAAGAAAGAAGGATCAAAATTAATACCACAAATACCCTATAAACATTATGTCAAATATTTCTACGGCAAAGCCTTCCTAATATATTTGTTTTTAATCTGTACCACTGGAATTCATTTGACAGATCCAAATAGCATGTATGAGAAACAATTTAACAAGTTTCTACTTTAAGTTGCTTTCAGCCTAGTTTTGACAGATACAAATAATTAAGAATGAGGCATATAGGAGCAGACATCTTTATTTGATCAACTGTAGTAGAGGAATTAGAAGGGAACTGCAGACTATATATGAAGCAGAGGTGGGAGTATAGTGAAGAAATAATGCCTGAGATCTAAATTTTAAAACTAAACTGTTTGACTACCAACCCAATAATAGCTGCAGAGTTGAAATAAAGCCTATGGTGCTCATCACTATCTTCTGCAGTAGAGAATGGGTAACAGGGAGGGAATGAAAAGATTTGAGCTAATATCACCATCCGTCCCTTCATCATTGTCACCAGAGAGAGAGGATGAAGCAGCTGAAAAAAGCTACAGCAACCAAGATTTTTAAGGGAGCGGGCTCTCCACTCTAGCTATTGCTTCCTGCCACTGCAAAAGACTTACTTGATCTCTAAGAAATTTAGAGCTGCATTTTGAATTAGCTGCCTTTAAATAAAATACACACACACACACACACACACACACACACTAGGGCTGTCGATTAATCGCAGTTAACTCACGTAATTAACTACAAAAATTAATCACGATTCACCGCAGTTTGAATTGCACTGTTAAAGAATAGAATACCAATTGAAATCTATTAAATATTTTTGGATGTTTTTCTATATTTTCAAATATATTGACTTCAATTACAATACAAAGTGTACTGTGCACTGTAAAATTTGCACTGTAAAAATGATAAAGTATTTTTCAGTTCACCTCATACAAGTACTGTAATGCAATCTCTTTATCGTGAAGTGCAATTTACAAATGTAGGGTTTTTTTGTTACGTAATTGCACTCAAAAACAAAACAATGTAAAACTTTGGAGCCTACAAGTCCATTCAGTCCTACTTCTTGTTTAGCCAATCACTAAGACAAACAAGTTTGTTTACATTTACAGGAGATAATGCTGCCCACTTCTTATTTACAATGTCACCAGAAAGCGAGAACAGGCGTTCGCATGGGACTTTTGTAGCTGGCATTGCAAGATATTTACATGCCGGATATGTTAAATATTCATATGTTCCTTCATGCTTCGGCCACCATTCCAGAGGACATGCTTCTGTGCTGATGATGCTTGTTAAAAAATAATGTATTAAATTTGTGACTGAACTCCTTTGGGGAGAATTGTATGTCTCCGGTTCAATTTTACCCATATTCTGCCATATATTTCATGTTATAGTAGTCTTGGATGATGACTCAGCACGTTCGATTTAAGAACACTTTTGCTGCAGATCTGACAAAACCCAAGAAGGTAACAATGTGAGATTTCTAAAGATAGCTACAGCACTCGACCCAAGGTTTAAGAAGCTAAAGTGCCTTCCAAAATCTGAGAGGGACGAGGCATGGCGCATGCTTTCAGATGTCTTAAAAGAACAACACTCTGATGCGGAAACTACAGAACCCGAACCACTAAAAAAGAAAATCAACCTTCTGCTGGTGGCATCTAACTCTCATGATAAAAATGAACATGCATCGGTCCACACCGCTTTAGATTGTTATCGAGCAAAACTCATCATCAGCATGGACACATGACCTCTGGAATGGTGGTTGAAGAATGAAGGGACATATAAATATCTTCCGACGCCAGCTACAGCAGTGCCATGTGGTTGTCTGTTCTCACTTTCAGGTGACATTTTGAACAAGAAGCGGTCAGCATTATCTCCTGCAAATGTAAACAAACTGTCTGCAATTGGCAGAACAAGAAATAGGACTGAGTGGACTTGAAGGCTCTAAAGTTTTACATTGTTTTATTTTTTTAAACCACATAATGCTACATTTGTAAGTTCAACTTTCATGATAAAGAGATTGCACTACAGTACTTGTATTAGGTGAATTGAAAAATACTAATTCCTTTGTTTTTTTACAGTGGAAATATTTGTAATCAAAAATATAATGCGAGCACTGTACACTTTGTATTGTGTTGTAACTGAAATAAATATATTTGAAAATGTAGAAAAAAAATATTTCAATAAATAGTATTCTATTAACAGTGCGAATAATCATGATTAATCTTTTTAATTGCTTTACAATCCTAATATATATTTAAAGGGGAAAGAACTACAGTAGAACTTCAGAGTTATGAACACCAGAGTTACAAACCGGCCGATCAAACACAAACCTCATTTGGAACCAGAAGTACACAATCAGGCAGCAGCAGCGACCAAAATAATTTTTTTTTTATTATATATACATATACACACACACACACACACATACACACACACACACACACACACACACAGTACAGTACTGTGTTAAATGTAACCTACTAAAAAAATAAAGGAAAAGTTTAAAAAAAGATTTGACAAGGTAAAGAAACGGCTTCTGTGCCGTTTCATTTAAATTAGGATGGTTAAAAGCAGCGTTTTTCTTCTGCATAGTAAAGTTTCAAACTTATATTATGTCAATGTTCAATTGTAAGCTTTTGAAAGAAGAACAAAATGTTATGGTTGAGTTAACATTTCAGAGTTATGAACAACCTCCATTCCTGAGGTGTTCATAACTGAAGTTCTACTGTACTTGTTTCATCAACAACCAGAGTTTGAATAGTACTGAATGTACTAAACAAAAAAGGTGAGTTGAGTGGGAAGGTAGAAGAACTTCTCAGAAAGCAGTCCTTCACTGACTCACAATGTATAAATAACTCAGAGAACAAAGGAACTGCTGTGCTACTGCAAGGCAGACCCAAGAAAAGCATTTATGGCCGTTTGCTTTTATCACCAGCTCAAGGAAACATTCCAATAACCAATTCCATAAGAGACTTTCAGGTGCCTAAAGTCATTGTCGATGAAGCAATCAAAGGAAGGTTCAAATTGGCCTGTCTCTGATATAGTAGTAAGTCCTTTGTGTTTAGTAGATAAACTGTTGTCAATAATGTAAATGCAGATACATCAGGGCAACAAAGAGACCGAAATCAGTTAATGTGATATCAAATTCATTAAGAGTACATACAACTGCTCTGTAGTAACCACAAAAGAGACATGGAAGAGAGACATGGAATTCACACTCGGCACATTAACAGATGCCATAAATTTATATTAAAAAAAATATTAAGGAAATGTTACAGCTACATAAAATATAGTTGTAAAATGCTCGGTTAGAATTGTTAACACTGGCCAAAAGGCCATGAACAAACCCAGAAGGGCCACAGAAAGGACACTGTGGCTCAACCTGATCAGAATACACTTATAACAGAGCAAGTCTCTGGCAGAACACCACAGAACTCAGGCCAGTTTGAAAGTATAGTTTAAAAAATCCTCAATTATTTCAAAACAAACATATTTCCTCCTACCATAAAGATTTAATATCCCTTAGATATTATTACACAGATACGTTAACTATGCTCACAATGTAAAGCAAAGCATTACATACTTGTATAGTCTTACAATAAAATAAAAAGTTTGGGGGGGGGGGTGAGAACAGCTGTAGAAAGACCATACTTCTGCTTGTTCTTCAGCATTTGGAGAATTAATGGTGCATACAATCTGTATTTATGACTACCAATCAAAAATGACAGGTTTGCAAAAAGATCACCCACATAAGGTCTACTGTCATCATGTGCAAGTCAAATTCTTTGAGTGTAATGAATTTACATTTAATTGTAGAGTGGACCAGTTATTATTGAAAGGACAGGGAACTAGGAGGACCAAAGGAACTAACTCTAATTCTTGCTGAGCCAGACACCTTGGGCAAGTCTCTTGATTACTTTGCGTCCTAGTCAACTATTTTGTAAAATTAAACAAATTGATTTTCAGTGAAAGCTGCTGCAACAGAACCAATTGGATAAATAAAATTCCCCAAAAGATCCAAATAAAACTAAAAGGGAAGTATAAATCCATCTCCAAACACACACTGAACTGCACATCTTCAAATCTTTATTATTTGTGAAAATATATCCTTTTAGCAAGATTTCTAATTCCTCCCCCTGTAACCTTCCCTCACCTAACCTAAAAGTGGATACAAACCTGTTTAAATTAATGTCAGAACACAGAAGAAAACACAAAAGTTGAGTTTGTAGTTATTCCTAAAGAAGTCTTAAGAGAGTCAAAAGGACAAAGGACTATTACTATGGTCCCAATGGGCCACCTGCCACCTCGGGATTGCCAGAGTACAGCATGCTCCTGTCATGCCCTACACCAAAAGCTGCATGGGGTGTGGAAGAGGATAATCTAGCACTAGGCCTCCTGGGACTCCCCAATATTGGAGGAATCCCCAGCTAAAATGTTGCCAGTTTTCTGTCCCCTTGTACATCCAGCTCCCTAATCCCGCTAGAGGATATAGCATCAAACAGAAAGATTCTTAAAGGTTAAACAGGTGGAAGTGAATCATCTCCTTAGATTTCAGAAGGGAGGGATAGGAAACCACAGCAACTATGGAAGATCATGCTATGGTTCCACAGCAAAAATATTGTTATAAGTTTTTCTAGGAGCTGCAATATGACCAGATGATGCCAAGTCCTTCCATTAGTTACACTTTTGTGCTGATGTCCTAGTTTTCCCCTTTATTTTGTGCCTCTCAAGAAAATGAAGTAGACCATGTACTGAAGACAGATGTGGTAGGCAACAAAGTACTAATTAGTCAAAAACTTGTAGGGACAGATCCTCAGCTCAGAGCAGCAAAGAGGCCTTAAAAGTTGTCTAAAAAGAGCATCTGGGGAGTCCATTTAGAGAGGAATCCCCTATTGGTATAAAGGTACTGTAGTCAGCATTACCTTTCCCGCTTAGGGAGCAGGATGGGGGATTAGCAAGGACATGCCCAAACCACAGTAGCTGCTTTAACTTGTGCTAAACTGGCCTCTTGTACATGGATTAATGTGGCAGAAAGGTGGCTTAAACTTTGCTTCATCCCTGCACCATATCCCCACACGCATACAGCCAAATATGAACCTCGCCTGCCTTTCCTTATTCAAAACTTCCATAGCACTCAAGAGAAAAGACAATTGTAAAGAAGAGTCAAACAACACCCTTATTTGAATAAAGCTACTGAATAAGCCAACAACTGGAAGAACTTGTTTAAAGAATACTTTATAAACTAAGTTAACATTTGTGAAAGATTAAAAAAAAAAATCTTACTACATGAAATTCTTTAATCCTCTCCTTTTGTTAACTGGGGAAAGCAAGGTCATCAATACCAAACACTGAAAGATAGCATAAGAGAAAACAGTGAAAGGGGGAAAAAACTGGAGTGAAGGGAAAAAGAAAAGAAGTTGAACAAACAAGACACGTTTTTTTATATAGTGAAAGAATCTCGTATATCAGCTGTGTAAGTTTGGTCCTGACTCCATATGACCTATTGCCAAAGTAACATGCTAATGGTTTTCTTTGACAGCTTCACATTTTTGGAAATTGAGGAAAAGTAAAAACAGCTATTGCAGAACAAAAAGGGGAGGGGAGAAGCGGATGAGGGGGAAGAACTGCCAGAGTGCACAGTTTCTGGACCAATTTCAGGCACTCTTCTCTCAGGCTCCAAGCATCTGCCTGAAAAGTAACCACTAGGACCCCCAGGAGAGGGGGCCTGAAATGGGTAGACTCCTAAAGAAATTGGAAGACAGCACATATGAGGCTGGTTTTCAAACATCTTCCAACTACAGTATTTTCAATTAAATGTACCTTTACATAGTGTTATCATTCATATCAGTGTTTCTCAAACTTGGGTCCGCAAGGGTACTCCAGGGGTCTGCAAGCCCTGCTGATCAACTCCTCCCTCTCCCTCCCAGTGCCTCCTGCATGCCGCAGAACAGCTGTGCCCTGGCATGAAGGAGGTGCTGGGAGCGGGGACAGGGGCAGAAAGAGGCAGGGAAGAGGAAGGGCAGGGGTGGAGCAGGGATGGGGCCTTAGGAGAAGGGGTAGAGTGGGGGTAGGGCCTGGGGCTGAGTGGGGGACTTGGGGGTCCACAACAAAATTTTAAATCAAAATGGAGGTACTCGGGTTACTAAAGTTTGAGAACCGCTGATTTATATAAATTCTCAATCCTCTTAGAAAGCTACATAAACATTAAAGGTCCAAGAAATTATTGTTCTTACCTATAAGAAATAATATTTTAATGGAAAGACTGTATACAAATCTAATTCCTATGAGATACATAACAGTAAAGAAAAATCTCAGAACATAAGTGGAAGATTTGAGCACTTAATTGCCATTGTTATGCTATTACAAAGCCAAACTAGACAAAAAAAATCTCAGCAATGCAGTGCTGCTTCATAATTGCACAGCTGAACAGCTGCATGGATGCACAGGCAGAAGAGTCAAAACAGTTTAAATATATTTGATATTGTGAACTGTATTTCAATAAGTACCTGCATGTGAGTTATCATTTAAGTATTATCAATGAGTACATTCCATTTAAACAGATCAATCATGTGGTGTTTTGCACGTACTAGCAATATACCATCTAGCATGAAGTTACAGGTGGTTGAAATACTGTTTTGTAGCAGAAAATATTTTGTTTAATCCATTGCAGTATTTTAGGACCTTGAAAAAAGTTATTTAAGATTCTTTTTTAAAAAGTAAATTAAGACTCAACACTCCCAGTGAAGCTAGAATTATTCCCTTATATATATGCATATACTGAGGCACAGAAAAGTTAAATGAATTTTACAGACAGCATGATGTCCTATACAAAATAAAAACAGCATCATGCTGAGTTTACAATCTAAAAAACAATTACACAGCTCTGAAGCATCTTATGCCAAATTGTTACTTTCATTAACAAATTCTTGTAATCACTAGGTTGGACAGATTTAATGGCAGCATACCAAAAAGTGCACAGAAACGGCCATTGAGCAAAAGGATGGCCTTGTTTCATGTCAATGAAAAGTTGCATAATGAAATAAGATGGGATTTTTCAAATGATTTAACAATTATTTTTCTAGAGTAAAAGTTAATACAACATCAAAAATTAAAAAAATTCAGTTGAAAGTTATTGTCATGTAGTTTAAGAGGAAGGATGGAAAGAACTGATCTAGGTAAGAAGAAAAGAAAGTTCTGGTTAATAGAAAGTACAGATTTATATATCTTGAAAACTTAATACTGTACAAGACAATAATGAATAGGATGAAGATTATATGAAGCATAACAGGGGGTAGGGTGAGAACACCATGCTGAGCAAGTCTATTTAATGGAAGAGTCAAAGGAAAGAAGACACAAAATAAGGCGTGAGTGACAGTTAGCAAGAATTACATATAGAAGACTTGATCAAACATCCTCCCAAAAGCTGAGGAATCTTATGAGCAGACTGATCAAAACATATAATCAAAACATATAAAGAACAAAAATAAATGGGGTAGAAAAAGACATCACTCTTAAGAAAAACCGAGCAGACAGAGAAAAAACAGGATCCAGAAGAAGGCAGCATCATAGTGGACCGCAGAGAAATGGATGCCACTTGACAGCATGCAGAAGACAAAGTATCTCAGAGAGTTTTAATACTACTATCATTCTACTAAACAAACAAGGCGATAATGGAGACCTGAGAAAGCACAGTTAACAGACTATTGTCTGTAGTCTACAAAGTTTCCACCAAAAGTAAGGAAGTGTAAAAATTCCTCACTAGAGCAAAAAACTTTGTAAAATCTGATTTAATTGAAATACTTACCAATAACCTATTGGTTCCTGGAGGAATAGAGGTAGCAGTGATAAAGAAAAAAGGAAAACCAATCAACAACAAAAAATAGAATGCAATATTAAGATGTACATCTGGGAGGAAAGACAAAGCAATAGAGAGAGAGAAAGATCAAAGTTAAATAGTTATGTGGTCTGCTCACCAGACTTTAAATGTTGTATATAAAACTCACCTTAAGTATTGCAACTTTTTACTTTAATGTTTTAAAAGCAATCCTTAATTTATAAATCTCAATAGTAATCTTCGTATTTTGGGCCTTCTCTACATTTGTCATTCTATTTAACAGATCAAACTATGCAGTATTTTGCTAATAATTAAAGTGTCACAAAACACTTCAAATATTATTTAAAACATATCTCCATTTAGAAATGGAAAAAGCTGGAAAATGGCTAAAAAATAAAATTTCCTGAGAGAAAATTATGTGAACTGAGCAAGATAGCAGACTTCTCCTATATTATTACATACTTCAATTTTCCCTCTTCCAGTTTTCCCAATTTAGCTGTTCTTTATACAACATCATCTCCAGAAAATATTAATTTCTTAGATCAGCCAGGGCAGGAGATGGGGGAGAGGATTCAGCCTACAACCTATTTCACTTTAAATCAGCTCAAGTTGGCCAGAAGAGTTAAGTGTCTCTCTCCTTCAGATAAATGATGGTATGTTGAGGTGAGTAGAAAGGTCTGGGACTGGAGGGTATCTACATCTTCATCACTATCCTTGGCCCACAGGAATCCAGTTGCCCAAGAGATCCTTTTTAAGAAGCATGATCATATTCACTTACAATAAAGCATCTTCCTTTCAACTCATTGGGTGAAACTTTACAGGAAAATTCCAATCTAATAGGAAGACCATGCTGCGTCAGTGAATTCTCCATTATCTTGACTAGGAATATAATTATCCTCATGTATGGATTATTAATTGGAGAAATATTCTTGTATTTTGTAGAGTATTGTGCTATATACTTCTTAGAAACCCCCCTCCAATATACAATTTTTTAGGAGAGAGAGAGAGAGAATATGGGAAGACAAAGGGCAACAAGAGGAAGTTTCAGCACACTGTGCATTGATTTAGCCATTTGGCTCTCACGAGTATTTACAGACTTCAAATGAGATTTCAATTCCAGCATAATGCGATGAGAATTATGCCTAATTTGAGACTAATTCTTCAAAGAGAGTCAGGTAATATTTCATTTACAAGTCTCTGTACATGTTATAAGTAATGAAAAACAGTTTGTGGAGGAGGAACTAGCTTTCCAAAAACTCAACATCCAAAATGAACAGCTACATAGAAAGATCCTTTTTAAGTCACTATTCTGGACAGTTGCCCACGTGCAAAAGGAATGTAAGGGCTTGTCTCCACTTACTGCGGGATGGACGCGCAGCTATCGATCCACCAGGGGTCGATTTAGTGCGAAGACCTGCTAAATGGACCACCAATCACTCTGTCATCTCCTGTACTCCACCAGAACGAGACTCATAAGGTAAGTCGACAGGAGAGTTTCTCCAGTCGACCCAGCATGGTGTAGACACTGCAAAAGGTTGACCTAAGCTATGTCGACTCCAGCTATATTATTGACATAGCTGCAGTTGCTTAACTTAGGTCAACTGAGCCCCATAGTATAGACCTGCCCTGAGATGCAATCTGTCACAAGGAAATGTACAAAAGCTGCTGCAATGGATCCAGAATGCTTACGTGCTTGAACACTATTGCTTTCATGTTAAAAATAATGCCAAACCGTATTCAAAAGATGTTAAAAAAACAGAACTATCTGTATATTTGAAGCTGAATATTTGAAACTTAAAAAGATAGAGAGATTCACATTCAGAAGAACACAAACATATTAAAGTACTTTTCAGTAGGACTGCAGAAATCCTAGGCTACAGCTTGCATTGGGGAATTACTCTCTTTAACAAGAACCATAATGCAAAAAGCTTTCATAAGAATTCCCTCAAATAGGGGCATCACTGACATTATTAAATAATCTTTAGTACAGATTTCTATTTTTCTTCCCCAATAATGGCAGTACCTATCACCATTAAACAAACAAAACCTTCAGCTAACTGTGACAATCCAAGTTTTCTTTAATGTTATCAAAGGAAAAGGGGGTTAGACACTTTTTGTAATAGTAGGTTGTTCTTAACTTAAAATCAGCGTTTCATATACAAAAAGATGAACACACAGCGTAATGCATTGGTTACTACTACTTTCACAGCACACTTTTGCTGTAGGGTGTTTTAGATGCTTTAAGCTCTGCTGGAAACTCCTTTCTAAAACAAACATTACTTTCTGATCAATAAATCCAAATACTACAGCAAGTGACAAGACAGTCAGTATTAAATATATCCCTGAATTTGGCTGCTAGGTACAGGTCTACCAGCTAAACTAGATTGCTGAGAAATTTGCTAGAGGTATTACGCAAGTTTCTATTCTTAGACATTTGAGTATTTTGTGGTTTGAAATTTGATGTTTATTTGCTCATAGTAACTGGATCATGATAATTACACCAATTACACACACACACACACACACACACAGTTTATTTATACATGATATATACACACTGTGTATATTGTTCAGGTGAACATGAACATATATTTACACTCGCATACACACACACAGACATATTTTGACATTTCAGCATTTCAAGTAGAGGTGTAATAATAAAAACATTTCAATCTACACAATAATTAAAGCTTTCCTGAAAAGGAATAAAAAGGATGTATTTAATACCTCACCCTTTCATAATATTTCAAGTAATAAATAAAGAGCTTTGTTTAAGAGTTATGTTCACATATCAATAGTGCTGAAACACTGACACCGAACAAAATTTTGATTTACATAGCTGTAATGTAGTGTATACATTTAAACTCAGGACAATGTCCAGTTTTCAAGCTCACAGATATAATCAATATGAAACTAAAATATGTTAATCACCTCTGTGCCTCCTCCCTTATTAGAATCAAGAAAAGGCCCACTACACTGAATGGAGAAGCAGTATGTGTATAATTACTGTTTGTATTAGAGTAAAGCCATAACAGGGTCAGCACCCCATTGTGTGAGAAGTTGAACATACATATAGTGAGAGACAGTCCCTTCCTCAAAGACCTTACAATCTAAATAGATAAAGCAAAGGATGGAGAAAAAGGAAGTATTATCCCTATTATACAGATGGAACTGAGGCAAACTTTCAGTTTCACAGAAAATTGAGCAACTCATCCAAGGTTAAGCAAGAAGTTTGTGGCAGAGCCAGGAACTGAACTCAAATCAGAGTTTTAGTCCAGTGCTTCAACTGAAAGTCCATCCCTTCTCTCATAACCCTGCATGACCCTGAACCAAGACCCACAGAAAGATTCCAAAAAAATGATGTGCAAGTATTTAAGTAATGAGAAAGTATTCCTTTTAGTTCCTGAGGAGGAACAAAAAGGAAGTCAGAAGGTGACAAATCAGAATGAGTTTCTTTAATAAAGAGAAGGGTACTCACCCTGTGCAGTAACTGAGGTTCTTCAAGATGTGTGTCACTGTGGGTGCTCCATTTTAGGTGTTTGTGCGCCCCTGAGCTCGTACTTGGAGACTTTTGATAGCAGTACCCAGTTGGGTCACACACACGTGGTCCCCGTCTCGTGCGGCTTCAGGCAGTTAACTGACACTGTGCGACCAACCCCCACTCTGTTCCTTTTCTACTGCAGAGGCTGAGTAAGAAACTCCAAAGTAGAGGGGAGGAGGGTGGATAGTGGAACACCCACAGAAACACACATCTCGAAGAACCTCAGTTACTGCACAAGGTGAGTAACCTTCTCTTCTTCGAGTGCTGTCCCTGTGGGTGCTCCATTTTAGGTGACTTCAGAGCAGTGCCCTCCGGTGGAAGGAGGGGGCTTCAGAGTTGAAATTGTGACATGACAGTAGAGAGAGTCTGAATGAGGTATCGGATGTTGCCTGTTGCTCTAATGCATAGTGCTGTGTAAAGGTGTGGGCTGAGGCCCAGATAGCAGCTCTACAAATGCCTGTGATAGATACATTGTTCAGGAAAGCCGTGGAGGCTGATAGGGCTCTGGTGGAATGTGTGCAAACCCCCTTGGGGGGTTGGCGGGTGCACTGATGATTGCAAAAAACTATGCTATCAGAGATCCACTTGGAGAGTCCTTGTTTAGATATGGCACTCCCTTTGGAACGTTCGATGATGGATACGAACAGTCTGGGTGATTTACGAAATGGCCTTGTTCTGTCTATGTAAAAGGCCAATGCCCGCTGTACATCCAGAGTATTAAGCATGGACTGTGTTCTATCTGTGTGGGGCTTGGGGTAGAATGTCGGTAGGTAAATGGGTTGGTTAAGGTGGAACACAGACGACTTTCGGTAAAAACTTGGGGTGCGGTCTCAGGGATACACAGCCTCTTTTAAAGATAAAGTATGGGGGATCTGCCATGAGGGCCCCCAGCTCTCCTACACATCTGGCAGATGTAATTGCCACAAGGAATGCCACTTTCATGGAAAGGTGTAATAGTGAGCATGTTACCATGGGTTCAAATGGGGAACAGGTGAGGGCCTGAATGACCAGGGTGAGGCCCATGGTGTAGCTGGCTCACGTAGTTCTGGGTAGACGTTGTTGAGGCCTTTGAGGAAACGTTTGGATAGCAGGTGAGCAAAAACAGAATATGGATTCACCTTGGGGTGAAAGGCTGTTATGGCAGACAGGTGGACTTTTATTGAACTCCTGGAGAGGCCAGACCTTTTAAGCTCCAATAGGTAAGCTAATATTGAGGGTAATGAGCGTAAGATGGATGCCATCTGTTTTTGACAACAGGATGCTTCAAATCGCCACCACCTGAACATGTACATATGACAGGTAGTTGCTCTACGACTATTTAATAATATGTTTTGTACCTCTTCCAAGGAGGTCATCTCCGATCCTGTGAGCCATGGAGGAGACAGGCTCCGAGATGGAGTTTTTGCGGGGCTGGATGCAGGACATGACCTGAGTCCTGGGACAGCAGATGAGGCCGAAGTGGGAGTGTGATTGATGCTATCCTGAGGAGGTAAGGATACCAGGGTTGGCGAGATCATGTGGGGGCTATTAGGATTACTGTGGCCCCATCCTGCCTGATCTTGTGGATCACTCGGGTCAGGAGAGGAATGGGAGGGAAGGCATATAGGATGGGAGCATTCCACTCTAGGAGGAATGCGTCGCCTAAGGACTGTATGCCGAGACCTGTCCTGGAGCAAAACCGAGGGCATTTGGTATTTTGTGCGGTTGCAAAAAGGTCTATTGTTGGGAACCTCCACTGTTGAAATATGCGTAGAAGTACTCTGTTGTCGAGCTCCCACTCGTGGTCCCGAGAAAAATGCCTGCTTAAGGCATCCGCTGTGATGTTCTGGCATCCAGGTAGGTAAGATGCGGAGATGTGGATATTGTGTCTGATGCACCATTGCCAGAGTTTTATGGCTTCCACACATAGGGAGTGTGATCGTGCTCCCCCTTGTCTATTTATATAAAACATACAGGCTACGTTGTCTGTAAGGATCTGAATGGCCTTGTCTTTGATGAGCGGTCCCAAACTCTTTGAAGACAGAGGACTCTCTCGACTCGCTCAAGAATTCATGGAGCGACACTCTAATCCTTGGGAATCTATACACCCAAACCCAAGAAAAAACAGAAATTATGTACCCAACGCTACCACCAGACCACATATTCGCAATAACAGCACTTTGAGTCACAGGCCCCCCGAGGGGACGCCAATCTACTTCTTCAGTAGCTGCATTCCAACCATCAACCTCCAGACAACAAATTTGGTTGAGGGCATGAGAACCTCAAGTCTATCTGTGCTGGTGACCAGTAGGAGAATACTTCAACCTCTCTGGCCACTCAGTAACAGATTTAAAGGTGGCAATTTCGCAACAGAAAAGTTTCAAAAACAGACTCCAATGAGAAACTGCTGAACTTGAATTAATATGCAAACTAGATACTATCAATTCAGGCTTAAATAGAGACTGGGAATGGCTGAGCCATTACACACATTGAATCTATTTCCCCATGTTAAGTATCCTCACACCTTCTTGTCAAACTGTCTTAAATGGGCTATCTTGATTATCACTACAAAAGTTTTTTTTCCCTCCTGCTGACAATAGCTCATCTTAATTAATTAACCTCTTAGAGTTGGTAGGGCAACTCCCACCTTTTCATGTTCTCTGTGTATATATCTCCTCACTATATGTTCCATTCTATGTATCCGATGAAGTGGGCTGTAGCCCACGAAAGCTTATGCTCAAATAAATTTGTTAGCCTCTAAGGTGCCATAAGTACTCCTGTTCTTTTTGCGGATACAGACTAACACGGCAGCTACTCTGAAACTTATCTGTATACAGTGCATGTTAGAGCAAGGAACTCTTCCCTAAATGCAAATACTTCTGTCCAGTAACCCATTCTTCTTGAAATCTCATGGATGGCTAGAAATTCCTGCATACCTCTGAACATTCAAGGTGGTCATTAACTGAGTCACCAGCAAACAGCTGTAAAAGTTTTCCATCCCTCTCAAAGACCTTTTACATCCTGAGGTAAGAATACATCTAATGTTCTAATGAGGAGTCAATAGGGGACCCATTGAATACCAACATTTTCACATTGCAGCCTCTTCCCCCTTGGGGCAAGACAAGCAAGAGTTTTACCTAAAACGTTCATGCTTCCCACCAGAGGCGTCAAATCTCTTATGAAAAATACAAGCCAATTCCCCACAGAGGTTTGGGTTTAAAAAAAAGAAAAAAAAAGAAACCCAATATAAGGCTGTGAGTTTGTCATGGATTCTGTGACTTTCCGTGACCTCTGTAACTTCTGCAGCAGCCAGTGCACCTGGTTCAGGGGCAGCTCAGACAGCCCCTGCACCAGTCGCACCAGCTGCTACTGGAGCAGTCTCGAGCCACTGCATTGCCCACCACCCCCCAGCAGCAGCAGCAGAGTTTGGGTATGGGAGGGGGTAGGGAGATGGGGCAGGGTGAGGTGGGATCTGAGCGATGCTTGCCTGGGGGGCTCCCCAGAAGCGGTGCCTTCCCTCTCACTCCGTTCCTAGGCAGAGGCATGGCCAGGCAGCTCTGTACGCT
>NW_020664435.1:587792-594417 GCF_002925995.2 Terrapene triunguis | reverse complement strand
CCCCCCCCCAGCCCTAGCGGGGGTCCTGGGCTGCCGCCTCCCCTCCCCCCCAAGCACCTGGGCTGCCCCCCCCCCAAAGTTTTAGTCGGGGTATATAGTAAAAATCATGGACAGGTCACGAGCTGTGAATTTTTGTTTACTGCCCGTGACCTGTCTGTGACTTACTAAAAATACCCGTGACTAAAAGGTAGCTTTAATTATATATAATCAAATGTTTCAAATATAGTTAAAGTTATGTAGGAAATGGTTAACTCATTCAGAAAATTTCTGCACGTACATAATTAAAAATTTAATAAAAAGTCAATAGGAAAAAAAGGACCCACAACCAGGGCCGGCTCCAGGCACCCAAGCTGGTGCTTGGGGCGGCACCTGGAGGGGGGCGGCGTGGCGCTCCAGCCGCCGGGAAGAGCGGGGCCACAGCCGGGCTCGCCGCCCTCCCCCCGGCGCTCTGGGCGCCCTCCCCCCTGCGCCCTCCCCCCGGCCGCCGGGGGGACAGCCGAGCCCCAGGCGGGGCTCGCCGCCCTCTCGCCGCCTTGCCCCCGGGGGGGGGGGGGCCGCGGGGCGCCCGCGGGGGCCCGCCCCCCGCCCCCCCGGGCCGCGCCCGCCCCCCCCCCCCGGCCGCCCTCCCCCCCGGCGCCCTCCCCCCGGCCACCGGGGCTCCGGACGCCCCCCCCTCGCGGGGGGGGCGCGGCCGGAGGCTTTTTTGCCTGGGGCGGCAAAAAAGCCAGAGCCGGCCCTGCCCACAACCAAACGCATTTCTTACTGCCATGTTTTTACTGCTGCAATATTTTTACAAAATCACCTTTCAAAAGATCAAATACCAAAAAAAGTACATGGAAAAACCTAGTTCACCGCAGGCATTTTCCTGTGTTTTCCAAAGGAATTCCATCTCTTTAGTCTGGGCCATCGTCAGTCCTAAAAGATTTTATTTCTAACATATGGAGGTGGTACTTTCAATGCCTTTGGGGGGAAAAGTTACAATACCACTGAGCTCCTTGCTCCCAGCAATCACCTCTCTTGGGTGGACACTGTGTCTCTCTCCCTCCTGTTGAGGGGTTTTAAGGTTTCTCAGCTCCCTGTATTATATTGTAATATCCACAACAAGACAGTCTGCCTAAAGGCTGGCATCTGCACTTTGCTTTCTCTCCAAGGACTATGAATAGTGTATTACCAGCAGTTACACATTACCACACAGCTCTTTCTAAGCAAGCAAAACATTTTTAAGGCAAAAACATTAGTAGAAAACATAAAAACAATAAAAGTTCCTACACACATGCTAAAAGCTCAGAGGTCTTATGAGGCTCTGGTAGGTCAAAGTCTTTCCAAGCCTTCCAGAAAGTCTGGGGTCCTTGGACAGAAGATCTTGTCCACTTGCTAGATCAGAAAGAAGGCCCTGAGTCAGCTTAACACAGCCCTTTCATGCCCAAAGCCCTTTGTTTTCCTAATCTCTAGAAACCCAGTTTGAACAACTGTATGTGAACCTGTACTGGGGGTGGTACCTCTCTGGAAGTGTTTACAATATGAGGGATTCATTTTAAATCACCCCCCACTGTTTTAGTTCCTAAACTAGCTGTGGTAAACCCTCCCACACGGAGTAGAACACCAGCATACATGCAACCCCTAGCCCACAGTGGTACAGCTTAATACAATATGTTCCTCCCAAAGATCCTGCATGCAGTTGCAATATCTGTCACAATAGACCTCAGCCTTAATCCACTCTTTATGTCATTGAATACGCCTCCAGAACTCCAAGCATCTCACATGAGTACAGCATTAGTGTGGATGCAACAACTCTTATAGTTTTTCAGGTGCTCAGACCTGGTGCTGATCACTCAAATTAACCCTACATAACCTCAGAGACTCCCTCCAATTTCTCATGGGTAGCTTCTGTTAAGGATTAAGCTACAAATAACTAAAAGGTTCAATCCTCCACCTCTATAATCTTCTACTTTCGATATTAATAAAATTTTTGGAATTTGCTTTCACCTTTGTAACACTGCACCCAATATTCTTCACAGTAATATTATATTATGACAATCAATGTACTTTATGCAAGACAGGTCATGTGATATCATTGGAAAGGTTATGATTTACTGAATATGATTATCCTATTTGTATGCATGTATCATTTCTGTATCTGAAGTTAGGAATATTGACTATGTATGTGTACCATGAATGTATTTAGGCTTAGGGAACACCCACTTGACAGAATGCACTCAGTCTACGGATGGCTGGGAAGGGCCCATTCAGGTTGATGAGCCATTAGGAGAAAACAATAAGCCTTAGAAGAAGTTTATATCACACTAAAGATACTGATGATGCTACAAACAGCTTCTGAGCAATGGCTGCTGTGGCACTACAGGAACATGTAACCAGGCCACCTGGTACTGGACTCCATCTTGGAATACCAGTGTTTTCCCACTGACTGGCGTGGGAACCAAGCTTCGAGACAAAGGGTTCCCGCCATATGCAAAAGCTATTTAAGGCAGGGGAGTGACATCACCGTGATTCTTCACTGACTCTTCACCCAAAGAGACTCCTAGAAACAACCGAGAAAAAAAAAAGCGGGGGGGGGGGGGGGGGAGAGAGAGAGAGGAGTAGTGCTGGACCAAGACTAAAGGGATCTTTAGCCTATGAAAGAAACACCTGGGGTTTTTAAGCTGTAAGCAAGTGTAGATGGCCCTTAAGAATCTCTGCAGCCTGCTTGAATCATCATTTAGGATGAGAATTTGCTTCTCATATCCAATCTCTCTAGTATATTAAGCTTAGTTTTCATGTTTTCTTTGTTTGCTAGGTAATCTGCTTTGATCTGTTTGCTATCCCTTATAATCACTTAAAAATCTCTCTTTAGTCGTTAATAAACTTATTTTTGCTTTGTCTAAAACCAGTGTGTAGTAATCATAACTTGGGGCAGAAAGCTGTGGCATACCCTTCTCCACATAGAAGGAGGGGGCAAATTTCATGAGCTTACGCTGTAGAGATCTCTGTGCAGTGCAAGATAGTATCATTTTGGGTTTACATGCCAGAGTGGGGTGCCACTTGGGTAGCTGGGCAGCTCCTCGGGTAGCTGGGCAGCTCCTCAGCTATAGCCTCCCCATGCAGAGCTGATCACAGCTCTGTATGTGCTGCAGCTGGGTGTGTCCCTACCTGTAGGTGTGCTGGAGCCTGGGAGAGGGCTTGACAGGCTGGTTACAGCAGTACAGTGTAAAACAGGGGTGGGCAAACTACAGCCCGGGGGCCACATCCAGCCCTTCAGACATTTTAATCCAGCCCTCGAGCTCCTGCCGGGTAGCAGACCAGGAGAGGGAATCTGAACTCACTGGAGGAAGGATGGATGCAGGGCATCAGCCTAAATTGCCTCCACTGTAGGGAAATGAGCAAGTCTAACTCCCAAGTAGTCTCCAGACCAGGGGATGCCCTCTATTATGAATAAATGTTACAGGTAAGGAAACTAAACTTCTCTTTCATCTTCCGGGTGGATCCTCGTTCAGTACTGAAGAACATCAACTAAATGCTGAACTTATTCTGTGAATAAGTGACTTCTATAGTGCTGTCAATCTGATACTTTACACAAGCACAAGATTGATTTTAAACCATGAGAATAATCTATCCTACTGAGCTGAAATGCATAAAAACCACCAAGAAAGCAGCAAGAATACAAATAAAAATAAAACAGAAGCCATTTGAGGGCTTACATCACATCCATATAAGAGCTTCTAGAAAGATTAGTTACAGTAAAAATTAAATCAACATGCAGATTTTCCTTTCACTAATGTATGCACAGTACAATATTGTGTCTTGGTTTCAGAGACATTCAGAACTACATTATAATTAAGTTTGGTTTAACAGAAAAAGTTGTCCGCTTCTACATTTGAAGAACTATGCACATATAATAATCTTTAGGAAGGGAAAGAAACTAACCAATGCTTCAATTCACTGGTTTACTAAATTTACCAAGATTTGTTAAAGGCAGACTAAATATGTAGACAGGGCAATCTTGTTTTCACAATGTAGGCAATAAGCTAGTTATTCCAGGAAGACAAGCACAGAAGGCTTTTTTTTTTTTTTTTTTTTAAATAACTAAATGAAAATCACCTGAGGTCTTCGAATCGAAGGTTTCAGACTGGCCTGTGTACACTGAGACTTGCTAGACTGCAATCTCTACACACCAATTTACCTCCAGTACCCAAGATACAGAGGATTAAAATGCCAATGCTTATAGCTTGCTCTACTTCTAGACTAGCTGGACATCTGACAAGCCTGATAATGGTACCATTCAGCATTCAAATGCCTAAAAAATGCCAGAAAAATTGTTTGGCATTACTGGGAAAAGTTCAGTGGTTAAAAAAAAAATCCCAAGTCATTTTGAAGCAGCTAAAAAGGGCAATACAACTTTCTATTCTATTGTTGTTCAGAAAAAAAATAGTACATATGACAAGTTTGAGTATACAGTAAGTGCCAGAACTAGTGCAGGCTAAAATTCAGACTTCAGCTACAAAAACTGCTATGTAGTTTTATAATCAACTAAGTTCTTGTCTTCTAGCATTTTAGCCAATTTTACAAAACATGCAGTGCCCTGGTATAGAAATTGTGTCAGCATTTCTATTATTGACCCCTATTTTCAGAGGTGTCCTTCCATCAATAATTTTAGGGAGGAAACTTGCTATTCATGATCAACATTTCACCATCTCAGCAATGGCTCACCACCTTAAACACTCCCTTTCTTGCTTTGTGTAGAATGCCAACAACAGGTTTTAAATGTAAAGGTGTTCCCCTAAACCACCCACCCCAAGCGAATATAAATGCCTCCTCCAAGTTACAGGCTCAGTACATTTTGTGAAGATATAAAGAATAAAAAAAAAAATAATGAAACTGTTTGTATACCTATTCACCACTTAATAGAGCTGAACAAAAATACTAGTAAAATAATTCTACCTACAAAACTGTAAGGCTTTTATCAATGCATTACTTTACAAATATACAGTAATACTGAACTGTATTTCAGGGTTTCAAAAATTATGTGCAATAAAGAGAAGTTTACAGTAACAGCAGTATTTAAAAAAGAAAAAACTTTAAATGCTTCACCAGCAAATACCAAATAGTTTTGCCACAGTTCCCAAGGTTATTTGGCAGACATCCAACCTAAACAAAGCACAGTTGGGGAGCCTTAGTTACAGTTCACTTAGGTAGGACACTTAATTGGAAGTGCAACTTTTACAATGCAATGAAAAACTTTAAAACTCATTTTGTTTATTACTGATCTTTCCATTGTTGTTAAAATAGAATATAGATATTTCTATTTCTAATAGATTTTCCTGAGATGCAGGCAATGTCTTCCAATAAGGAAAAAAGCTTTTAAAATAAAATGATTTTGTAAACTGACTGTAAACAGGGTAAAGCTAAATGTTCTGTCAGAAGCAACAGCCTAACACAAGTGATGCACAAATACAGAGGAGTCTTTAATGTAGAAAGAGATAATATTTACTATAGGATTCAGCTACCCAAAGGGCAACACAAAATATTTGTAAAAAGGTAACATTAAGTAGAAAAAGGTCTACTCCATTATCTTAAATAAACTTCATTTAACAATGGAAAATATTCAGGCCTCTTAGTTTTCTCAAGGCAGGGTCATAAAGAGAAAGGGAAAAAAGTCATTGGAATGTTTACAAGTCTTGTGTTCAAACATCTGAGTCAAAGTCTTACCACGTTTTCCATTTCTGCTTCAAAAGCTATTAAATGAATTAAATATTTAGTTCTGTGTTCTCTCTCCTTCCTCTATCTTTGTATGTTACTTTCAGCTTCACTAGATGCAAAATTGCCTTTACCTTAAGCAGGAGCGCCGCCAGCTTTTCTGCCGCCCTAGGCAGCGGAAGGTCCCGCCCCGAAATGCCGCCCCCCACAGAGATGGCGGAAGGTCCCGCCGCCGAAATACCGCCGCGGTTGCTGCCCCCCAAATTGTAGCGCCCTAGGCGACTGCCTAGGTCGCCTAATGGGTTGCGCCGGCCCTGACCTTAAGTGACTATTTTAGAGTAGATGTTTCTAGCTTCTTATCTGGTAAAAACAAATCTTTGTTACTTAAAGGTTAATCTCACTTTCAGAGAACTCTCTCATTGCTTAAGACTTCTCCCCCACATTAATTCAAACAGTATATCAGAATAATGTGCTCTGAAGTTCCTCCAGATTTATTTCTCTCAGGTCAAATAGTTACCGTAAGTGTTTTCATTTGAAAAGTGTGTGAAACAGACTGTACAAAGGGAGTTGAGCAAGTTATGTGAAGAGAAGACAAAAGATGAGAGCCAAGGGAAATGAGTTGCATAGGGCCTTCCTATTCCTCCATCAGTTGGAAGGCAGAAACTAGCAAAAGAAATCCAGATTAAAAGGCAAGCCGGACAATACCTTGGGCAGAAAATTAGGAGCACTTTATCCAGGTGGAAAATTAAACAGAAAAGAAACATAGGACAGGGTGGCAACAATGCCAACAAGGAAATCTACTTTCCAGAACCAAAACTGAAGAGATACTGTGGTACTGGTAGCAGGTTCAAAAGAAGGCAAACCTCAACAAGCATTTAAAGATACAAGAGGAAACTAGAGCCATAAGGTATTCAAGATGGACAGCTACTTTGAC
>NW_020664435.1:581409-582792 GCF_002925995.2 Terrapene triunguis | reverse complement strand
ATGATTTTTTTTTTTTTTTTATAAAATGCTTTTTGAGGGGGAAAAAAACCTATCTAAAGGTAGTTTTAATGAAGATACATTATAGCTCAAAGATATCTCATCAGGGAATAGGGATTATAAATTCTAATTCTATAGTATGAGACAATATATTTATGTAATGTTTAAGAAAAATTTTGTAAATAAATTCCAATAGTTCATGGATGAGGAACCCAATCTTATGGGGTTCCAGGGGCTTCTGTATAGATTAATTTAAGTTAATCTTTCTATCTACTCAATGGGACTTGGTATCTTCTAGACTATCAGAGATGCTTAGTTTTGCAGTTCTCAAACTGCGGATTTGTCTCTCAAGAGAGAACAGCAAAAATGTTTTTAAATAAATAATATTTAGAAGTGAGAAATAACAGACCTCAACCCTATTGTCCCTCTGCAAATTTGTGTACCCAGAGTCAATCCCTTACCTCTCTCTAAAAGTCCAAAGTTTCTAAAAGTTCAATGAATAGACTGTTGCGGGTGGAATAGAACTGGACAAGGAGAAGAAGTCTGGAGATAAATGTGAGAAGGGAGGGACAGGCAGTAGAAACGAAAGTGAAACTGTTTGAGGAGCATATTCCAGAAGTCTTGAGGTCTTTCTGAGTGTAGCCTTCATTGATTGGAGATCTACCATACCATTCTCTCACTAGAAGGGAAAACCTATAATGGCAGCAGGCCGTAAAAGAGACCCAGTTTGGGAATATTTTAATGAATTTCCTCTACCTGTGGGTAAGACAGGCATGCGTGCAAAATGCAAACAGTCAACAAAGAAATGCAAGGCCTGGTTGCCCGAATGAAACATCATGAAAAGTAGGGTTACCATATTTAAGCAAGCAAAAAAGAGGACAGGAGGAGCCCCGCCCTAGCCCCGCCCCTGTCCTGCCCTAGCCCCGCCCCATCCTGCCCTAGCCCCGCCCCTGCCCTTCCCACTTCCCCCCCTCAGAACTCCCAACCCTCCCCCCGCTCCTTGTCCCCTGACTGTCCCCTCCTGGGATCCCTGCCCCTAACTGCCCCCCAGGACTCCACCCCCTACCTAAGCCTCCCTGCCTCTTGTCCCCTGACTGCCC
This sequence comes from Terrapene triunguis, assembly GCF_002925995.2. NCBI lineage: Eukaryota > Metazoa > Chordata > Testudines > Emydidae > Terrapene > Terrapene triunguis. The sequence continues at coordinate 581,695 of NW_020664435.1, read as the reverse complement.
CAACCCTTATCCACACCCCCACCCCAAGACAGACCCCTGGGACTCCCACGTCCCATCCAACCACTCCCCACTCCCTGACAGCCCCCCCAGAACTCCCGACCCATCTAAACCCCTCTGCTCCCTGTCCCCTGACTGCTCCGATCCCTCTCCCCACCCCTGCCACCTGACAGCCCCCCTCCAGAACTCCCAAACACCCTGCCCCCTCCTGGGACCCCTGCTCCTAATTGCCCTCCAGAACCCCACCCCCTACCTAAGCCTCTCTGTTCCTTGTCCCCTAACTGCCCCC
>NW_020664435.1:547940-581309 GCF_002925995.2 Terrapene triunguis | reverse complement strand
CCCCCCCCCCCATCTCAACTGCCCCCTCCAGAACCTCCCTGCCCCCCTTGTTGTTGGCCTTCGCCTAATGTCTCTGTGAGCTTGCTCAGGAAGGGCCTGAGCCGTTCGTCCCGGCACTCTGGGGAGCGGGGGAGGAGCTCCAGACTGCTGGAGGCGATCTGCAAATGCAGGGAGGGAGGGAGCGATCTCAGCTGCAGGGGGAGGTGGGGCTCTCTCTGGCTGTCGGAGCCCCATGTAAGTGGCACCATCCGGCCGGCTGCCCTGTTAGCCGCGTGCGCTCTGCATGGGGGGGAGGAGGGGGGGGAGGGAGTCCGGACATTTACAAATTCCCCCCGGACGCTATTTTTAGCTCAAAAAGCCAGACATGTCCAGGGGAATCCGGACGAATGGTAACCCTAATGAAAAGTGTTCCTTCTCAGGAGGAAGCTGCGTTGAAGATGATGAAAGGAACATGTCTGAACATGCAGGATCTTCAGGTTCGTAAACTTTTTTATTTCATACTTGGACTGCCTGTCTTCCTTCTGGACTATTCTTGAATTCTCATGTTTGAGCAAAAAAAATATACGTGTTACTTTATGGTACTATCATTTTAGATGCAGTTGTGATAAAAAATAAATAGCTGAAATAGACAGATCTTCCTTCTACAATTTCACTTTTAAAGCAGTCCTGAGTGTCAGTGAATGCAATCAGTAATACTAAATGAGCAGTATGTTAATAATAATTAAAATAACTGCATTGACTTATTTTGTTTAGGAGAATCCATTCTCAACATACAGGATTCTGAAGACTATCCACCTTCAAGATCACCATAGTTTTCTATAGTTTCAGAGTTATCTGCCAATGATTGTGTTTCAGTCACATCATGTATGTCACCTGTAGCAAAAAGAAAAAAAAAATCTCCATCATCCAAAAACCACCATAGATAAGTTTGTGATCAGAACCAGCAGATTACAAAAAGTAGTAACTGATGAAAAAATTGCCTGGTTTGTTTATGCAACACTCTCCTTTCCATATGACTGAGAACCCACACTTCATTAACACGGTTCAGTCATTAAGACCAGGATACAGTCCACCCAACAGAGCAGATGTCGCAGGCAAATTGCTGGATAAAGTGTATGAAAGAGAAATTGAGCAGTGTGCAAAAGGTATAGAGGGTGAAATTGTTAACCTGAGTCTTGATGGGTGGAACCATGTTCACAATGATCATGTTGTATGTGCTTGTGTGACAACAGCAGAAGGGATGTCTTCCTTACAGAAACCACTGACCATCTCCACCTCATTTTCTTGCAAATATTCTCAATACGCGGTACCAGGGTCAAACCTTAACTGCTGAAGAAGAGGAGTTGGCTATGATATGGGCATCCAGCAATCATCCCTCCATAATGCCAACTATAAAACTTCAGAGTGAAGGGTGAACCTTCAAGAAATATATGTTTGCTGATGATGTTTTAAAGAAAGTTACAGTCACTTAAGCACTTGGATTCAGAGACTGTTGAAGTGATAATCCCACTTTTAACAGCAGTGGCTTTTTCTGACAGTGTAGAAAGAATATTTTCTTCCTTTGCACTAATTCATTCCAAATTGAGAAATAGTTTGGGACCTGAAAAAGCAGGAAAGCTTGTTTTTCTTTTCCAGATTATGAACAAACAGGAAAATGAAGGTGAAGATGACAGAGTTAGCTGCAGAAGCCAATATTTTAAGTTTCTCATGTTGACCTGGCTAACAGTCTATTTAATTTTTGTTTTTTGTTTTTTAAATATTTCATTTAACTATTTTAGTTAATACAATTAACAAAAACAAACCTGATTTTAAAAAACTTGAGTGTTTAAATTCAAAAATTCATATGCTTGTTTTGTTATACTACTTTATGTTTGCTGTTGAAGAAAAAAATCCAGAATACATAACGTTGTTTTAGTTAAATAAAACAATTTAAATGTCTGTCTGGTGATGCTCTCCTCCTAATAGAGCATGGCAAGAAAATCCTCCAAATATTAACCTGTTGAATTGAAGATATTTATGAAGTTACTGGGAGCTGAACTATCTGCTTCAATTACCTTTGGTAAGTGAAATAACCAATCATTCATTTTCTAATATAGCTGTAAAACTAATCTGAAAAGTTTTCAAAATAAATCACTTTAAAAATGTATAGTGTGTACGTTCTAAAAATGAAACCTACATCCACCTCTGAGTTGTGAAGAATATGTATTAAGGGTATAACAACCAAAAAGAATGCACTTTTATGCAGAAACCCATGATTAAATCAAGTCTTCCTGACTAGTGATTTAAATCAAATCCACCCTGTCCTCAGGTAACCAACCTTCATGCCCACCCCGTAAATTCCTTTGGAATTTTGAGAGTCCCCTTTCTGTTTGCTCGGTGATGCATGCAGTGGTCTCAGTGCATCTTTCCAGGTGGTCATGCCTGCTTCACGCACCAGGTGATCCCCTGCTTGGAGCAAGGCCGAGCTGCTGGACCTCATCAGCATTTGGGGAGAGGCGGCTGTCCAGTCTCAGCTGTGCTCCAGCCGTAGGAATTATACCACCTACGAACAGATTTCACGATGCATGACAGAAAGGGGCCAGGACCAGGACACACTCCAGTGCAGGGTCAAAGTGAAGGAGCTACGGAACGCCTACCACAAGGCGTGGGAGGCAAACCGCCGCTCCGGTGCTGTGCCCACAAGCTGCCAGTTCTACAAAGAGCTGGACACAATATTTGGTGGCGACCCCATCTCCACTGTGAAGGCCACGTGGATACTTTGGTGGCTCGCGCGCCAGTCGAGAGTGGATCGAGCCAGGAGGAGGAAATCTTGGATGAGGATGTGGAGGGGGACCCAGGGGCAGAGGACGACTCAGAGGTCACAGATGCATGCAGCCAGGAGCTCTTTTCTATCCCGGAGGAAGCTAGCCAGTCACAGCTGTCGGATCTTGGCGAAACGCAAACAGCAGACGCGACCCCCTGGTAAGTGGATTTGATTTTGGGAATCGCTGAAGCGAGTTTTGAGGGCAGGAGGGTTTCAGAAAGCAGGCTTGTATCTGTATGATGCACATACACCACACTCCTAGTCTGAGCAGCAGAACAGGCTGTTGATTGAGGCAGATTCCCGTGAAGTGAGGGAGTCAGATCTCCAGGAAACCCTCATGGAGATACTGGGCAATCCGCTGCCACAAGGTTCTTTGGCAGAGCTGCTTTGTTTCTTGCCCCATTAACGGTAACTTTCCCTCATCACTCTGCCGTCACGGGGGGGATCATTGCTGCACAAAGGCGAGCTCCATAAGGGACAGGGTGGAAGCCGCGGTCTTGGAGAAGACCCTCCCTTGATTCCCTGCTCACCCTCAGCAGCAAGATATCTTCCATAATGAACACAGCCTGGGGAAAATGTGGGGAAAGGAATGATTATCAGGCCCCCCACCCCCACACAGTGCTGGTTCTCCCCAAGAGCCACGTGGCCAGTATACAGTAGGGTCCGGGAACACTGATTTACTCTGCCCCTGCAGCTGCTCACCATTTTGGGGGTCTTGTGGCTCATGTGTGCTTGCCTGGGGTCAGCCTGTTAGGGACAGGTATGTGAATACTGGCTGTGTTTTAAATCACTGAATCAGCGTTCTGTGTGTTACAAACAATACTGCTTCTGTAAAATGTTGCATTTTGGCTTCACAGAGATGACCTTGGGAGCCCAGCCTCCCTCTTTGTTATCGCCAGCTGAATGGCTGCACAGAATTAGAAAGCGGACACAAAGAACTAAGGAGGACTTTCTGCATGACATTATAATGCACTCCCGAGCATAGCAACAAATATTAGTGGCTTTCAACTTCAAATTGCTGCCTCAAGGCATCCCTGATCCTCATGGCCCTGCGCTGTGCCCCTCTAATAGCCCTGGTCTCTGGCTATTCAAATTCAGCCTCCAGGAGCTGAGCCTCAGTGGTCCAGCCCTGAGTGAAGCTTTCACCCTTCCCTTCACAAGTATTATGGAGCGTACTGCACGCGGCTATAAGCATAGGAATATTGTCATTGGCCAGGTCCAGCTTCCCATATAGGCAGAGCCAGCAGGCCTTTAAACAGCCAAAAGCAAACTCAGTCATTCTGCACTTACTCAGCCTGTCGTTAAACCACTCCTTGCTGCTGTCAAGGTGCCCCGTGTATGGCTTCATAAGCCACTGCATTAAGGGGTAGGCGGGGTCTCCCAGGATCACAATAGGCAGTTTGACTTTTTGCTACGGTGATCTTCTGGTCCAGGAAGAAAGTCCCTACTTGCAGCTTCTTGAACAGGCCAGTGTTCCGAAAGATGCATGCATCATGCACCTTTCCAGACCAGCCTGCGTTAATGTCTGAAATGCTCACGGTGATCCACAAGCGCCTGGAGAACCATTGAGAAATATCCCTTGCGATTAATGTACTCAGTTGCTAGGTGATCTGGTGCCAGAATTGGAATATGCATGCCATCTATCGCCCCTCCGCAGTTAGGGAAGCCCATTTGTACAAAGCCATCCACAATCTCACACAGATTGCCCAGAGTCACAGTCTTTCGAAGCAGGATGCAATTAATGGCCCTGCACACTTCCGGCAACATGACTCCAACAGTCGACTTTCCAACTCCAAACTGGTTAGCAACTGATCGGTAGCAGTCTGGAGTAGCCAGCTTCCACAGTGCAATTGCTACATGCTTCTCCAATGGCAGGGCAGCTCTCATTCTCGTGTCCTTGCGCCGCAGGGCTGGGGCGAGCTCATCACACAGTCCCATGAATGTGGCCTTCCTCATGCGAAAGTTTTGCAGCCGCTGCTTGTCATCCCAGAGTGCATCACAATGTGATCCCACCACTCAGTGCTTGTTTTCCAAGCCCAAACGTGGTGTTCGACTGTGGTCAGCACCTCCGTGAATGTCACAAGCAATCTCATGTCATAGCTACTACATGTGGTGAGATCAATGTCGCACTCCTCTTGCCTTTGTAGTTTAAGGAGTAACTCCACTGCCACTCGTAACATGTTGGTCAGGGTGAGCAGCATTCTGGTCAACAGCTCAGAATCCATCCCTGCAGCTAGTACACAAACTGTTGAAAGATGGCGCCAAATGTGGACAGAAGCACAGGGATTACTGGAATGCGAAGCAATGCATCATGGGGCATTATGACAGGACCCAGGATGCCCCGCGACCCCTTCCGTCTTCCCACAAGTCTTAGCGGCAAAAAAGAAAGAGGTGCTCTGTGGGATAGCTGCCCAGAGTGCACCGCTCCGAACAGCGCCATAAATGCTGCAAGTGTGAACACGCTATTGCACAGGCAGCTGTCAGTGTGAACATACAGCAGTGGTTTTTCTTCAGCGCTCTCTGAGCGGTGTTGTAACTACTGGCGCTGTAACTTTGCCAGTGTAGACGTGCCCTTAGCTACACTAATACACTTTTGAGGTTCCTCCTTTTCAATTTGATAACTCAGCCCTTTGGTTCAGTTTAGGGGATGAGTGTTAACTAGAAAGCTAGCTTATGAGAATACCACTCATCCGTCTTGACTGGTGAAAAATGTGATTGGGCCGACAGTGACCAGGACAGCCCCAAGTGAATGGGGGAGGAGAACATACACTGGAGAGATGGTAAGGATGCCTCCTCCCCGTCCAGAGTCTCTAGGCACTCACTGGCCAGCTGGGGGAGGAAAGAAGCTGATAGGTCCCTCACCCTGCCCTTTCATTAACTTAAACCTTAGCCTGAGCCATGTGGAGCCTCTTTTCGTTCCATTTCAGCAGCTTTATTTTGTGGACACTGCAGGTCTGACCGACTGCCTGTTTTGGGGGTCAGGAAGGAATGTGTTCTTCCCTTAGGGACCAAATTGGCATAGGCTTGGGGAGTTTTTTGCTTCCCAACAGCATCCTTGACACACTGTTAAGTTAAAGAGAAATAGGATTTAGTCATTAGTGGTAGTGCTTGGTAAGGATGTTAGTTCATCCCAACTTGCGGACAATTTCAAGTGCAGTTACTTCTGGGAACTGTTCCTTTTAACAGACCTGGGATTTTGCTGATGGGTGTTGTGCTTATGGGACAGGAGAGACTTTTAGGTCTTCACTGGCAGGGGTTCCCCACCCCCCTTAATATCCTCTATCCCCCGCACAGGAGGCGAGGGGGTGGACAGAACTTAGATGAGTTGAGTCCTAGGGGTAGGCTGAAGAGAGTCCCTCCTGATTTATGGGTTATATGGTAGGAGCCCTGTAACCCCACCACTTAAAATACCAGGTATGTGAGTCTGGGTGACAGAAATCGAGTAAGTTTAAGAAAGTAAGTACCATTACTTCTGAGAAAATATAGGATCATTTTAAATGTTTTCCTTTAAAGTAAGCAAACTGCATTTTGAGGATCGCGCTAAAAAAATTCTTCCAAGCACATTTCAGCACACAGCAAATCTTTACCAAGTTATAAATACCTTTCATGAAACCAAAGTTCACAAATGACAGTCATCACACAACTTCTGCTATACTAATACAATGTAGCAACTAAGGTCCCACTTTGACACACTTTAACAAACACTCTTTATTGAAAGCCACTCCTAACAAATGCAATGCTCTCCCAAGATGGCTCAAGACAGAATTTTTCATTATCACCTCATCCTTTTCTTTTGGCAAGCTGATTTTCCTGAGTTTTAATGGGCCTTAAACAAGTCTGTTTACTCTGTGTACCAGTAGCCTCAATAACGATTTACAAGGTGCCATAGAATCTTTCAGGACAACAATAAAAACACCATTTCAGCAACAGTGTCCATTAATACCACATGCTTAGGCATTGTTTCAGTACTGACAAAAAGAAGAGTACTGTACTACTTTACTGAAATCAAAACTTCTGCCTGGAGCACCTATATGTTCAACTAGCATAAAAGCATATGACCTTCTCTCGCTTATAAAATGTGATGAAATCACAATACAAAGTGATTGCTGCAGGTAATAATTTCAGTCAGAGTGGCTAGCAAGGATGTGTGAACAGCATTAGTTTTAAAACATTTACAAATAAAGGCTGCTGCCATGTGAATCCTTTATGTAAACTCCCTTTTCATATATTAGGGAGAATAATTCACAAAAGCTCATCTTTTTGTTATTTTTGGTATATTTGTCAATTAGAAGAAATGCATGTGCACGCACCATGCGAACTTCAAATGTATGGTACATTTAAGTCAGTCAACACAATAGCAGAATTTCCTAAAAATCTCCACCCTCATATGCAGCACACCCACTCATTTGGGACTGGTCAAGGCTTATCTGGGAGTTCTCTCCTTTTTAAGTCAACTGCCAACAGAGAAGGGAAAGGTGACAAAGCCAAATCTAAAGCAACACTTGTGTTTTGTTGTGAGTTGGAATCAGCCATCTCAACCCTCTAGGGGAAACCCTGAAGGTTTCCTGATCTTTTCAGAGCAATATTAATTCTCTGTATATGCATAGGGAACAGGGACACATGCACTGGTAATGAGTTGCATGTCCATTTCAGGTTGGAAATAAGTCTCATGGATTATTTTGGTTTGTCTTCCTACTTTTGTGAAACCTGTCAGGTAGCCAATGGGAGGTGCTAGATACTCAGCACTTTTGAAAGTCAGGATATGGCCTTTGAAGCTTAACTTTTAGTGCCTGTTTTTGAAAAATTTGAGCTCAAACACATTCACAATTGGAGTAGTTAAGCAAAAATCATTGCTCGTACACCTGATCATGAATATTTTAAACTTCAGGAACTATGTGTTTCAGAAGATTTTTTTTCTTTGATCCAGAAGAAACAGATACTCAAGATGCTCAAAAATAAGGTCTCAGAGTGCAGAAACCAAAGGCTTTCCACTCCGTCTTTTCACAGAATAACATCCCTGTGAACAAGAGCAATCTGCTCCATCACCATTGTAAGTGAACACAGCCTGTGGAAATTAATGAAGGTGATTACAGCAAGTAATTAAACCATTAACAAGATGCAGGAGCATTGAAGAAAACTCTAAAAGCATTATTTAGCTCATGCAGCTGCAGTTACAGGAAAACTTGAGTAGAAAAAAAATCTCATCTCCGTACAGAATTATTCAGCGGTTAAAGGCTTCAAATGTGGCTGTATAAAAGACAGTGAATCAAGAACATCTATGTGGTAGGGTTCCCTAAAATGACTGGCAAGGGCTAGGGAGAACTTACCAAAATAGTTTAAAACCTTTGGTGCTCAGCCTGCTCTAGAATTATTTAAAGTGTATTCAGATTCCTACCAGTAATAAAAAAAAATCTCCTTTATGAGATGTTTAGAAAAAAGAAATACCACTTGGAAGGCTGCTAGAAACTAGTGTGCGATTGTGTGCAAGGGGACACATGGGGAGATATTCTGTCAGGATTCGAGCAATTATTCCAAAATTAGGGAACATCCTAGAAGAGCAGGGCTTTTCATTTCTATTATGCCAAGGAAGCAGGAAGAATGTACATGCATGCGCATACACCCACACAAATTATGCAGGAGTTTTTGTTTGAACTGACAACCCAAAGGCTCAGACATTACGGTTATGTTGGTATCAGAAGAAACATTTACACACCCTAGTAAAATTAAGCAGTTTGCTTCTCTCCCCAAGACCAAAATCTTTGTATTTGAGTTTCTCCCCAAACCTAGTTACAGTACTGCCCATTCTATTATTTAGTTCCTCTACTTACTTTTGGGAGAGGAAGGAAAAGGGGGGTCTTTTCAATCATCATCTAATTCCCACTCTCCCCTTCCAATCACTTACTAGGTCCTTTGCAAAGCCACCCTATCACAGTGGCCTCTCTCGCTTCAACTGAGAGATCTGGACAAGGATTCCTGTGAAGCTCATCAATACTATTTCCTTCAGTAACAGAGATGAAGGAGTCAAATACCACCAATGTGAAATGCTTCCCCAGTTCTCCTAGTCCCAATTAGCCCCAAGAGAGGAAATGAAATCTGTCCTTAGACCCTCTCCAATGTATTGTCCCCCTCCCCGTTTGTGTTTTTGTCCCTTCTAAGTACTCCTCATATTCTCAATTTTATTTCTTATTCTTTCTGACTTTAGCTCCCTTTCTCGATCCACCTTCCCTTGATGGTGCCTATGCCTCTTGTGTCTAAATAGCAATAACATGAAACTGACATGATCCTTGTGAGGTTCACACTTCTAGGAGTCCACTATACACAGAGCACCAGAACCAATCTCCAACATATTTGAGAATATAAAACTGCAGTGTTTTGCCTAACACCAGGGCTGAAGCAGTTTACCACACATTAGGACCAATATGAAACATAGCAGTCCCCCTCTGTCCAGGGACAATGCCTTGCTAAGGAGCCAGCCTCAGCTGTCAGGAAGATGGAGGGTGTACAGTCCTATGAGGGTAATGTCCCTGGCTACTAGCTGGAGGGCACCACAATTTGTATCTAAACTCTAGTTAATAGGTCTCCCAATCTCTACCAGCTGCTGGAAGGAATCAACACTCTGCTCCTTCACCTACACATTCTAGATCCCTTAGGAACTGCCAAAGGTGGCTGCCCTCAGCTATTCTATCCCACTTCCCCAACCCACAGTCACTGCAGGAAAGCTTGTGTGCACATGCACATCTTTCTGTGACTGTCCACTTCCAACCTTGTGACCATTTTAATCCTCTTTTGCAATCAACAGCTTCAGGGCTGCCACTCAGAGCTTTCCAAAGCTGAACAAAGCAACATGTACATGATCCTTGCCTGTTTCACTGCTGCCCACAGGGTTTTGACAGCAAAAAATCAAAGGTAACAAGACCCGTCAGTCTTCACTTGGCTGCAGTTTGGGAAAGCTACGAGGAGCAGCAATGGAACTAGATTTGTCTGAGAACACAGATTATCTCTGCATACACAGCATTTAGAAACTCATTTAAGCAAAAGATTAATTCCATGGAGAATCTAGTGGCATTGGAGCCCCTCAATAACCAAGAAAAGCTTCCTATTAACCAGAGGAGAGTAGCTTTTTCAAGCCCTACCAACACCTTCGTGGGCTGAAACAACAACAGCAAGACTTTTGTGGTCAATTTTAGTGCTTCCCATCACTATTCTCCTCCTACACACAGAAGAGCATCACAGTAAATGCCCAGCCATGTGTACTTGGCACCTCTGCTCTCAAATCAGAAAGCAAAATCACCCATCCCTAGCTTTGATGATACAGAGTGACAACAGGAATGAAACAGACTCATCTTAAGAGTTCTATTGTCATTGGTACCTGCATGATTTTGGGGGAAAAAGAAATTTGAGCTCTTCGCCCTTCCACAAAGCCAAGGATAAGAGAGAAAATATAAGCCTCCCCACAAAACTTATCAGTCAAAAGCAGGTTTGGGATGGGAGAAAGATAATTCCTCCCCCAGAAGCTAGAAAAGTGAAGGGAAGGAAAAGAAAAGGAAGCATAGGAACATGCCCAAATATACTGCATACCTACACAAGTCAGCTTAAAAATAAGTGGCCTCCAGGCAGAGTAACACCTTGAAGGGAACCCAAAAACCGTCCCTTTCCTTCAACCAAACTTCACACCCCTCTGCTATCAGCATCCACCTACAGTCCAGCAAGCATTTCAAGCCTTAAATTCTGCTTTCCCTCGATTCCTATTATAGGTTTAATGGTTCACTTGGAGAATTTATTCTTCACATCTTCTCCTGAGGGTTAATGTATAGTGTTACTGGTGCAAAACAGCTGCATTATTATACCCGAGAGGTGTCTGCAAATCAGTGGTGGCCATTCCTATACCAGCTGTATTCTACATAAAAGTACTTTTTACATAAAGCTTTCCCCTTCAGAATAATCAAAAAAATTACACCAATACACAGTTTAAATGCATCTTGAAAGGACAATCATCTTTTCTTAAAGAAAAAAAATCAGACAGAACATACAACCAGTTTGGAGTGTCTGCCCGGAGGTTGGCACTCAAGGTCATGAAGTCCAGACAGCATGGCATACTGCACTTTCAGTCAATGGTTCCCCTTTAAATATTTTACTAATAGTTTAAATTACATTAGCAGAGAAATATCTTTTCATTTCTACTTCAGCTATTTAACATTTTCTGTGTTATCTACAGTTGGTGTAACTCACTCCCCACCAAGAGTCTTTTATGGACAAATAGGAGTTCAATTTAAAAGGCCTTACTCGTCTCCCTGCCTGACCACTCTTAAGAAGAGACTGTATGTCAAGACACAAGTGGGTTATTTACATTAGACTTTTTTGCCAGAAAGTTTCCCCATTGTGATCATTAGTTCTGCTCCAAAGGTGGGCACACCAGTGTAAACAAAATCCTAAGCAGTTGTTTTAGATGTGCACAGCACTGTTGTAGCTGTGTTGATCCCAGTGTATGAGAGAGGCAACTTAGTTGAGCAATATCTTTTATTGGACCAACTTCTGTTGGTGGAAGGTACAAGCTTTTGAGCTACACAGAGCTCTGTGTTTTAGATGGCACAGGGGTTAAACACACCAGCAGCTGCCTGGATCCAGAGGCTATGCATGGGGGGCACGCAGGGTCACATGTTACCTCCCCCCCCCCCAATTTCTGCCAGGGTGGGAGCCAGGTTGAGTGCAGCTCAGGGAGATGTGCCCGTGAAAGTCACTGACACCTGGGGGGGGGGGAGGGGGAGAGGGGAGGAGAAGAAAGAGACAGAAAAGCCTGCTGAGACCCATTCCTTCCTTGCCCACAACCGCAGTTACCTGCTTGACAGTAGGTGTGCGGAGCCCGCTCTTGCCCGCACCATGCACACAGTGGGGAGGTAATGGGAGAAGGAAGGAGCTGTGAGGGGAGAGGGGGCAAAGTGGTGCCAGCTTGGAGCAGGTATGGGAGGTGCAAGGTGAGTGGGAAAGGGGCCAGAGGGAACACATGGGGCGATCAGGTGTCTCATCACCTCCTCCCCAACCTTTATATCGTGCCCTCTCCCCAGGAGTTACCGATCATCTCTGCCCCTGCCTACCCTGAAGTTCCTACTGCTGGAGCTGAACTAGCTGTTCCAATAAAGGGAAATTTTTGGCAAAAAAATCCTAGCGTATACAAGGCCTATCGTAGTAACTCTGGTACAGTAAGAGTTGAACAGGATACACCTAGACATCAGTCTTAACAAGAAATACAAAGTGTTGAAAACACAAATTATTTAGTCAGGCACATGAATTTAAACCGTATTCACTCTTTTCAGGGCCAGCTTTTGCACAGGCCGTTTTTAATAGGAAGTCTAATGTAAAAAAAGAATGTTCTCTCTGTCAAGAAATGGTGAGACGGCTCTTACAGATGAGAGTAATGCCTCTACTTTATCTCCTTAGACAAAATTGGAACTTTGTACTATAGTGCAAAGAACTGGCTGAAGAACATGCAACGTTTAGAAGTCTACTCCTAACTACAGCATAAGGCCTGGATCCTGACAAACAGAACTACAGGGGGTCCCCGGTATATGTCTCCCCTTTATCTGTTTTTTCACACATCCATCGCTCATCAATAGGGGAACATGTTCCGATTCACGTCGGTCCCAATCCGCATATCCGTCGTTTGCAACTTAATACTGTACTCGCTTCACCTTTTGCGTCACTTTTCTGTGGGTGTTTACCACGCACGAGTGCCCTCCCCCCTCAGCACCACCTGTCCGCCAATCAGCTACTCCCCCTCCCTCCCAGTGCCTCCTGCCTGCTCTGATCATCTGTTCAGCAGCATTCAGGAGGCGGGGGGGTAAGGGGGTTGGAGAGAGAGAAGGAGGAGCGGAGACGGGTCGTGCTCAGAGGAGGGGGTCGAACGAGGCGGGGCGACCGTGAGTACGGGGGTCCGCAGTATACATCATTTCAGTACCCATCACCCTTTTCAAGAACTCGACCCCAATGTATATCGGGGGTCCCCCTGCATTCACAGTGCATATAGTTAAGTATATGCTCAAGTCTTAGGCCCTGATTCTGCAAAATTTGTTACTGAACTGAATTGGCTCTGATACTTAATCACAAGATATATAGCAATATTTGATCATAAAGGATTGCAAGCCTAAAATTAGCACGAACACAAGATCGTCTTAACTCAAAGGAGAACTATGACTTTGAATGAATTATTTTTTAAACATTACTACAGTTTCTACCAAACAAATAACAGACTGATCATACTTTTGCACATCGCAGCATATAGCAGTGTTTCATTTTTTGCATCTTAGTGTACCTCTAGTACTAATCACGTAATTTAAAACTAACAGATTAGATAGCTAATATTTAAACATTGTTCTGGGTAATTCGAAAGTCACAATGGAGTGCAATTCAATAAGTGCCAATTAATTATAGTAGTCTTACAAGTGCAACACACATGCGTTATTGATTGTCAAAGCCAAAAAGTCTGCCAGGAAAATACAGTTTAATCTTTACATATTAAACTAATTCTCCAAAGAAACTGCTGAACTGATTCTCAAAATAAACTTCTGTAGTTTTCAGTTAAAAAAAAAAAAAAAAAAAAAACACCTGCAGTTTACAAAACAAGGGAAGGTGCTTGAAGCACACGCACAATACACATAGTAACTGCCAAGCACCATACCTAGACAAGCTTAAGCTAGTCAGAAACAGCACAAAAGCAGTCCTCCAAGTTATTTTCCTCCATGGACAGTCTTATGAAATTATGATCTAGAACAAGACCACTTGTTTGAACCAAGCATCTGAATACTATATTGAATTTTTTAAAAGTGTATAGCTATGACATGTACTATGTTAATTGCACTGGAAAGTTTTTATGCCACCCACATTACAAAATATTTAAATTGCAAAAAATATATAATAGGAAAGTTTGACATGTAAAGGTCCTCCCCTCCCTTTTTAACGAAACTGAATGCTAGGATTAGATTAAGCAGCCATTCATTTTCATATGAAAAAAAGAAAAGCTACTTCAGACCAATTCACAGATAGATTTAGATATAAATGATATACAGATTGTAACCAGTCTTGCTGGTTACATTTTGCATCTTGATCATCAAAAATCTAATATCTGACACCCATCATCGATTAGTCACCTTGCAAGGTTAAAGCTTATTGCATAAATGGAGGGCATACATTCTATATCGTCTCAGTCAATAAATATTTAATATTCTGCATTCTAGTTTAATAGATTCATTAATAAGAAAACATATGGTACTACTTAGCAATTATGTAAATTATCACTTGAAATTGTAATGAGGAAAATATGGTCTGTAACTGATCTAATTAAGGCTGTGATGCAAGGTTTAAGCAAGGAATCCTACTTTTGACTGACAAATTGGCGACATGCTTTATGTTTTAATGCTTTTCTCTCACTGTATAGACTGTAAATATGCAATAGCACAGTACCCTTTGATTGCAAAAGGAACTGCACACACCAGCTTTCATGCATACTACTCTGATAACACTGCAGCATCCTTGCATCAAAGCCCTGCTACTCTTAACTAACAATTAATAAACATGCAGCAACTCAGCACTATATGAACACTTGCACTTAAGTTTTCCTTCTCAAGGGCAAATGCTCCTTGTTAAGGTAGGTTTGATGCTCTGCATTAGCATGTTCAATCACAGCACTAGGAGCGGACTTAGTCTTCAGGAGACCCAGGACTGTCTTCAGGTCCCCACACACAAAAACACAACTGAACAGAACTGAACAGAAATCTGTTTGTAGGGGTGTCTGTAACATACATGTTGACCATCCAGGAAGTGCCAGGACTGGCAAAAAAAAAAAAAAAAAAAATCTTAATTTGACCTACTGTTCTTGAGTCTATACCAGTTACATTGAAGGCTAAAAATTTCAAATGTAAAGCTACGGACGTTTTATATTATAGAACTACATTATCACACTGCCGTAAATAATGCTCTCATTGATCACTATCAAAAGTGAAAGTAAGTTCACACAGACAGGCACCTTGCATCAAAACTCCCTTCCCCAAAAAACAACATTTCATTCTATTTTTAATTCAGACTTTACACAAGCTATAACACATATGTATTAAGTTAATCTAGACAATTACAACAGCTATCAAAAAGAATTAACACATTAAAGGACAGTCCTGTTGCACCTTACTCGTATGAGCAGTGAAACTTTTATAATAAATGTCATAGAAAGAAGTCAACTCAATAACTGTACCTAAAAAATTAAAAATCTACACTTGAAAGGGAGATAGAAGAGTGCATAATATGCACCAAAAACTTTCATTTAAACAACAATTGTACAATATTCTGTACAGGAAAAACAACTAACAAGTTCATCTTTTTCAAACTATTTACAGAGCATTTAACTTCAGTCTCAATAGATTCAATATTTTGCTCCTCCTCCTCTATTTCTATCGCCTCCAGGAAACGTACTGCAGTCTTTAGAAAAAGAGTGCTATATTTTCTTAAAGACTGTTTTTTAAAACATCTCCCCTCATCTAAACATTTTCTTCTTTTGGAAAAAAGCTAATTCAAAGAAACTTTCCATTACAATAACTTCTATTTTATTAACCACGTTTCAGTACAGACAATTCAGTGACTCAGAAACAGGAACAAGCTGCAGCCACATTTTAATCAGTACCTAAAAACAGATTTCAGTCTGATTTAAAATAAACTGCATGAATACATGATCCAATTAAATCCTAATTATGTAAGTAGTAGGCAGACTGGCATATTTACACAGGCACAGATTCGATATTAAAGTCTAAAGTGGCAAGACAGAGAGGCTCTTTTTTCCTTTTTACTGTGCAAACTACATTGCGGGGGGGACGGGGACGGGACGTTATTTCATTATTAAATTCCTTCCTTCCGCTTTCAGACCTCTAATTTTTTTTTAAATATACATGGCCAAGAAACAGCAGCGGAAGCATGTATAGATAAAACTGAAGCCTGGAGGAACTAGAAAGCTGCCCCTTTCACAAAATGATGATTCATTGTAATCCCCCCGAAGTCACAAACTACTCTCCCAAGTAAGAGCCAAAAAAGAGCTATACAAAAAACACTCACTTCACAAGTCTGAGAGTTACAAAATATTCAGAATGTGGAAACATGGAACAGGAAATCAATCAGTTCTTCAGTTAACTAAGAAAGGTGCGCTGAAATGAAAGAATATATTGTCCTTTTAACATGAGGGTAGTGACCTAGATTCAGGCCCGAGATTTCCATAGGAAAAGGAGAAGGGTAAAGCCTCCTCTGCTAACTCCCCCCCCACACACACACACAAAACTCCCCACAACACCACCGAATCGGCCCCAAGCAGGTTACTCACTACCTCAACCCCACCAAAAATAGTGCTACCCCTCAAGTCGCTCCCTGGACCATCACTGAGAGTTAGAGACCTACTCCCATAGGTGCTGGAATCAGGGGTGCTGGGGGAGCTGCCACACACCCCATGGGTTGAAGCTGTTTCCACCCTATACAGGGTTTACAGTTTGGTTCAATGTCTCTCAGCATCCCCACGATACAAACTGTTCCAATGTGCCTACTCCCTACCCCCATCACACACGTCTGTGGTACTGTATAATGTTTATGGTCTCTGTCTGGGGAAGGGCTGAATACCAGTCTCTCTATCCCCTCTCCCCCCATGCCATGGACAGGGCTGGAGTAGCACTGTTACAGTTCTCCACATCCCCAGGCAGGGGTAGCGAGGCGGTTGCAGTCTCTCTCTCTCTCTCACACACACACACACACACGGGGGGGAGGGGGACACGGGTGGGTACTTTACCTCCGAACAGGTGCGGTGAGAGGTGCGCTGGCAGCGAGCCGATCACGAGCCGGGGCCCGCCGTGTCCTCCGCCCACTGCGGACCGCCCCCGGCCGCCCTCCTCGGCCGCGCTGTTCACCGAGTCCTGCGAGCCGTAGGGGCCGCTGCTGTGGGGGATGCTGAAGGCTGACTGGGCGGCCCTGGTCCCGGAGGCTGCCGCCCCGACTAGGGACCTGCTCCGGGGCGCAGCCACGGGCGGAGCGGCCGCAGCTCCCGCCGCCGAGCCCCCGGGGGCTGCCTGAGGCGCCAGCGGCGTGTATCTCCCGCCGGCCCCCGCCGAGCGCCCGCCGGCCCCGTTCGCGCCGCCGCTGCCGGAGGGCAAATCCCCGCCCGAGTACGCCCGGGTGCGGCCGTTGGCGGCGGCCGGGCCGCTCTGCTTCGCGCCCATAGTCCCGTCGCTGGCGCCGCCCGGCGCCCTTCGCCGCTGCCCTGAGGCGGCTCCGGGGGGCGGGCGGCCCCGTCAGGAGCGAGCCCCCGAGGGACGCGCGGGGAGGTGAGCGCCGGGCGCCCGCCCGCGCTGGGTGCCGCCGGGATCCGGCTCAGCTGGCGTTGCCAGAGCGGCCGCTGCTCTTGGGTCTCGGGCGCCACCATGAGCCGCTCGGGGCGGTGCTGGCTCCGGCTGCTACTGCCGCCGCCACTGTCCGGGGGCCGAGCCCAGCCGCCGCCATCCCCCTCCGCCGCCGCTGCCGCTTGCTCTGCCCGCCGTGCGTGGCTGTGCCGAGGGGCGGGCGCCGCCCCTAGTGTGTCGCCATCCGGGGGGCGGCACCCAGCGCGGCCGGGGACTGGAGGTTCGGGCTGGAGCCGCCCCCGAGCTAGGTACAGCCCGGGCCGCCCCCCAGCAGCGCCGGGAAGCCCAGCCCCCAGCTACTAGTCACGCCTCTCGCCTGCTGCCATCTGGAGACCCATAGCGGCCCCGGCCTCTTACCCCGCCGCCACCTGGCCCGGGGCCCGCTAGATAGAGCGCAGGCGGGGCTCCGTGATTGCGGGGACAGGCGGGAAGTGTGGCCCCTTCTCGCAGGGCAGAGAGGCGCGGGAGCGGGCCCCCCTCTTCTTTGGCACCGGGGGAAAAACAGGAATTGCCCCTGATTGCACTGACCAGAGGCCCGAAAGGGCTGCTGCAGAGTTAGCCCACCTGTTACTGCTTCCCAACCCCATGCCGGTGGGTGCAGATCCCAGCTGCTGCTTGATGAGCAGAGCTCAGATTGCTAGCGGGGCACAGCCAGCGCTCTGGGCGCCAAAACAGATACAAAAGCTATATTCAAAGTGTGTTGCAGCAAAAGTAGGGCTGCTGCGGGGCCCCGCTGCTTAGGGTTTGTCCTCTTTTCTCTGTGAGTCTCTTGAAAGGGCAATTAAATGGTTTAAAGCTATTTACTTAAAATTCATTGTTGCCCAGATTCCTGATGGTAGTGGGCTGTTGTTGGTTTTTTGTTTCTTTTGGGGTTTTGGTTTTTTGTTTGTTTTTTGAAGGCCCAGCTCCTGGAAGCATGAGATTAGGGGAGAAATTCGCCGAAGGCGGCACGCGAGCTAATTTTCAGTGGCACTCACACTGCCTGGGTCCTGGCCACTGTTCCGGGGGCCTCTGCATTTTAATTTAATTTTAAATGAAGCTTCTTAAACATTTTAAAAACCTTATTTACTTTACATACAACAATAGTACAGTTATATATTAAAGACTTATAGAAAGAGACCTTCTAAAAACGTTAAAATGTATGACTGGCACGTGAAACCTTAAATTAGAGTGAATAAATGAAGACTCGGCACACCACTTCTGAAAGGTTGCCAACCCCTGCTCTAGAGAAAAGACTGAAAAACATGACCCTTGTGCTTGGGACTTCACAAAAAGCTAGGAAATTCAGACATCAGTGTAGTTGCACTGGGATGTATTTATCCCTTCATCTTTAAAATTTAATAATTCAGTTCTAGTGCATGCCATAAAGGGGGAAGGGAGTTAAAAAGCACAGCTACATGCATTAAGATAGCTGTCAGTTGTGTGCATCAATGCGGAACTGCATTGGTTGCTGTGCACAGAAAACAGATGTATACAAGTGTTAGGGTGACCAGATGTCTCGATTTTATAGGGACAGTCCCAATATTTGGGGCTTTTTCTTATATAGGCTCCTATTACCCCCTACCCCCGTCCTGATTTTTCACATTTGCTGTCTGGTCATCCTAACAAGCGTGTACACATAGTACTACACCAACTAAAATGGGGCAGCTATGAATGAGTACTGTTATGTCAGCATAGTGTTCAAAGAAATTGTGTGGGCAGCTTCCATTCTTACCAGCAGTTTTTACATGAATGAAAATCTTGCCTAAGATTAGTGAACTTTCCACTGAAGTGTATAAAAGACATAATTACTCACTGCAGTTACTCGAGTATAGGCATAGCTGAGTGCACCTAGGAGTTTGGGTTTTAGAAGGAGGATCGTTACAAGGCTTAGGAGGCAGACTCCCCCCTATGGAAAAACTAATACCTAAGAATATAGTGACCATTCCTTAGATAATCTTATTCTGATCTCTGTAAAATTTGAAAATTTAAACATCAACCACATTTTAGCATAAAAATTACATCATCCATAATCTTTAGCAACAGGTTTATGGAGCACAACAAATTCTTAGAAGACCTGTTTCCCACTCAGGATACAGCTGTAACAACCAGTAATTTGATTTTAATAAGATATAATGGTGCAGATTTTCTCCTGCAAGAAGATCTGCTTGTTGCAGGAAAGAGTAGGTTTATCATTACCTGATTCACAAATGTGGCTGCTACAGCAAAAAGTTAGAGGGGCCTAGGGGCTACTGATATTTACACAGGCTGGCCATGGTCCCTAAAAGGACTACAACTATTCTGATCATTCTCAGCTGGCATGTTCTATCTCTGCTAGGGGACCAGATAGCAAGTGTGAAAAATCGGGACAGAAAGTGGGGGGTAATAGGAGCCCCAAATATCGGGACTGTCCCTATAAAATCGGGACATCTGGTCACCCTAATCTCTGCCCAGCCTTCAGTACATCCTTTCCTGCTCCAGATGCTCCACCTGCAATAGAGTGGATGGGTGTGGTTGGCACAGAAACAGGTTACACCAGTTGACAGATTTCCCAGGCTGGGGGAATTCTTATCTGAGCATTTAGGGCCTGATGCCAGCCCCTTTGTACCACCTGAATGGTGTGAAAGGGCAGGAATGGGGGTAGGATCTTGTCCCATATGTTTATTTTCTGGGCGTTTGAGCAAAATTCTAAACCCCTTATCTTTTACTCAGACAAAACTCCTATTGACTAATGAGAGTTTTATATAGGGCAGGACTGCCAGATTTGGTCCTATCAATTGAACCTTATGAATAAGTGGTTCAATCTCCACTGGACAGATCACATCAGGATGCAAAGATCATTTAATATTTTAAAAATAGAAAGATGATGTGATTGAATATGTCATGCATTGGATCTATGAGTAGGATTCCTACAATCAATCACCCAGCATAAACTGTTTGTCTATATGGATGATTGTCTGGCATTTAATAGGATACATCACTGTAAAGCTTTTCTATAAATCAACCCAAGGCTCTCATGTTTCAGTAAATTCTCCAACATTGCAAATTTGAATTACTCAAGCTAGCTATGTCCATATCAATAATAACACTAGTGGAATAACTACTACCAAAGATTATTTAACTGGGTTTTAAAATGTTCTTTAACCTTAAAATTTCTATACAAAATATTACACTGGTGCTGACAACTTTTATGCTGTTTGCAGCTGTGATTAAAAGCAAATAAAATTTTTAAACCCAGCCATCAAATGTTGGTGTGCATTTAAACCATTAAAGTCAATGGGACTTCAGGTGGGCACAGGGGTCTGCCATAGTAGAATAAGTTGCGGGATCAGAGCCTTAGTGGTTTTGTGAGCCAAGGCAGGAGATACCCTGACTGAGTTACATTGAGCATTTTCAGGAATTCTGCCACTATTGGTCTAGAACCCCTGCGGCTCACCCTGTTCTAGCAATGGGAGGTCTAGTGTTGAGTGGGCATAGGCTTTTTTTTTTCTTTTTTAGGCCACCATGTTGTCCAGCTCTGTCAGTGTAGATCTGGAGTGCTTACACCTGGTTCACATATTCCTAGTACCAGTACAGCTGCAAAAACAATGGAGGGATTTCTGAAAATACTTTCTGAAAATGCTCAGCGTAACAAAATATTTTCAGAAATTCTCCTACTGTTGATCTAACAGCTGAGTGTTCATTGTTGATAGGAACACTGATGTTTGACGCTCAAGTGTATTCTATTCCAGTTAATTTAAACAATACAGCCCATACAAAAGTTTAAAATGTCCCAACAGTTAATTAGACGGACAATGACAAAATAACCTCCCAGCAGCGTAGAATTAGTCAAGTACAGGAAACAATTTCAACTCAGTCAGCCAATAAATCAATGGTCCTCGATCCACAGGTCACTTACGGTCCAATCAGCTGCAGCCCATGTGACATCCTCAGGGCCATACAGGTAGTATATGTATATTGTGTTATTGTGTGGATGTGACACACATAACACATAGAAACTTAGAAGAAGTGGGTTGTAGCCCACGAAAGCTTATGCTCTAATAAATTTGTTAGTCTCTAAGGTGCCACAAGTACTCCTGTTCTTTTTGCGGATACAGACTAACACGGCTGCTACTCTGAAACCTGACAAAATTATGACTACCATATTTTCTGGTTAGATACCAAATTAGAGAACCAGGTTGTCATTGGAAGAGGCACCTTCACAAATTAGTTCTAGCCCGCAAGACCTTTTCCTCATATGGCAGCTTTACATTTTTGTAAATTTTAGATGTTTACAGAAATATAGCTAGCATCAGACAACCACCACACCTTGGATATTGAAAATGGGGGATTTAAATGTTCAATTGCTTGGAGAATGAAGCAAGACAGGACAGCTGCTTCCTTCTAAAATAAGAAATGTAAGATATACACGAGTTACATGTTAACAGCTAATATTGAACCAATGTCAGGTTGGCCAGATGGCTTTAAGATCTGTTCATATCTATACTCCAATGAAAAAGCTCCCATTCCGTACTCATGCCAATACCACCACATGTGCTACACATACCCATCTTGGTTTTGAGTTTTCTGCTATTTGGATTCCTATGTCTTTCTCCAGCTGGCAACTGATATTTTAATTACATCATGCAAATTAATATTTCAAACATTACTGGCATACCTATTGTCAGAAGTCACTGGTGTGGTGCTTTGCTCTGTTCAATGTTGATAAAAGTCAGCTGCGTACGTGTGTTCCCTCTGTGTGCTGCCCTGGCTCTGAAGATTGCTGACACAGCAGACCCCAAGAGAATCCCCAATGACCACAGACTCTGATAAGGTATGAAGGCACCCAGCCAGGTTTATTGCCAAACGAAACAAAGTCTCTAGCTCCCCGGATCAGATGTCTATAGTTCTGCTAGTACATATGTGCTCCCTGACAATGGACCATCTCAGTCAGTGGCGGGATTTACCACTGCCCCCTAGGCCAGACAAAGACATCCACTCAGGGATGCTCTCTTATACACAGGTACAAACAAGTTACACATCACTCCTGACACATAGAGGAGCAACCCCTCTACGTTTTAGAGTGCCACCTCTCACAAAACAACTTTACCACATTATCCTCCTGCCCCTGACTTTAGGATAGGTCAGCCTGTTCCTGTTATCTGTGGGGAATGTACTAGTACCGGAGTGTTCTGGTACCATCCTGGCATGTGTTTCCATAACTAGTGCCCAGTACCTTTTAGGTATGTGTATTTTTGCAACATCAGCCCTCTTCTTGCCACATTCTGTGAGCAGGGCCTGCCTCTGGCTCACAGCTTAACTTTGATTTACGTTAGCAAAGTCTTGACCATTACTTTAGTTCAGGCCTCAGGCATCATACCAGGCCTCTGATGCAAGAGTTTATGTTTCAGGGCCTCATCTTACTACACCTATATATCAGATAGTTTGATATACCATATATACTCCAGCTAAAACAAAAAGTGTACTAATTTCAAAATATCGTTAATTCATAGTTTTGCAAATGCATCTATTGTTATTTGGTATGAACCAAATTAACATTGCTTCAGGTAGTGCCCACAATACACTACATGTACAAGCATAACTGTACATCACAATCTCAGCCCCAAATATCTTACACTCTAACAAGACAAATAGAAAACGGATATGGGTTAAAGAGGTGCCACCTTAAATAAAGATAAGTAATCACGGTGATGATTGGCCAAATCTCAATAATATGCATTTGTTTTATTAACTCTGAAGTAATTCCAGTGTCTTGGATTTATACCAAAGATTAATTTTACTATGTAGCGATAATTGGTCCTAATCCTGCAGAGATTTGTGAATGTGCTTAACTTTATGCAGTGTGAGTAGTCTTCACAAATTATATGTGCTTGAGTCCTTGCAGGATTGGGTCCTAAAAGGTTTATTCTGGAAATGTATGGATTACTGATGTTTATCGTTTCAAATTTACCCTCTTCACAGAAATCTGAGTTACATTCTGCCAGTCATTGTCTGTCTGCACTCTGTATCATGTTGTAAACAGAATATATTGTACTTTATGTCTGTTGACTATCCAAATTTAAGAATTTTGATCACAAAAAACAACAACATACTTTTAAAAATAAAATCACCATTTTGGGCTAGATGTCTTGCTCAGCTTTTTTATTTTATTTTTGGTACAATAACAAATATTTTGGAATGGGTTCTCAAGAAATGTCTAGTTTTCTCTGTGCGGATGCTGTAATTTAGTTATATTTTAAGAAATGTTGTATTATAACAATTGTTATAATATGGTGAATGTTTATCTTTTCAAGATATTCTACACAGATTATTGGTATCATAGACCATGGCCCCATTATGCTGGGCACTATTAGATATGCACTTCTTGTTTTAACTGATAATCAGTCCAAAATATTTTGTTGCTGATCCTCCCCCTTAAATCATGCTTGAATTAATTTTGTTCCCCATTTGCTCTATGACTAGGGCTTGCACACATACCACATTGCACAATACATCACTTCTCCCTCCTATTCTTGTGTGCATGTTTGGTTGCATCTCTGCTCCCTCTATGCTGCCTTCCTTCAGAAGGTACTGTGTTGGCCATTGCTACCATAGACACAATATTGTATAAAAGAAGACAAGCAATAGCTCAAACTGTGGTCCAGTCTACATTAGATGTGTACCAGTACACATTTCTCTATTATAGAAAAGGCCTAAAAAAAAATACAAATCTCTGCTTTGAAGATCATGCCCCATTTATTTAAACAGCTGAAAGCTATATTTGCTCTTTCCTGCGCGTGTTTTCAGATCCGGACTTGTCAACATCTAGCAATCTCTGCTAAGTGCTGAGTTTTTTAACAACACAACTCTCCGCCGTTGCTAAAGAATGAGACAGTGGTATTCTGTCAAAATAAAATCTTGCAAAACATCTTGTCTACTCTTACAAGGTACAGAGTGCCAGACTGCAACCCCCTAACCTTGGTTAGCAGTTGCTTCCATTGGCTCCAGTGGGACTTCCTGGCTGAAGACTGCTCCCTATTATGAGTACAGATAGGGTTTGTAGTCTGGCCCAGAGTGAGTATTATTGAATTAAATCACAATCTTGGGAAAGGGTTCAAACTGGATGCAGACAATTTCAAGTCAAGCACAAGTTCTTTTACAAAATCTACATTTCTTTAGGGCTGCTAACTTCTTGAATGCTACATACCTCTTGCATTTTTGACAGAGGCAAGTTGCTGCTTGAAAGTAAAGGGAAAAAAAATAACATTTCAGGAACAGTTTAAAAAAAAAAAAGGGAAAGAGATGGACGATCCCCAGGAGGTGGGAGATCTACAGCACTAGGCTTGCCAAGTACAACATGTACTCTCTCAGTTATAGCATTATCTGCCAATTATTACCTAAATCCTACTTCGCTGAGTCCCAGGGAGAAAAATGCCTTACTTCCTTGTCTTTTCAACATATTTGTTAAGACTTTTAATCAGTAGTTTTTAGCGTTAGACTTTTAGTGTTTGTATAGCCTCCCACATATAGTCTGCCACTGATTAGCCTAGGACTCAGACACAAAAACAGTAGATTGCTGCTCACGTGGTTTTTTAACTACAGCAGTTTGTGCAATAATGGCCTCTTGAGGCAGAAGTCCACACACGATGCAGTAACCACCTTGAAGTATAATGAGAGCAAAGTGTAATAGTGTATGCACAAGGGTTCTTCTTCTTGATGAGCTGTTTACAGTGAAGAAAAAAAAAGGCCTGCGGCTGGATTTTCTTAACAGAGCCCTAGACTGTGACAAGCCCTGAATAAGAGCTGTACTGCCCAACAAGGAGCACCAGGGTGCTCAGATGGCCTCAGCTTTTTGGCTGGCATAAAATGCTCCCTTGGAGGCATCAGCTCAGATCTACTGCCTGGTGTATGAAGGCAGTGAAGGGGGAAGGGTATGGGGAAATCTCTGTCTCCTTCCCACCCCAGCTTCTTCCCCTCCCCGCATCCCAGTCTTCTTTGGGTAACGGGAATAAGCAGTCCTTGTGCTTCTTAGAGTGTTGCCCACACAAGGGATAGTTCATACTCACTCCCGGACTCTTCCACAGCAGCTCAGGGGCCCGGCACAATTTGGCCCACATTTCTTAAATCAAATGTTTTAAAGAAGGGCAGGAGCTCAAATCAGCAATGTAACCATTTTAGAAGTCAAGCACACTTCTTGCTGGGCAGTTCAAACTGTTTTGCATTGTCTCCAGAAAGTGTCAAGCAAACTAATTAAAACAGGTTCAAGTTAGAATACTAGTTGAAACAGTGTGTTTATCTTTTGCTGTAACAAAACACTTCCAGATAACAGGAGAATAGTTTCCATGGATGCCCTGTGGACACATTGAGATAATTAACCCTTTAATTACTGGATTAACCAACAGTGTAAAGCACATATAGCACATTACCCTGATAGGACTGCTCATTACAGTTTGTGTCTGGAGAAGTCTTAGATCTTCCTGTGGTTCTCCATAGACTTCCACACCTGGTTTTTACTCAAGAGTCACAGTGGATGCTGTTTATACTAAAAATTATAAAATCAGCAGGCTGAATGGGGGTTTTCATAATTATATCAATCATCCAAATCAAGGAAATAGTGAAAGCAACATTCTGTTTAGAGAAAAAAGAGTGAAGAAAGGATTCAGGTACCGGTTTGTGCTGGAGGAGACGAGGGAGACTGTTGTTCTGATTCAGTATGGCAATTCTTCCTTTCTTATGAAAGAAAAACATGTAGGACAATATGATATTGTAAATGAGTCGATGGTGACATCTAGTGATAAAAAATTGCACTTACTGATGCTGAAGTATGCATATCTCTGTGTCTTATTTTTAGTCTTAAAGAACCAACATGCACGATAGATCTTTAAGGTGGGAAGACTGAAGAACAAAGGAATTAGATAAGAAAATATTGGTGTATTTTAATCTATTCTCTATTTTCAGTGGGTGGAAATTTAAAAAATAAAGAAGGAATAAATCAGGAACAAGATTTTTTTTTATTGTCTTTCTAAGCATGACTACCATGCACACATCCCTCATCTCATGGGGGAAATCCTGAACACATCTGGATTAAAACCATGTGTTTTAGTGACCGCAAAGTGCTGCATACATGTCAGCACTCCATAAATCATAATAAAAGTGCAAAGAGCTAAGGGCTGATCCATTATTTGATTGACTTCAGTGGGCTTTGAATCAAGTTCTAGAAGAAGAGTACAACTGTAGAAGTCTCTTTTAAAGAGATTTTAGTCCAAATGTTGCCAAGTCGGCACAGAGAAGTTAAGTAGAGAGGTGTCTACAAAGAGGAGAGTAAAAGCAAAAGAAGAAGGTTGAGGAAGTTAAAAAATAAAGTCAAAGAAGCAGCAGCTACATCCAAGAATGATCAAGAGACAAGTCCCTTCTTAATGGAGTTCTTAACTGGAGAGAGGAAGCATGGTGTAAAAAGAGAAAGCATGGTCCAGTGGTTAAGGCACTAGCTTAGGAAGAACTAGGTTGAAGTAGAGTTGCCAACTTTCTACTCACACAAAACCGAACACCCTTGCTCTACCCCACCTCCAAGGCCTCACCCCTTCTCTGAGGCCATGCCCCGGCTCACTCCATCCTCCCCTCCCCCCGTTGCTCACTCTCTCACTCACTCATTTTCACTGGGTTGGCTCGGGGTTGGGGTGCAGGAAGGGGTGCGGGCTCTGGGGTGAGGCCAGAAATGAGGAGTTCAGGGTGTGGGAAGGGGCTTCAGGCTGAGGCAGTGGGTTCAGACGTGGAAGGGGTGAGGGCTCTGGGGTGGGGCCAGGGATGAGGGGCTTGGGGTGCAGAAGGGGGCTCTGGGGTGGAACCGAAGGGTTTGGAGTATAGGAGGGGGCTCCAGGCTGAAGAGGGGGTTGGGGCATGGGAGGAGGTATGGGCTCTAGGCTGGGGGTGCGGGCTCTGGGATGGGTCCAGAAATGAGGGGATCAGTCTGGGGGGGCTCCAGATTGGGGCAAGAGGTTAGAGTGTGTGTGGGGTGTGGGCTCGGGTGTGGGGCCAGGAATGAGAGATTTGGGGTGCAGGAGGGGGCTCTGAGCTGGGGCAGGGGGTTGCGTGTGGGGGGGTGAGGGCTCCGGCTGGGGGTGCAGGCTCTGGGGTGGGGCTGGGGATGAGGGGTTTGGGGCGTAGGAGGGTGCTCCAGGCTGGGACCGAGGGGTTCAGAGGGTGGAAGGGGGTCTCAGGGCTGGGGCAGGGAGTTGGGGCATGGGAGGGGTGCAGGCTCCGGCGGCACTTACCTCAGGTGACTCCCAGAAGCAGCAGCATGTCCCTTCTCCGGCTCCTATGCGGAGGCACAGCCCTCCTAACTTGGATCGCTCACAATCAACCTGCCAGCATGTAGGTCATACCCTGTGGGTCTGTATATAGCTGCAGCCCTGGTCCAGCAACTCGGACCCCATCAGCCTGACAGCAACACTCTGGCTTCCAGCAGCCTTGGTTACTACTTGTAGGATGACTCCAAAACACACCCAGTCCTGAATTTTCCCCAAAACATGTGTTCTGCACTGTCTAGCCTTCTCCTGGACATTTTAGACACAGTATTACAAGTCTGTTTCCCTATGAGAAATATTGAAAACAAAGACTGAGGGGGGGACTTGATAGCCCTTAACATATTTGAAGACTGTTGTTATAAAGAGGACTGTGATCAATTGTTCTCCATATCTACTTCTTATCCTACGTTTAGTGATCAGCTTAATCTGCAGCAAGGGAGATTTAGGTAGGATATTAGGAAAATCTCTCTCATCATAAGGATAGTTAAGCACTGGAATAGGCTTCCAAAGGAGGCTGTGAAATCCCCATCACTGGAGGTTTTTAGGAACAGGTTAGACAAACACCTGTCAGGGATGGTTTAGGTATACTTGGTCCTACCTCAGTGCAGGGGGCTGCACTAGATGACCTCTCAAGGTCCCTTCCAGCCCTACATTTCTGTGATTCTATAAGGTGCCGAGTGCTTTAGTAATGCTCACGACAGAGGTCATAGAGAGACACCAAGTTAGCCAGAATTGTGATTAAGTACAGTTTTGTTTGAACAGTACTTATTGGTGGTGTGCCAACTTGCTGGCCAGAGCAATCAGGGATGAACCATACTATAAGCAAGTTCTACAAAAATCTGCAATGAGTTCATACAGCACAGATGTCACTGAAAACTGCATCCCAGTAATACTAGGCCATATATACATTCTTTAGGTCAGCAACTATACAACTGTAAGCACATACACTCAAACAGGGCTACCATGCCATCTAGTAGCATACATTTCAGCATCTCAGTGAGAGAGATTCACCACAGTGCTGATGTTATAGCACTGACAGTCTTTTTAACATCCCTGTGACAGGCTGCAGAAACCGTGCCAGTGCATTGTCAGGTAGGGAGCTCACTCTTATTAAAGTCTCTTGCAGGCATCAAAGCTGAAGTAATGAGACAGAGTTGAACTGAGAATTCAAGGGCAACCCAGAGCTTACTTTATAAACAGTTACCAAGTAATCAGATGGGACAACTACTGAGAATTAAGGTGGTACACCAGATGAAAGCAATTTTGCCTGTAGATTAAGCAGGACCTTTTCTCATTTGCACACATACAAAATGAGAAAATACTGCCTAGGAAGGAGTAATGCAGAACGGGATCTGGGGGTTGTGACGTTGCACTCTATATGATTTTATGGAAGTATGCTGATGGGTGTGAATTCAATGTAACTAAAATATGCTTCATGCAAAAGGTCTCTTGTAAGGTATCATTACAAAGCTTATAATCTACTGAGTGTGTTCATCCTATTTGTATAAATGTATCACTCTTGTATCTGAAACTAGAAATATGAAATATAACTCTGAGGGCCTATTGTAATTATGCAAAGCATGGGCCATTAATGGTGGTTTGGAATCTTGATGGCTCCCATCAAACAGGACAATTGACTGTGGATGGCTCTGTTTGCAGGCAGGCCTTCCTGTGAGTCAGGCTGGGAGGAATGAAGGCTTGGGGTCTTACAGTGACATGTGATCATGTCACCTGAACTGGAATCCATTTTTAAGCTGGTGTTTTTCCATTGAGAACGAGGGGTGGGAACCCAGAGGGACAAAGGATTCCTGCCTTATGCAAAAGATATATAAGTGTGTGGAACAGAACAAAGGGGCGGCCATCATGAGAAATCCCCTAGCTACCACCTGAGCTGGAACAAGGGCTGTACCAGGGGGAAGGATTGTGCCCAGACTAAGAAGGCGTCCAGTCTGTGAAATAAACTTATTGAAACATCTCTGAGGGTGAGATTTTATCTGTATACAGTTTTATTACTGAATTAGGCTTAGACTGGCATGTTTTATTTTACCTGGTAATTCACTTTGTTCTGTCTGTTACTACTTGGAACCATTTAAATCCTATTTTCTGTATTTAATAAAATCACTTTTTACTTATTAATTAACCCAGAGTGTGTATTAATACTGGGGAGGGGGGGCAAACAGCTGTGCATCTCTCTCTATCAGTGTTATAGAGGGCGACCAATTTATGAGTTTACCCTGTATAAGCTTTATACAGGGTAAAACGGATTTATTTGGGGTTTGGACCCCATTGGAAGTTGGGCATCTGAGTGTTAAAGACAGAAACACTTCTTAAGTTGCTTTCAGTTAAGTTTGCAGCTTTGGGGCATGTGGTTCAGACCCTGGGTCTGTGTTGGATTAGACTGGCGTGTCTGGCTCAACAAGACGGGGTGCTGGAGTCCCAAGCTGGCAGGGAAAGCAGGGGCAGAAGTAGTCTTGGCACATTAGTTGGCAGCCCCAAGTGGGTTTCTGTGATCTAACCCGTCACAGGGGTCATAGTGGATCACAAGCTAAATATGAGTCAACAGTGTAACACTTGCAAAAAAAAGCGAACATCATTCTGGGATGTATTAGCAGGAGTGTTGCAAGCAAGGCACGAGAACTAATTCTTCCACTCTACTCCACACTGATTAGGCCTCAACCGGAGTATTGTATCCAGTTTTGGGCATCACATTTCAGGAAAGATGTGCACAAATTGGAGAAAGTCCATAGAAGAGCAACAAAAATGATTAAAGGTCTAGAAAACATGACCTATGAGGGAAGATTTAAAAAATTGGGTTTGTTTAGTCTGGAAAAGAGAAAATGGAGAGGGGACATGATAACAATTTTCAAGTACATAAAAGGTTGTTACAAGGAGGAGAGAGAAGAATTGTTCTTCTTAACCTCTGAGGATAGGACAAGAAGCAATGGGCTTAAATTGCAGCAAGGGAGGTTTAGGTTGGACATTAGGAAAAACTTCCTGTCAGGGTGGTTAAGCACTGCAATAAATTGCCTAGGAAGGCTGTGAAATCTCCATCGTCGGAGATTTTTAAGAGCAGGTTAGACAGACACCTGTCAGGGATGTTCTAGATCAGTGGTCACCAACCGGTCGATCGCAACTGACTAGTCCAGGGGTCGGCAACCTTTCAGAAGTGGTGTGCCGAGTCTTCATTTATTCACTCTAATTTAAGGTTTTGCGTGCCAGTAATACATTTTAGTGTTTTTAGAGGGTCTCTTTCTATAAGTCTATAATATATAACTAAACTATTGTTGTATGTAAAGTAAATACATTTTTTAAAATGTTTAAGAAACTTCATTTAAAATTAAATTAAAATGCAGAGGCCCCCGGTCCAGTGGCCAGGACCTGGGCAGTGTGAGTGCCACTGAAAATCAGCTCGTGTGCCGACTTCGGCACACGTGCCATAGGTTGCCTACCCCTGGACTAGTCGATCCTAGAGGATCTCCCAGTCGATCGCGATCTCTGGCAGTGCAGTGTGGCTGCCACTAAGGCAGACTCCCTACCCTGGCCCCACACCGCTCCCAGAAGTAGCCAGCGTGGTCCGGGGGGGCAGGGGGGCAGGGGTTTCCCTCTGCGTGCTGCTCCTGCCTGCAAGCACTGCCCTCACAGCTCCCATTGACCGGGAGAGCTGTGGGGGCAGTGCTTGCAGAGAGGGGCAGCGTGCAGAGCCACGTGCCCCCTGCCTCCCCCAGGGGCCACAGGGGTGCGTTGGCCCCTTCCGGGAGCGATGTGAGGCCGGGGTAGGCAGGGACCCTGCCTTAGCCTCGCTGTGCCCGCCACCGACCAGGAGCCGCAGGAGGTAAGTGCTGCCCAGTGGGAGGCTGCACCCCAACCCCCAGCCCTGAGCCCCCTCCCAGAGCCAACACCCCAAACCTCCTCCTGCACCCCAAACCACCTCCTGCACCCCAAGTCCCATCCCTGACCCCCCCCTCCCAGAGCCAGCACCCTTTCTGTAATGGGGGGCCCAAAACTGGATGCAGTACTCCAGATGTGGCCTCACCAGTGCCGAATAGAGGGGAATAATTTTCACTTCTTTTCTGACCCACAAACTAAAGCTAAATCCTCCTATTAGATCTTTTTTCCGGAAAGGCTGAGGTAGCTGAAAAGCAGGTCAGTAGCCTTTGTTGAAAAACTTACTAGGATTCCTTTCTAAAGGGGCATATGATTGAGATGGACTCTCTTAATGAGGGTGCAGCCTGGCATTTTTCAAATGGATAGGTCAGTTGGGCAACATTTGAAAAAAATCCTGGATTACAGCCTAAAATTCAGGGTTCTTGTAGAGCCCATTGGATTTTTTCCCCCTGGCTCTTCCTTTAAGATCTGGGATACATGCCAAGCTCTTGAATCTCTCATGGTTAAATGTGTCTGAAAGCAGTGCTATTATTGGGAGGCCTGGATATCTAGTATATGCCAGAAAACAGACGTGTCTGGAAGTAAAAAGCAATTAGGTTTACATTGCTCTAAACCTGAGCCATCTGGAAAGAATTCTTTCTGAAGACTAAAGCTTTTGGATAGGAATTGGGAAGTTACATTATCTTTCTCAGGCAAGAGAATATCTGAAAGGACAGAAGCCACATTTTTATTAAACATATTGATCATTGATAGTTTTCATAAAAATAGAGGAATATGTTTTTTCACCTGTCTAGGGAAGTCTTGAAGATATCAATTCCTTAGAGATGGGATATATCTTGATTTTAGTAAGGCTTTTGACACAGTCCCAAATGACATTCTCATAAGCAAACTAAAGAAATATGGTCTGACTCTAGAGGAAATTACTGTAAGGGGCGTGAATAACTGACTAAACGACTGTACTAAAAATAGTTATCAATAGTTCACTGTCAAAATGGGAAGACATATCTAGTGCAAGTCCCACAGGGGTCTAGTACTATTCAAAATTTTTATTAATGACTTGGATAATGGAGTGGAGAGTATGTTTAGAAAATTTGCAGATGATACTAAGCACCTCGGAGGATAGGATTAGAATTCAAAATGACCTTAACAAATTGGAGAGTGGATTTGAAATCAACAAGATGAAATTCACTGAAGACAAGTGCCAAGAAGAAAAAAAAAATCAAGTGCACAACTACAAAATGGGGAATACCTGGCTAGGTGGTAGTACTGCTGAAAAGGATCTGGGGGTTATAGTGGATCACAAATTGAATATGAATCAATAATGTGATGCAGTGGCAAAAAAGGCTAATATCATTCTGGGGTGTATTAACAGGACTGTTGTATGTAAGAGATGGAAGATAAACATCCCACCCAGGCCTCAGCTGGAGTATTGTGTCCAGTTCTGGATGCCACATTTTAAGAAAATTGTGGCCAAATTAGGGAGAGTCCAGAGGAGAGCATCAAAAATGATAAAAGGTTTAGAAAACCTGACCTATGCGAATAGGTTAAGAAAAACTGGGCATGTTTAGTCTTGAGAAAAGAAGACTAAGAGGAACCTAATTACAGTCTTCAAATATAAAGGCTGCTATATAAAGGACTGTTGTGATGAGTTGTGTTCACGGGAGGTAGAACAAGAAGTAATTGGCTTAATCTACAGCAAGGGAGATTTAGGTTAGATCTGAGGGAAAACTTTCTAACTACAAGGGCAGTTAAGCTCTTGAATAGGCTTCCAAGGGAGGTTGTGGAATCTCCATCACTAGATGCTTTCAAGAGCAGGCCAGACAAACACCTGTCAGGGATGGTCTAGGTCAGGGGTCGGCAACCTTTCAGAAGTGGTGTGCCGAGTCTTCATTTATTCGCTCTAATTTAAGGTTTCGTGTGCCAGTAATACATTTTAACAGTTTTAGAAGGTCTCTTTCTATAAGTCTATAATATATAACTAAACTATTCATAGATTCATAGATTC
>NW_020664435.1:500950-517940 GCF_002925995.2 Terrapene triunguis | reverse complement strand
AATCTATGAAAGGCCAGAAAGAGGCAGAGGTAGAGACTGAAGTTTGGAATATTTTTAGAACCCAATCCTGCCGCCTGTACTCAGACAGAACCGAAATCGGTTTTCATAGGCGTTTTGCTGGAGGATTGCAGAATCAGGCCTTTGCTCTGCTAAAACTATGAAGGCATCCACAGGCAGGTCTGATCATCCCCATTTTGCAGACGAGGAAACTGAAGCATAAAGTGATTTGTCTGAGGTCACAGAGGTTAAATGCAAAGGAAATCTACAGAAAAGAAGACAGCACCTGATACTATTCCTCACCATTGGTGAGTCGAGACTCCTTTGATGCAATGACTGCATATTCTTCAGGCCATCATTCTCAAGGAGTTCTCTCGCCTTCCAGGGTAATGCCCTAATTACGGCTGCTTTGGCCATATCAAGGCAAACACCCCCTTTAAAGGTCTCTGTCAGCCCCATGATGCTGCCATCCCAACTTCAAGCATGGAAGTCCTTAGCTGTATGTAAGGCAGGTTCACAGTTCTAATTCATACAGGTAAGTCAAGGAAAGCCGTCTTCGTAACAGATTTGTTTAAAGATCATAACACAGCAAGAATATTTACTATCTGTTTCGGATGGAAATAAATATGTGAGGCCAAGGCCTCAAATGTTTAGCTGACAAGATAGAAAAATCAATAAAGAAAATAACATTAGTCAAGGCAGGCAGAGCCTGCCCAGAGTTGGATTATATCCACTATAAACTCTGCCTGCAGTTGCAAACAACTGTTACATGTGTGCTGAAGGGATTCTGAGATTGTTTGCAGAAGCATGAAATTCCAGTAAACTTGCAGGGCTCTGGGAAGAGACAGTGACATTGACTTGAAGAGATGTCATCCAAGTTGTGTTAGTGGCAGTTCACAGGGTATACATGTTGCAATAACTGGAAATCCAGAGACAAGGATCAGATTAAATCTTTTCCTTACATTATTAGTCTGTGATGACAGCAAAAATAAGAGAAATCCCAATACACATGGTTTCATGCACACTGCTAATAAAACCCAAAGAACAAGATCTGTCAAGTGGCAGAAACCAGCCATGGATTTGTCACTCCCTGTGGGGGGCAGAGGTATCCTAAATATTCGTTTGTACCTAGGACTCAAGACTAAGGCTGATCCTGCAAGGAACTGAGTACCTCGAGAGAATGGATGAGAACTCAGCATCTTTAAAGTTCAAGTCCTACAAAGCAATTAAAATCACAGCCAAAGTAACCCTGCAATGAAGTAGGCAGCTCTACACTGCCACAGTACCTAGCATATGAAAATGCATGGAATACACAAGTCTATTCTGTCTCCTGTGAGCAATTTTTTAGCATGGGCAGGAGCAGAATGTCTCAAAGTGACTCAGCGGCTGGATGTTTACTTCACACCAGCAGGAAGCACAGCAAGCACTTAAGCTGTCTGTACATGGTGAAGCGGCTGGCAGCACATCTTCAATTTTTAACGGAGACCTGACCAATGAGAGTTAATAGTCCTGTTCTATAAATGTATCCAACCCTACATTATGATACAACCTAGTTCTTCCACAGCACTTATCAGTAGATCTCAAAGCACTCTACAATGGAGGTCAGTCTCATTATTTTACAGATGGGGAAACTGAGGCACAAGGCAGTGAAGTGCCTTGCCCAAGGTCACCCAGCAGGCGAGTGGCAGAGCCAGGAAAAGAACCCAGGTCTCCGAAGCCCCAGTCTAGTGCTCTATTCAGTAGGACACACTGCTTCAGCAATGTTACAGAGCTGCATGGCTAAGCACCGATGAGTCAGGAAATGTCAACATTAAGATTTTCTGCACAATCTTAACTCTTCCAGGTACGCATCAGGATACTGCCTTACATAATCCCTAGTTCTGAAGTAACGCAATTCCATACCCAGGAAAATATGGCAATATTAAACATATCAGGCTGAATGAGACAGGGCCCCATGAATCCCAGCCTCATTTAGTGCCCATCTTGAGGATGGGACTGGAGAGAGGTGGGGGGAAATATCCCAAGCCAGTGGTTCCCTCCAAAGTCAGCAATCCCACCCTTCAGACACTCCTTTCCGGTAGAGCTCAGGAGAGCAGATATTTTGTGGCTGCTCTCCTGCAAACTCCCGAATTCCCTTCCCAG
This sequence comes from Terrapene triunguis, assembly GCF_002925995.2. Lineage (NCBI taxonomy): Eukaryota > Metazoa > Chordata > Testudines > Emydidae > Terrapene > Terrapene triunguis. The sequence goes on along the minus strand of NW_020664435.1, from coordinate 515,801 downwards.
GGCTCTTCCTCAGCTGCCAGGTCAGCGTTATCCTACTCAAGGAATATCCATGGGCTCAGGAAGATGATGCCATAGAGGAAAGCCACGGCGCTGGCACTAGTAACCTTGCTACTCTAACAAGCAGCCTTAATGTGGAAAAATCGTTCTCTCTTCTGTCATATCCAATCCCTGAATGCAGTATGGCCAAGCATGTACTGAAGATACAATTGATACTGCGTGTCAATGCTGAACTAAACTAACTACAATTGCAAGAATCAGTTCCATTCCCCCTGCCTCCACCACTGATTGAACAGGAGACATTTTAACTTAGGACATAGGCTGACTTTTCAGTCAGAAATTCTGACATCGTTTTTTCATTATTTTACCAGATATTCTTATAACTCAGATTAGATAGAAAAAAAACCCCTAAACCTGAAAGTTATTTAATGTAATCACAGGCTTGTAGGGGTTCAGACCCACTGAGGCCAGGTCTACACTAAAAAGTTAGGTTGACCCAGCTACGTCGCTCAGGGGTGCGAAAAATCCATAGTAGTTAAATCGATCTAACTCCCGGCATAGCCAGTGGGCAAGTCTACGCTTAAAACACTGTGCCGCTGTACATAGATGACTCGTGCCTGATAATACGGGGGGAAAGGGCACAATGTAAAGGGGGGGAGCCACATGACCACCCCATGTATCGCCTCTGGGAGGAACATTCCACCCCACCTCTCTGGGCCAGGGCAGCCAATCCCACTGGGGGTCACAGGAGCGGGGAGCATGTGCTGTGCCTCTGGGCCAGGCCTGCTGGCTCCCGCCTGACTCACAGCACTAGTGTCTCCCTGGAGCTCCCAGGCCCTCACGGACACCTCAGCATGGGTAAGGCATGGACAATGCCCCTACCTCTGGCTGAACAGAGGGACTCTGCTCCCGGCACTTTCCCCAGCGACCCCCTGCCCTGCGCCCAGCCCAGGGCCTCCGTGCATTCTCCGTCCCACCACAGTTACCTGCGGGGGACTCTGTCCTTCTCCTGCTGCGCCTCCCCACAGCACTTTTCCAGCTCACTTGGCCCCTGTCCCCAGCAACCAGGCCCAGGCGGGGCAGAGCTGCTTCTCACACCGGCTGACTCTGCTCAGGGTTGCTGCCTCTGTGCAGCTCGGTACTGGTCTGCGAGGGCCCGGCTGGAGGTGGCCCCTCTGCTCCCCACCTAGGCTAGCTGCTGGGGACAGAGGCCGAGTAAGCCGAAGCCCCCCTACCCTCCAGCACCATTTCCGGCTCGCTTGGTCCATCCCCAGCAGCCTGGTCCAAACGGGGAGCGGAGGGGCCACCTCCCCAGCCGAGCTCTCTTGCAGACAGCGACCCTGAGCGGAGTCAGCTGGCGTGAGAACCGGCTCCGTCCCATCCCCTCAAGGGGCTGAGTGAGCTGGAAGTGCCGGGGGAGAGGCACAGCAGCAGGACAGAGCTGCCCTCCCCCAGTGGCAGGGCGAGAAGAGCAAGCCCTGCCAGGGCAGCTTGGCACTTGCTGAAATCTTGGGGCGGGGGGGGAGGGGTGGAAGGAGAGACACAGGACTTGACCCCGCATGCCCCACTGTAGCGTTTAAGTGAAGACACTCCAAGTGGACGGAAGAGAGCTCTCCCATTGGCACAATTAATCCACCTCCACAAGAGGCAGTAGCTATGTCAATGGGAGAAGCTGTCTACATGGAGGGGAGGGGTTAGGTTGGTATAACTACCTCACTCAGGGGTGTAGATTTTTCACTACACTAAAGTGTTTGAGCAGTGCAGCTGTACCACTGTAGCTCTTTAAGTGTAGACACAGCCTAAGAGAGGCCTAACAGGAGAACAGTGTCTAATTCCTTATCACTGACTTTATAGTGCACCATTATCTAAGGCCATGTCTACACTAGAGGTGCTACAGTGGCACCATAGTGAAGACGCTTCCGACAATGAAGGATTTTTCCATCGCTATAGGTAATCTACCTCTCTGAGCAGCATTAGTTACGCTGATGGAAGCGGTGTGAATTTTTTACACCCGAGTTCCATAGTAATGTCCACCTATCTTTAAGTGTAGAGCCAGCATCATTAACTTAAAAATCCTGGGCCTAATTCTCCATTGCCTTGCAGCTTGTGATTTACACCTGAGAAAAGAGAGTGGAATTTTACACCCATTTTGCACAGGTGTAAATGGCTTCACATGGTGAAAATCCATGGGCAATCAGACCCCTCTGTTTTACACAAACATTTCCTCATCTGTGTTACTAGCCTTGTAGATAACAAGACAAATCCAGTTTACTGTTTCCCCCATCACATGCTTTTACTTTTTGTGCAATGACAACTCTCTCCACTAGACATTGGGGGGGGGGGGGAAGCGGAGTCACTGAGGCCCTTTTCCTGCCTCAAATTGGACCACTACCATGCTAAAAATTAAGCACATGCACAAATCTTGGCAGGATTAAGGCCCTAGTGTAATTTCATTTGTGTCCTACCCAGTGTGCAGAAGTGAAACACTATCACAGTAACCTATTTTGCCAGCTGGACAGTGCCAGAAGCATTTTAATTCTCATAAACAGACAGATCTTTTCTAATTAGATATCCGACTGAATTGCCTGCAGAGTGGCATAGCATGTAAAGCTCACTCTTCAATCAGTTCCGAACAGTAAATCTTCCTATTACAAAACTATTGAGAGATCCTCATATCTGGGGTTTCTTTTGCTGGAGAACAACTATGATTCATACTCAGTAATGAAAATGCTTTGGACTGCAAGTCAGCTCCCACTCAATTATTGATTTCCATAGGAACTGATTAATAACTGTGACAAAGCTCTGTCCGTGACTCTGTGGGTCCTGCGTTTCCTGGCGGATTTTGCTAGCCTCAGAGGCTCACTGTGACCCTCCACGTAGCCCTTCTCTCTCTAGAGGCAAGGGTCACAGCTTACTGAGCCATTTTCATCATAAGCCAACAAGGGAGGTAAGGAGAAGCAACCCTTCCTCACACAATCTCTGTTGTCTCCCAGTCTCAGTGATTAATCAGGGAAGGGAGGGGGGAGCCCGGGCCCACCCTCTACTCTGGGCTCTAGCCCAGGGACCCTAAAATTACTAGCTATGGTAGCTGATATTTTGGAAATAGGATGTGTACAATTCCCTAGGCCTCTTCCCCACAGCAGCCCCCACTCAATATCTCCATCACCATTACCTCAGGGCCTCCTTCCTTGCACCTGATATGGATTTGTACTACTTCGTTCCTCCAACAGCACAGCTCCCTCCTATAGCTCCTAACACCCACAGCTCGCTGACTAAGTGGGAGGCTTTTAACTAGTTCCAGCCAGCCCTTGATTGGCTTCAGGTGTCCCAATCAATCTAGCTATCTCCACTGCCTTCTAGAAGGATCTTAATTGGCCCCAGGTGTCTTGATTAACCTGGAGCAACTGCCATTTGGTTACCATGGTATCAGGGATTTGTTTAGCCTGGGGCTAACATACCTGTTCCTCACTACTTTACAGTAGCCATCTGGCCTTGCCCCATCACATATCCTAAATGTAACAGAGATATGTAGTCTATTCTTGCTAACCTGCAATACTTGGATAGGAAATTACAATTGAGAGCATCCTCAAGCCTACAGAAAGGGAGAAACATATGTCGGACATGATAGAAACCCACTGGGCCAAAGAGCCAGTTAACTATTCTGCCAGTTATTCAGAGGCCACCTGCTCCCACAGGAGCTGAGGGATAAGTGTTTTTATTGAAAGGGGGGAGTTGATTAATGAGGGCAGCACTGATTAATATTATGATTTAGTGGAATAGAGCAGCTGTAGTCACTCTATTTTTACACTAGTGAAAGAGTTCTCCAGACTGAGCAGCCACTACTTTGGGTTTCAGATCCATAAGATCAAAATACGAGTACCCATATTAATGAGAAAGCGTAATGTTAGTAGGGACGCAACTATGCCAATAACTGTGGTCAGATTCTGACTATGCCCACTAAGAATCAGAGGTTTGCAGAAGCCAGAGCAGGCTCCATCTTATCTGAGTACTTGTGTAATCAATAAAAATGCTGTGCCTTGTTTCCAAACAACCTGACTTTTGAGTGCTCATTAGCCATCACAACACCTGACCAGAAGCTAATCAGGACTCTGCAAATTATACATTCCCCTGAATGCAGGTTAATCTTCACCCCCTCCCCAAGCAGGGATCTCTATTGGGACACATGCAAGACCCAGTTGCTCACCGTGATGTAACAATCTTAGAATAGGATTCATAAATGGGACACAGATACCAGGGGAATCTTCCAGTTGTTTTAAAGACTGAATGAATTCCCCTGAATTATAGTTTGAATTTACTGAAATCAGATACTTTTAAAATTGTATGAGGCACAACATTCCACCTGGGGCCAGGTATTCTTGTTGACACAAAGTAGCCAACCAGTTTCAGGTTCTTCAGGGATGGTGGTGGGGAACCATGCTGCTCCTGTTCTTGGTCTGCCTCCTCCCACTGTGTGAAGCTCAAACTCTTGGGAGTTTCCCAGAGCAGCTTTAATGAGGAAACCATTCTCAGAAGTTTGATCTGCCAAAGGCCAGTCCCCTCAGCTCATGAAAATGAAGAGGATATCATGCCTGATATTTACTTATCAAATGGCCTGAATGAAAGCTGTGATCTGATTGGCTAATGCGGTTTCCAAGCCCTGTAACTATTAAACTGCAGCACCTCATAAGACTGAGTGGTGAAAAGCCCTAGCCTAATCCCACTTGAAATCCATTGAAAAATTCCACTGATACGATTTCAGCAGGAGCAGATCAGTCCTTTTGTTTGGCAAAACTTGTTCCACAATTTGACTGCTTATCCAAACCTTTTCAGACTCCTGCTTCCTCCTACTCTGAAACTGTAGGCTTTGCCCCCCTTTATCCTCTAAAAACCTTCCTCCATCCCCCCTCGCCCCAAATCCTCAGGCTGCATCTCTTCATTAACTAGGGTTACCATCCATCCGTATTTCCCCGGACATGTCCGGCTTTTTCGTCTTTAAATAGCCGTCCGGGAGGAATTGGTAACAAGGTTAAAAAGTCCGGGATTTTCCCCTCTCCCCTCCCTCCCTCCCTCCCTCCCTTCCATGCAGAGTGCGGCGTGGCTGATTGGGCGGCTGGGCCTGATTGAGCTGCTCCCATTGGCCTCCAGCAGCCAGAGCCCCTCCCCTGCTGCCCCAGCACTCTGCGGTGGAGGCGTGTTTTGCCTCCACGTGGAGAAGCCAGCATCTGACCGGCATGAGCATTGTAAGGGGAGTCCCGGGGGGCAGTCAGGGAGCAGGGAGAGGGTTGGATGGGTTGGGAGTTCTGGGGGTGGGGGTGTGAATATGGGGTGGGGGGGGGCGGCGGGTTATATTCTTTTGTGGTGCCCGAGCTCCAGCAATATCCAGGGCCGGGGGCCCTACTCCAGCAATATTTGGAGCTGGGTCTCTCCCCTGGCCCTGCCTGGAGTGGGCCCCGGCCTCCACCTGCCACCCCCGCCCCACGCGTTCCCCCCCCGTCCCTGCCTGAAAGAAAGCAGCATGCGCCTCTCCCGTGCCTGCTTGTGCTGCTGGAGTAGCACATTCTTATGCGGAGCCCTGCTCCCGGCAGCAACTGCTGTCTGCTGCCCAGGGTCCTAGTGACCCCCATCCACTAATGGCAAGGCAGGCTTCCCTTACCCTGCCCTTCCACCCTAGCCCTGAGCCTCTTCAATGCGCCAAACCCCTCATCCCCAGCCCTCATCCCCCTGCACCCTAATCCTCTGCCCCAGCCCTGAGCCTCCTCCTGCATCATGAACCCCTCATCCTCAGCCAGAGCTGTCATCCCCCCGCACCCTAATCCTCTGCCCCAGCCCTGAGCCTCCTCCTGCATCATGAACCCCTCATCCTCAGCCCCAACCCTCATCCCCCTGTACCCTAATCCTCTGCTCCATCCCTGAGCCCCGTCCTGCATCATGAACCCCTCACCCCTGCACCCCCTCCTATCCCCAAACTCCCTCCCAAACCCCCTCCCCCTTCCCACACCCCTCCTCCTGCCCTCAAACTCCCTCCCAAAGCCTGCACCCCTCCTGCACCCTAATCCACAGCCCAGGACCTGCACCCCAGACCTCCTCCCCCCACCCAACCCCCCTCCCAGAGCCTTAGGCAGGTGTGGGGGCGGAATGGAGGGGGGCGGGTTCTGGGCACCACCAAAATTTCTACAAACCTGCCACCCATAAGGGTCGGGGCAGTCAGGGGACAGGTAGGGTCCTAGGGGGGCAGTTAGGGTTGGGAGTTCTGAGAGGGGCAGTCAGGGGACAAGAAGCGGGAGGGAGTGGATGGGGCAGGGCGGGGCTAGAATGGGGCTCCCCCCTCCCCAGTGTCCTCTTTTTTGATTGTGGAAATATGGTAATCCTACATTAACTCCCAAACTTCTCCCAGAACACCCACACTCACCACTTCAGGGCATGCACAACTTATAAGTGCAGTGATTCAAGGTCCCAACTGACAGGCTGCCTCCTCTGTCCTCAGGTGGCAGTCGTCAGATACAGACCCCAGAGGGTTTCAGGGAGAGAACTGAGAGCAGCTTATTGTAGGACGGAAGGCAGAGGAAACCTCAAACTTCTAGCACTCAGGCTAACTTGGAGATGGGGTAACAAAATGGACTATGTGGTTGGCCTACCCCAGCATCAAATGGTATTGGCAACACCTCCCTGAAAGGCAGGCTCAGACCAGACTCCACCCACTCCTCACCCACCTGCTCTGGGGATGGGACATCAGTGAGCACTCGCCTACTCCTACACACCTAGACCCACTGTTCAGCTAGCTCACACAGGTCTCTAATCTAAGGCACAAACTAGCCAGTCCATGTTTTTTTTCTCCTGAGACAATTTTAATTAGTAGCTTTTGGCCCTAGTTCTAGTGTAGTTGCACGGGGATAGCTAAAGGCAGAATTTGCCCTGTGGAATTTAAATAGTTAAATGGTTACTGTTTCAGAGACCACAGGAAATGTAACCAGGATAGCAGAGATAGCCTTGCTCTCTGTAATACTGACCATCAAATCTTCCACTGGCAATAACAGCTCTGTATATAGTTATTTATTATTGTGTCATCTGGCCCAGTTCTCAAAGATTCATAGACTCTAAGCCCAGAAGTGTCCATTCTGATCATCTAGTCTGACCTCCTGCACAAAACAAGCCAGAAAATGTTGTTAAGTGGCTCCTGAATCAAGCCCATCCCTTCTGGCTGAGTTAGCACATACTGTTCCTTTTAGAAAGATAGCGAGTCTTGATGTAAAGACTCCAAGTGACGGTGAATCTCCTCTCACAAGGCTGTAAATTGGGCCTCATTCCGCTAAGTCAGAGGAGTTAAATCAGTGGAAAACTGATGGCTGTGAGAGGACAATCAGGCTCAGTGTTTTTCATGAGGTTACAATCCAAGTAGCTGATCACAAGAGACAGATGCTGCAGCATTGGGTGGGGTTTGGTGTGCATGGTTCTTTTTTTTGGTCATGTGTCTAAACCAGGGGTCGGCAACCTTTCAGAAGTGGTGTGCCGAGTCTTCATTTATTCACTCTAATCTAAGGTTTCGCGTGCCAGTAATACATTTTAATGTTTTTAGAAGGTCTCTTTCTGTACGTCTATAATATATAACTAAACTATTGTTGTATGTAAAGTAAATAAGGTTTTAAAAATATTTAAGAAGCTTCATTTAAAATTAAATTAAAATGCAGAGCCCCCCAGACCGGTGGCCAGGACCCGGGCAGTGTGAGTGCCACTGAAAATCAGCTCACGTGCCGCCTTCGGCACGCATGCCATAGGTTGCCTACCCCTGGTTTAAGCTCTTTTCATAAATCAAATCATAGCACTCAGGGCATTTAGGCATCCAACTCCCACTGAAATCAATGGGAGTTAAGCAATTAAATACTTTTGAGGATTTGGGCCTTACTGCCTTGAGGCCTTTCCAGTAGCACAAATCCAGCATAAGACAGCATTACAACATGCTCAGTTGTATCTAAATTAAATAGTATGCTTGCACTGGAAACGAAGGGTCTGATTCCCTCTTACCATGTGTACCAGGAGTAAACCCACTGAAATCAATGGATACACACTGGTGTAAATGAGAAGACAATCAGAATCACAGGCCCCAATAATGCAATTGGAAGGGGCCTGCAGGGGAACTTTAGACCTAGGGCTTCCATTCAGGAGGACACCTGGGCCTGAATAGAGTCTTGCTGATGTCAATGGGCCCCTGTGCAGAGGGCAGTTGCAGGATCAGGGCTTAGGTTAGCATTAAAAAAAACATAAAGGAACACTTTCAACCTGGAAATGGCTCAGTTTCAAAAAATAACTTTAATGTAGTTTATGGAACTGCCCCTGTCCCTGACCCCCCTTCCACCCACCCCCTGACATTTTTTGTTGTTTTACAATCACATTTTCCTATTTTTAAAAAAACATGTTTCTCCCCCTTGCTGGTGGTTGACAGACCAACCCAAAGGACATGGGGGTAACTGACAGTCCGAATAGTGAAGCTAGCTCCATACAAAGTGCTGCCAAATGCACTGAGGATTTTTTCTTCTTCTTCATCTCTTTCATTTCCAGTAAAGTAATGTTATTAGGAACAAACGTCTCTGACAGAGTGATGTTTAAGTGGGGAGTGTCCCTTTAAACTACATTTTTCTAATCAAATACATAATTTCAAACACCCAAAATCAGTGTTGTATATTAGACATAGAAACAAACTGATTCAAGCCTCATTATCAAACACACAATTTCCATCAGCTTTTACTTCCCCTTGAGGGCTTTCATATTAAAGCAGGCTTTGGGTTTTTTAAGTAGCCCTTTTTACATGGCCAAATTACCCTGGAGTCTTCTACTTGATTTTCCAGTACCCAGGGAAGGATTTTTTTTTTTAAAACTGTTCGATACTTGACTAGAAATGTATTTTCTATTAGTCTTCCCAACAGTGATAATAAGGCTGTATTAAAGACATTCTGATCATTTAGAGCTAGAAAAGCAGAATGGCAGAGCACAAACTTCAAAGTAGCAATAGCTTTGAAACTAGAATCTTATTAATTTCCTCACTTACACAAGGCAAGTTAGCAATTCACTGGGGTGAAATTCACTCACGCAGCTGGGGCTGTGGGAGGCCTCCACTCAGCAAGGCCAGCATGGCTGATTGCATCCATTCTGCAGCCATACTGTGGGCAGGGAGCTGGGTGTGAGCTGTTAATGTATTTTTATTCCCCTTCTTGGCTTGTTTTGTTTTAACGTTCAGTATCATTATTTATCATTTGCATTGCCATAGCGACTAGGAGCTCCGCTCATGGACCAGGGATTGGCAACCTTTCAAAGAAGAAGAGACATTTTTTTGTTTTCGTCTTTGACCAAAATATTTCGAGAGTCGCATCACACACAAAGCTACCTGTAGAGTTAGAGTTTATCAACTAATAATAATTGAACATATTAATGTTATTACTACTCACAAATACTTTTAATGCGACTTCTGCTGTTGTTCAATATGCCGTGATTTTCATTTCAAGCAGGACTCAAGACTAACATCTTGCAGTTGGCTCCTCAGTTTGTTTTTGATGAAATTCGTGTTGAAAAACACGTGTTCACAGAAGTATGTTGAACCGAAGATTAAGAGAAGCCCAAATGCATATTTCTTCAGCTGACTGTACGTATCTGGTAGATAATTCCACATGTCGAATATAATCTGGTCTTGCTGTTTACAGTCATCCATTTCAGACCACTTGTGTTGTAGCGCCAGGGTAGATTTCTGCCTTTCCAGATTTTCAAGTTCAGTGACAAGATCTTTCAATTTTGAATTCCATAAATCCTTGTCTTGCAAGTCCACTAATTCAAGTTCAAATTGCGCTTGATTGATTCCCGCAAATGCTGAAAAATTCAATGTCAGCTTCAAGCGGTTTTAACAGAAATGACAAAGTGGCCTTTTCCCTTCTGAACTCGTGAAATTGGTCAGCAAATGTAGTTTGTATTTTGATGACTGTTTCTGCAAGGAACCTAACGTCAATGTCACAGTCGTTTGTTTGTTTGTATTGCTTCGGTTTTGGGAAATGTACTAACATGCCCGTCTCAATGTCCCTTACAAACAAAGACAGCTTTCGTTCAAATGAAAGAACTTCTTCCAAAAGTGAAATTGCAGTATTTCCTTTTCCCTGTAGCTTCCGATTCAACACGTTTAAATGAGAAGTTAAATCCACCATGAAATTGAATTTCTGCAGCCAGTGAGGATTCGTTAGCGCCACATCCATTAGGCCCTTTCCTCAGAGGAACACCCAAATTTCCTCAAGACATGACGCAAACCTCACCAGGACTGCACCTCTGGAAAGCCATCTTACCTTGTTATACATTAGAAGATCAGAATATTGGCTGTTAACTTCTCAAAGAAGTTTGCAAAACTGCCGATGATTGAGAGCGCTTGCCATTATTTTGTTAACAATCTGCACAACCATTTCCATTACTTTTGAGATTTCCTCTGGAAAGGTTTGTGCACACAGCGCCTCCTGGTGGATTATGCAGTGAAATGAAATTACATCGTGCTCCATACTTTAAGTAAAGAAACAAAACCTTTGTGTGCCCCCTTCATGCCTGGTGCTCCATCTGTAGCAATAGAAATTATTTTCTTGGTGTCAATATCTTTTTGTTTGACATTCAGTGACAGCAGATGCAATATCTTTGCCCCAAGTTTGTCCTTTGAATGGCAATAACGCGATCAGCTCTTCTTGAGGACCTTGATCATTAATGTATCTGCTGAGTAAGGCAACCTGAGCAATGTCATCCACATTGCATGTCTCATCGCAGGCAATAGAAAAACCTGGTGCTGATCTAATGTCACTAACCTGATGGCTGGTTGTGTCTGTGGCCATCTTAATAGTTCTGTCCTTTACAGTCTTCGCAGATAATGGCATTTCTCTAATTTTCTTAACTATTTCATCTTTGTTTTTAAAATTGCTAAAGAGGTGCTCAGGTATTTTAATGAAACATTCTTTCACATATTCTCCATCTGTGAATGGCTTCCCTCGTTTGACAATTTCTTGAGCTGCCACGAAACTAGCAGTAGTGATTTCGCTTGGCACTGTACAAACACAGCACACCGAGACAGGCCCTTCCACAAAGAGCTTACAATCTAAGTGTAAAACAAGACACAACAGAAGGCTACAGACAGAGGGGGGAGTACAAAGAAACAATGAGATAATATTGGTCAACGTGACAAGCTGTGGTCTAAGCACCTTGCAGCCTAACTGTTTTCTGGTGTTTATCTGTTTCATTGGTCACACCTGGCGGGTTCTCTCTACCATACCCAAGCCCCATGCTTTTCCCAAGCTCTGCAGCCTTAGGACTTGGCAGTCAATCTACCCCTCACTGAAAAAGTCAGTTCCAGAATCTACGCTTTTTGGGTAAAATTTCTAGTGTCTAAGAGACATAAGGAGTCTAAGACCCAATGAAAGTCAATGGGATTCAGGCATTTTTGAAAAATTTATCTGTATTTTTTTTTTAATTGCTTATACACTTAACCCTCATGACTATGGCTGTGAAGAAAACCTTAAAAATATGAATAGTGCTGCTGTCTTCCTCAGTTTGCAAACAGCTTGGAAGAATCATTTTGAGAGTTATATTCACTATATTCTCTATTCACCTCAATGGATTGTTGGCTTGGAAACATCAAGAGGACAATTTAAATGCCAACATTAACTGTTTCATTAACTGAGCATTTTAATAGACACATGCAGGGAGGGAGTTTAACCTACAGTCCCAAACTCCCTGGGCTCCAAAAGCCCCACTTTCAACCCAGCTGCCAACACCTCCATGTCCTGGTGACTTCCATGAAGCTCTGCAGTGTCAAGACAAAAATCTGCACCATACGGAACTCTGCACATGTGAGGAGAGTGCCAAATAAATGGCCTTTAATATCAAAGGGCCCAATTCCCCCTCCCCCCCACATTTATTGCTTTCCTCAGTGGGATTATTTCAAGAGTAAAATAATACTTGATACAAGTACAGGTGTCTGAATTGTGCCCCCCCAACAATAATACAGGCCTTCATGTACCGATTAGACTATTCTTTTTCGTATTCCAGGCAACAAAACGCCTCCATTTTAGTATTTAAATTAAGCAGCCAAAGAATTTCCAATGTATACCACCAACACAATGCTCCAGATGCCACGGGCCTTGTAGCACAGTTCAGGTCCGTCTTACCGGGCTGTACTGGATCAGCCTTGGATGTACATACTTTCTTTCCCTCTCTTTGTGCTCACTGCTACTGAAATAATTGTTAATGCAAATACAGGTGTTTCTTTTCCTAACATTTCCATAGGGTCATGCCACATGGGGGCCCACCTGCTGGTATGGAAGAGGGGCTCCTTTGCAGCACATGCTCCTCTCCAATGCAGCTCATCACAGCAGGGGCTCCATGGCAGTTGGGGCAGGTCCCACAGGTGGGAGGGAGAGGCGCATGGACTGGCTGCACTCTGTGGCACAGTCCTCTTTGCTTTAACTGCCTGTTGATTCCCTCCAGAACTGCTGCTCAACAAGGGTGGCCTGGCCACCTCCTCTGCAGTTCTGGGTGTGCCCTTCCTCCTGTAGATCCCCAGGATCTGTGAGGTTGAGAGACCTTACGGCTGCACGCTCCAAATCCTCTGCTCCCTCCCACTACAGGGTGTAGTTTGTGGAAAATTCAAATTCAAATTCTCTTGCTTCTCTGGCCTTCTCCCATGTGTTTCTCCACAGGCAGGGTGATCTGGACCTAAATGTTTTAGTCATCAACTGGGAGCAGCAAGATCCAGTGGACTGAGAGGCAGGAGGCCTGGATTGAAATCCTGGCCTCTTTGAAGTCAATGGAAGTTTTGCCGTGGGGCTGAGGATTTCATCCATGGGTTCGCTTCCTGGCTCTGTGCTTTGTTCTCCCCAACTGTAAAGTAGCAACTATGTTCCTTAATCCTCCTTTGTAAAAGTATGTTAAGATCTATGGATGAAACGTACTATAGGAGAATTAAGCATGACAAATTCCTGCAGTGGTGAATCCTTTTGACCTCAGCATCCAAACTGTTTGTTGAATTTTTTTCCAGCAGACTTTGTTCTGCAGAGATCTTTGGCACCACATAGTAATGATTAATGGAAACCTCTCACATGTTGGGACAAACTGATCTAGTGACCATTGGGAACTGCTGCAGAGCTGCCTTTGACTCCGAAGAACCCCTGCTAAAGCAGTGGTACGTGGTGTGAGTAGCTGTTTTGCCTGGCTCTAAGATCTAATCTGCACTGATTATGCAGGGAGCTTTATTCCAGAATCTCTGGATGTAATTTTATTTATATTTTTCACCCATGTTGGATTCGATGGCGAATGTCAGGGTTTTGTTGTTGCTGGAGCTGCACGTGTACTGTACACCAAACCAGGGTAGCTAATGCTGCACTTGGAAGTAAATCATAGAATCATAGAATATCAGGGTTGGAAGGGACCTCAAGAGGTCATCTAGTCCAACCCCCTGCTCAAAGCAGGACCAATTCCCAACTAAATCATCCCAGCCAGGGCTTTGTCAAGCCGGGGAAGCTCTGGTGAGTGCTGTACACCCAGCCACTGAAATGGCATGTGGCCAACGAAGCCAAATGAAGGACTTCCGCCTTTCACCTGCTAGTGGCTTGCCAAACATGCGGTTTTGCTTTCAGATAATAATAGCACCTAGTTCTTACACAGTGCTTTTCATCTGTAGGTCTCAAGGGAGACATCACAACAACAGAACACCAGAGTGAGAGGAGAATCAGGCCAGGAGGGGTAATATGACCTGCTCAAGGCAAATCAGCAATTCAACTGGGAAGCTGGGATTAGAATGCAGGATTTGCTGACTCTCAACCATTGGCCCATCTTGCCTCTCATTACAAGGATTTCATTTTGCTTTGCAGTGAGAAGGTGGCTTTCATTTCATTTCTAGTCCATTTCTTCCTATTCAGTGCTCAGTTCACGGCCCTCTGTCTCTGCACACCAGGCAAGAAGTTATGTGTCAGACAAGCAGCTTTCCTCAGAACACGTCCTTTTATTGGTCAGAGGAGCATAGCGGAATGGAAAACAGGATCACTTTAAGTCGTTAGCATCGCAAGTGGCCTTTTTATTTATTACCTGCCAGACTAAAATAACATTAGTAGATCTCACGTGAACAGCCTGTACATCTGGAAGGAGAACAAACCATGTGAATAGATGCCAGAGGCTGTCATCTTGTCTGCAGAGAAACGAAAGCTCCAGGAAGCCATGGCTGTCAGGAGCTACAGGGAATGTGCAGCAGGAAGGGACAGCTGTTGCAGTGAGCAGTCTTGCAACTGTCATCCCCAGAATTAAGCCCTCTTGTTCACTTACCTCATGCCATCCCTTCTCTATCAGATCTCCCCCAACTTTTCCCTCTTTGTCATTGACCAGCTGTAATGGGTTGTGCTCACCACAGTGGTGCCTCCTGCTGGTTGCTCTGGGAATTAGCTCTGTCCATCAGCAGGGCACCCTCCTCTTGTGGTGTCTCACTCTCTGTCACTGCTTCTCCACCACCTTCGCTGTCTGTTGGGACCCGGGTCACTCCCAGACCGTGGCGGCCTCTTCAGGGCACAGCACAACCCTAACCCCGTTGTCTCCCCCCTTCTGGGGGAACCGGCAGTCCTTCGCCCGGCCTCTCACCGCTGTGGTGAACTGCAGCCCCTAGTCCAGCCTCTCGTTCAGGGGCAAACTGCAGTCCTTTGGCTGGCCATTTCCCTCAGTGGTCAGTGGGGCAAAGGGGGGGCCCAGGCCCTCCCGCTACTCTGGGCTCCGACCCAGGGACCCTATAGCTGGCAGCTGCTCACTGCCTCTCCTTCCCCTCTGCCGCTACCTGCTTTCCCTGGGCCACTTCCCCATAGCCCCA
>NW_020664435.1:454203-500550 GCF_002925995.2 Terrapene triunguis | reverse complement strand
CTGTTTCTAAGCCTTCCTCTGGTTGGCTGGGTTCTGTGCAGCCGCTCCAAGGGCTGCTATTAACCCTTTGTCAGCCAGTGAGGGGCAGCTGCCCTGTCACACCAGCCCTGAGGAATGCTCATGTGAATATCCTGTGTCATTTAGTGTAAACTGTTCCCTTCAAATGAATGGGAAGCACTGTCTTGAACTAGGATCAACTAGAAGCTTCACTCCATTAATTAGACATACTTTTGCTTTTTGTTTCATTTTTTTTCCTTCCCCAGAAAGCTGATTTGAAATAATCAGCCAATTTCCCGCACCACTAGAGGTGTAATTATTTGTGACCATTCCACAGAGATTAGAATATGTCAAAAAATGATTAAGTCAGACATTCGTGCTTGGCACCATTCAGTTGTTCTGCTGGTTGTTCTCCACTGAACTCTGGACAATAATCACATTTAGAGATGAGAATATATCCCCTTTAAAAACAGGCTGAGGCTGATTCCATAATTATTTTCCTTGAGAAAAACTCCCTGCTTTGAAATTCCCACCTCCCCCAGAAAGAACAGAAAAAAAATCTCTATGTATAGCCACACCTATAATTAATGTGTATGCACACCCACATATCTGAGAGACATAGGTGAAGGTGAGAGCTATATGGGAAATTGCAGAAACGTGATTAATTTTTCTGCACCTTTGACTATCACCTGCACTCTGCCCTAATCCATCGTTGCTAGGACTACCCTTTGGGATGGCCTGCATAACTCATTGTTTTGCCACTGCTGAGCAAGGTGTCCATCAAACCTTCCTGTCCCACCATACTGTCATATGCTCTAGAAGCATGGTAGTGGAGGGGGCAAGATTTGGAGCGCCAATGGGGTCCATGTCCTCTGTTCAAAAGGCTTCCTCTTCCCCAATGTGCAGGAAGGTTTGGAGGGTGGGGAGGAGCCAGAGGTTATGTGCATGGACCCATCACCCATGCTGACAATGCAGCCCTGAGATTGCAGTAGGGCAGGGGTAGTCAATTATTTTTGTCAAGGCCCAAATTTCTTGGTCAAGGTATAGTCAAGGTCCAGAGTCCAGAGAAAATAATAATAAAAGAATGATACTAAATACATAAATAAAAAGATTTTGGGGGTCCATTCAAAAGCATCTGGTGGTCCGGATTTGGCCTACAGTCCACCTATTGACTACCCCTGCAGTAGGGAATGCATTGTGGGGCTGTAGCTGCTCTGTTGCATGGGCTGCATTTTTTCCCTCACACTGATCCAATGGACCTTACCTGGTGCACAGCCCAGTCACTCAGGACATCTGGATTTAAAATTGGCCCCCTATTACTGTGAGCTGGATAGAAGATCAGCCCCCTAAGTAAATCATATGTAACACCATTTAGACAGGATGATGAGATGTCTCTGAGATTCCCATCTCAAGTGCACTGTAATGGGGTCTACAGGCCCCACACTGAACCAGGGCAGGGAGTAGAACAATACTGGGCTAGGGAGGCCCCACCCCTTAACAAGGGCAGGGCATGTTCCCAGGAGAGGCATAGTCAAAAGGACAATGGTAGCCCAGGGAGGGGGAATGAGCTGGATGTCGCACTGGGAAGCCAGGCTGATGCCGAGCAGGGAGAGGCAACCACTTGGTGATGGCTGCTCTAGCAGCAGGGACTTAGGTCCTGCCCACTCTCCCTTTGGGAGCTGAAAGCCCTCAGAGATAGATAATAAGAAAGAAAAAATCATAATGCCACTATATAAATCCATGGTATGCCCACATCTCGAATACTGCATGCAATTCTGGTCACCCATCTCAAAAAAGATGTATTCAAATTGGAAAAGGTACAGAGAAGGGCAATAAAAATGATTAGAGAACAGATTCCATATAAGGAGATTAAAAAGACTGGGACTGTTCAGCTTGGAAAAGAGATGACTAAAGGGGGGATATGATATAAAATCATGAATGGCCTGGAGAAAGTGAATAGGGAAGTGTTATTTATCCCTTCACATAACACACAAACGAGGGGTCACCCAATGAAATTAATAGGCAGAAGGTTTAAAACAAACATAAGCAACTACTTCTTCACACAACGCAGCCAACTTGTGGAACTCGTCACCAGGGGATGTTGTGAAGACCAAAAGTATAACTGGGTTCAAAAAGGAATTAGATAAGTGCATGGAAGATAGATCCATCAATGGCTATTAACCAAGATGGTCAGGGGGCAACCCCATGTTCTGGGTGTACCTAAAAGTCACACTGCCAGAAGCTGGGACTGGATGACAGGATGGATCACTCGATAATTGCCCTGTTCTATTCCTTCCTTCTGAATCACCTGGCATTGGCCACTGTCAGAAGACAGGACACTGAGCTAGATGGACCATTGGTCTGACACAGTATGGCCATTCTTAGTTCTTAATACAGTGTTGGCGTGTGTTAGCTGGCTTCCCACCCAGTGCATTGAGGATACATCTACATTCCAAAAACAAACCCGGAGCAGTGAGTCTCTGAACCTGGGTCTATGGACTTGGACTCATGTTCCTGCTTGGGTTGGAGCTCGGGCTCCGAAACCCAACCCCTCTCATTGGGTTTCAGTGCCATAGCGCAAGCCCTGCAAACTTTGTAGGCCTGGGCTCTGAGACTTGCTGATTTTTGTTGTTTTTTGTGTGTTGCAATGCAGACATATCCTTAAGAGAGCTAGGAGTATATCCTGCTGTGCTCCTGCAGGGGTCCTCTGATAAAGGATCAGGGCCCCAATTCAGCAGAGCTTATAAACACAATTGTCATCCCTATTCTGCAAAGCACCAAAGCATGTGCATAAAATTAAGCATGTGCTTAAGTGCTTTATTGAACTGGAATGTATTACCAACTCAAGGCCTAAGCATCCACCTACCCAACACCACAGGATTTTATCCACGATCATTTTTTTAATTCAGTAGCTGCTTTGGCTTTGAGTAAGAAGCAGAAACACGTTCCCCTTGCATCTGCAAACTATTACAAACCACACTACGTCACTAGGAGCCTCTCCTCAGAGAACAATAAGTTGTATCTACTAAAACCCTAATGCGTTCAGCTCATCCATCTGCTGAAACACAATTTCTTAGGGGCAGAAACTTATCTCCTAACCTAACTAACATTAGAAAGTCATAATAGCTGTTACACTTCTGCACCATTTTAGCATTCTTTAAGCAGCAGAATATGCATTTATTCAATTCCACATCCATGCCCTAGAGAGTCAGCTTTTCAGTCTCTCATGAATGCTCCCTTTTATTTGCGTTAAGCGAAGAAGAGCCACTGCTCATAACCACAGGTTCTGATGAGCCTCTGTTCATGGGATGAGTTTTATTGTTCCACTGCCAGGCAGCCGAATGCTTTTCCAGGACAATTCTTTTATTTTAAAGCTATAAAATGAGAGATTAAATCCGAGATTGCATTTTTATGAAAATGTCCCACAAACATGAATTGCGTATTACTAGATTGTTCCATCCACGGATTTATCCAGCTCCTCTCTCCCACCCTTGCAGTACTTAATGTATTTAGGATTCCACTGGGGTGTGGCCTGAGCAATAGACGATGTGCACTTGTGCTGCCCCAGGTACAAAGCAAAGGCCAGATTGTGATGCTCTGGTTCCTGGTTCCCACCTTGTTCTGGGGGGCAATGGGAAATACTGTGCTTCAGCCCCTATACCTGGCATGTTGGTTCAGCTGCACTGGCTGGCATGTTGAGGGAGGTGGAGCCATGGTAGCAGTCCCACAGAGGCTACTCTCCAATCCCTTGTGCTGTTACCCACGATGCGGATAGGAAGGCAAGGGAGTTCAATAGTCCCTTATGCCGATGTGTAAGGCAGCTCATAACCGAACCCTTATTTGGATGGAGGGCGAGGGGAAAAGGCCATGCTATATTTACTCTCTATCCCAGACACTGTGAACACCAGACTGTGTCATATACAGGAAATTATTGTTTACATAAAGCATCAGTGCTGATGTGTCAGTTGGTTTGCCTTCACGTTGGCATGATACTGAGCCACACACAGTGTTCTGATTCACCCCTAGAGGAATGCACATCACGCCCCTTCATGTCTCGTGTGCTCGCTCGACTGGCAGCCAAGAAATCTGGGGTCTGTTCCCAGCTCTGCCACAGACTTGTAGGGATGGCTTTGGGCAAGTTGTTTAGGCTGTGATTTTTCAAAAACAGGTGCTTAAAGTTCGGCTTCTAAATCCATTGCTAGGCACCTAACAAGGGGCCTGATTTTGCAGCAGTGTTGAGCGCCCAACATCAGCTCAGTGGCTAGCAGTGGGAGAAGAGCTTTTCTACTGTTGCTGCATGAAGTAGTTCCCTCAGGCTTGAGGCTGTGCTCTGACCCCTCCCCTCCTCAGCAGGACATTGCTGTCCAGGAATGTTGGAGAAGACACCATGGAATGTGGGCAGGTCACCCAGCACCCACTGGAGACCTCCTTGTGACCTCGTGGCTAGGAAACACCAATCTATGGGGACATCTACACTTGAATTTTTAATTGCAACTTAACATGTTAACTAACACGGTTGTAAATTCTAGCATAGACAGGACACAAATGTTTGTTGTTGGTCACGTTTATCTTCAGCTTAGGGTTAGACTCAACTGGGAATAAAAGTTTGTGTCCTGGAACAAACATTTGTCTAATATCTACTATAGAATTGACAATGGTGTTAGTTAATACTAAGGTGCGATGTTCCATTAAAGGTATTGCTGCCATTTTCACCTGGATTTATTATGGTCTGCATTCTTAAATATTTGTGATCTTAGAGGTATAGTCTAGGTGAGCTCTATACATTGAAAAACGAACACATCTCACACATATATTGAATAGCTGAGGACATAAAATTGAAGGGAGCATTTTGAACAGCAGTGGTAAGTCCCTGACACTTGATGTCTAAAAATGACCTTTGTCCAGTTCATTGTTTCCTTTGCTTCATTTCTGTTCCATTTGTTACATTTTATAGAGAATGTTTTTGTTTTTTAATTTGTAGCTAGTGCTTGGATTCAGCTAGAACTGAAAGAACAGCATAGGCCTATGTATGATGGATCTCAGCCTTATGGTTAAATATACTACAGGATGTATTCCTCAGCTATCAGATGTTAAATAGATACTAAAGATCTAGTAGGTATCTTCCATCTTTAACTTCTGTTCACTCTGCTTTCATATCACCTATGAGTCTCCTACTCTCCAGTGTAGCTGCTCATATGAAGTGAGGTTTTAATGTTATGTCCATCACCGTGGTATCTGAATGCCTGTCACAATGGAGGAGATTGTGACTGCCATTAATAGTGGTCTCAGGAACATACAACCTTCACTCTTGGACACTATTTGTGGGGAATTTTTTGTGCTCTGCCATGTAGCCTGTGCAGCAGGCAATGGGGTTGCATAGGTGTAAGCGGAGATAGAATTTGGTCCATGCTTTTTCTAATTTCAGAATATATTGTTCTGCCCCAACCAGAGGCTTGTTTTAAGTCAGCCACAGTGCATCCTCTCCTATAAATAAATCATCTTAAATGGAGGTTTGCATGGCTTGTCAAGGGGAATGTTAGTATTAATAGAACTGAATGAATAAAAAGTGGGAAAACCTGATTTGCCCTTTTGAAATGTTTTTTCTTTTTCTTCTGGGGGAAAATGGAGCATGGGGGTGACCACCCACTTGTAGTCAAACGTGCACAACTCTGCTTTTTAGCCATAAATCATATTATTCTCCAGTGGAGAACAGGCATTAAATCTACTTTTCTACTCATCTCGGTGCTTAGATGTTTAATGAAGACCTGAGAAAGTTGGTATTTCCCTGTACTTCAGCTTTATGTTGTACAAACAGAACCTCCAACTCTTCTTTTCCATTAATATTAATGAGAGTTCTGCATATGCCATGACAGAATAAATGCCAAACTACAGGAACCATTTACTCCCTCCCTGGGGGAAGTGCAGCTACTTCAGGCAGTGTGAGAATAGGGCTAAAAGCAACCAGAAAGATGAGAGAGAGCTTCCAGCAGTGCAGAGAAGAATCTACAGAAGATTAGTAATGCCAGGCAAGCAAGGGGTTATGGAGTCTAGGCACATGATAGTGCTTGGATTTGGCACTAGGTACCAAAGCAACCAAACATCACAAAGATAGTACCAGTAGGCAGGCAGGGCCCATCGCTATTGGAGGGGACTATATGAACTGGCTGACTGCTCCGACAATTCCTAGAGATGGAAGGCAAAGGCATAGCCATTAAACCTTTGGAAATTCTCCATGCAGCAGCGAGGTTGGTCGACACAAACAGTAGGAACTGGCTGCAAAACCAACTCTTCTAGGACTAACAGACTAAACCGAAGAGCTAGAGAAGACCAAGACTCTGCTCAGTACACTTTCATGAGGCTCTTGTAACTGAGCTACTTCCGTAAAAACTGGTATTAACCCATTTCCATGTACTCTCTTTTCACACAGAGTTCACATCCTGACAGGCATATCAGTAAACGAAGAGCCTCCCACTATATATTATAGTAAGTGCCAATGTGACAAGGAATGATACATTGCAAGAGAAATAGTCTTATTCTATTGCATTTATTACCTTGTGATACAAACCCAGTGCTTTCCTTCAGTAACTTCCCCGTGGCAGGCTTTGGCATGTCCCCTCTCCCTGTGCTTTAACACAAAATATGAACTTTTATATTTTAAAACTAAGCTGCTGGCTTGTTCACTTTCAAAAGCACCTCTCAGAGTGTAAACAATGAACACTTACCATTGCCTTGAAGAGAAAAGCAGCAGCAGCAGAGGTATTGAATCTGCCTTTCCACTCATCTTTGTGCTTAGATGTTTAAGGAATACCCGAGAGGATGGTATTTCCCTGTATTGCTGCTTCCTGCCATACAAACATAGCTGCCTGCTCCCCCCTCCCAAATTCCTATTCTTTTTTAAATGATCTCGAAAAGGGGGTAAACAGTGAGGTGGCAAAATTGCAGATACAAAACTACTCAAGATAGTTAAGTCCCAGGCAGACTGCAAAGAGCTACAAAAGGATCTCTCAAAACTGGGTGACTGGGCAACAAAATGGCAGATGACATTTAATGTTGATAAATGCAAATACACATTGGAAAACATAATCCCAAATATACATATAAAATGATGGGGTCTAAATTAGCTGTTACCACTCGAAAGATCTTGGAGTCATTGTGAATAGTTCCCTGAAAACATCCACTCAATGTGCAGCGGCAGTCAAAAAAGCTAACAATGTTGGGAATGATTAAGAAAAGGATAGATAATAAGACAGAAAATATCGTATTGCCTCTATATAAATTCATGGTACACCCACATCTCAAATACTGCATGCAGATGTGGTCACCCCATCTAAAAAAAGATATATTGGACTTGGAAAAGGTTCAGAAAAGGGCAACAAAAATGATTAGGGGTATGGAACAGCTTCCTATGAGGAGAAATTAATAAGACTGGGACTTTTCAGGTTGGAAAAGAGATGACTAAGGCGGGATATGATTGAGGTCTATAAAATCATGACTGGTGTAGAGAAATAAGGAAGTGTTATTTACTCCTCATAACACAAGAACTAGGGGTCACCAAATGAAATTAATAGGCAGGTTTAAAACAAACAAAAGGAAGTATTTCTTGACACAACGCACAGTCAACCTGTGGAACTCTATGCCAGAGGATGTTGTGAAGGCCAAGACTATAACAGGGTTCAAAAAAGAACTAGATAAATTCATGGAGGATAGGTCCATCAATGGCTATTAGCCAGGATGGGCAGGGATGTGTCCCTAGCCTCTGTTTGCCAGAAGCTGGGAATGAGCGACAGGGTATGGATCACTTGATGGTTACCTGTTCTTTTCATTCCCTCTGGGGCATCTGGCATTGGCCACTGTCGGAAGACAGGATACTGGGCTAGATGGACCTTTGGTCTGACCCAGTATGGCCATTCTTATGTAACCCATGAAGAGGATCACTCACATCCCCACATCCTGCTCTTTGCTGAAGGACCCTGATGTGGTCCTCATGGGGCTTGAAGAGTGATGTCAAATGAAGCTGGACCACTCAAGCTGCACCTTCCCCTCTGTTGAAATGAATGGGAAGACAAGCTGTAGAATCCGTATCCTTCCTCACTACTCCCAACTACTCATACACCCCTATATCCATGGAAGGGAGAGCTGCTGCTCAGGATAGAGCTTTCCATGTGAACACTAGTCTGGCCATCCATGGATCTCAACTGAGTCCTCTAGCCAAAACAGAGAAGTAAGGAACAGATAAAGAAAAGTGAAATGCAAGGTAGTGGGTTCTCCCTCCCCTCCCACATCATAAAAGAGCGTGATGGCAAAACCACCATCACCTTTAAGGTCCCATACTGCATTAGATTAGAAGAAGCAATTGCTAATATGGGCCCTGATTCAGCAAAGCCTTGAGCATGTGCTAAAGCCTTATTGAAGTGAATAGGGTTTAAGCATGTGAATCGGGGCTATAGCGAAAAGCTGCTTCTGCCTAACGCGGTTTCAGCAAGTTAAGTTAGGGCAGCTCAGAACTGGAGAAGGATCTGCTTTGGTTTTATTTTTTTAAATGGGTAAAAGATATTTGCTCAACTGGTTTTTAAAAATGGGTAAAAGCCAGCTCTCCTGCCTTCCCCAGCTTCTCAGGTAAAGAGTCAGACATGCTTAGAGGGTGCGTTTGCCAACAGGTCCAGGCCTACAATTTGATCATTAGAGAGCACAGCAGTGAAACAGCAAACTCAAGTGGTCACGTGCCACTTTTAGGCTGAGATTTCCAAAGAGGGCCAAGGAAGTTAGGCACCAGCTCCCACATACTTCCAACTGGGCACCTAATTGTCCTAGGCTCATTTGGGGGGGGGGGAAGCCTTACCCTTAATGTTGCCTTTCTTCTTCACTATTTTTCTGTGCCAGTCTCTTAGCCCATCCATCTCCAAAGCAGGATTTCCTTGTCTCACAACCTATGCTGTAATTAAGTTTTTCTGTCCCTTACCCATTTGTATTTTTTTTCTTTTACCCTATTCTGACCCCCTTCCCCGGCACTGAGCAAGATATGCGACACTGCAAAGAAATCTCACAAGCCAGTACTGAATGCAAATGGAGAAGTTAATATAATTGGGAGCGAATCACTCAAAATTTTGGTTATACTGACCTCTAGGGGACTACAGTAAAAAGCCAAAAATATAAAGGCCTGAATTTCCATTTACACTAAGGCCCCTTCACACCATGTGGCAATGTAAAGGGGCCTGAAAGTACATGTAGTGTAATTATACCCGTTTTCAGACCCCTTTACACTGCCACAGCTCTGTAAAGGGACCTTAGGTCCAAATTGTTCCCATTCCCTAGTTTCTTTATAATTTTAATACCTTAAGAAAAGCACACACAACCATGCACCTGTATGTTTAAAACAAAGTAAGATATACATTTGCAAGTTATATAGTATTTTGTAAATTGCTGGGGCCAAGTGAGAAATGTACGAGCAAAATCCTTCTCCGATGTGGGAGGTGAAATATGAAGACTTATAGGACAAAAGGGTTTGTGGTTGTGGGCTTTTTAAAAGATGGCATGCTTTTATTATGTTTCCTTTTGCTGCAATTGTGGTTGATGATGGAGGTGGGGCGGGCAGGGGCGAGATTTGCAATGTGTAGGCTATCGCTGGAACAAACTCTAAAGGAATTTTCCTCACCACAAAGCTAAATTTATCACATCACTGGAATAGCCTTGCTCTTTTACTGACATGGAAGAGGGAGTGCCCCAGACAGTTGTATTGAAGCCCTGTGCCTCCTGAAGAGCTGTCTGAAACTCAGAGAGACAAGGTGGGTGAGGTAATATCTTTTATTGGACCAACTTCTGTGAATGAGAGAGACAAGCCTTTGAGCTTACACAGAGCTCTTCTTCAGGTCTGGGACCCAATTTCCTGCCTGATCCACAAAGGGTGTACACCTCGCACCCAATGGGAATGGTTCAGGATACTCCACTGAGCATCCAGTGACATTTTCCTCTTAAATGGTGTCCCCTCTGTTGAAGGGAATGATTCCAGCCACAGAACGTATCAAAAAATATGTAGAGCGCTAAGGTTAAATGCCTATTCTTCACAGACGGAAAGTTATTTCAACATAGCGAATGACGGTGGATTCGCTAGACTGGCACAGTAGTCTTTCAAACAAATCTGGGAACAGTACGCCAATTGCACAGTTGCATTTAAAAGTGCAGTGTTTAAACAGACATATCAATGGACAAGTATTGCCATTTTCATTTATAGATAGAATGGGTAACTTCCCAATTTCCACAAGACAGAGGAGTTGTTAGGTGCTCAACCAAAGCCTGTGGAGCAACAGCAACTCATATTAGAACAGTGAAACTACTGCCTCATGTTGTCAATGTTAAGATTCGCTATTGGGCCATTTAGCTGAAAACAGCTGGTAGTCCTGAATTCTGGCCTCCCAAGACACAGCTTGATCTGTAGGGTTTAGAACTAAATCTCATACAGTACCTTACATTTGCAAATTGTATTTGTTCCACCGCACACTGATGCTGCACAGAAAATATTAAGCTCATACCTAACCCCTTCTCCCTCTGACAGCAGGTTCTTTGAGTTGTATACTCTGTCCTGGAACCACTGTTTAGCATTATTTCACTCAC
Source organism: Terrapene triunguis (assembly GCF_002925995.2). Classification (NCBI taxonomy): domain Eukaryota; kingdom Metazoa; phylum Chordata; order Testudines; family Emydidae; genus Terrapene; species Terrapene triunguis. Next base: position 489,945 of record NW_020664435.1, on the reverse strand, counting down.
AGAGAAAAGAATCCAGAAGTCATCAAAGTTTGGTAAGCTCTTTAATGGCAAGCTTATGGTGTAACTACATTGTTGGATTTGATGCCTAGGTGTCGGGGGAGAAAAAGTAGGAATGGAAGAATAGACAGGGTTCCATTGAAAGTTCACACCTTTTAAAGCATTAACAAAAGGGCAACATCTTTTGGCAACCCATTTCACAGCTTTGTAGTCACAAACAGAGACAAATCTTCCAGCAAGAAAATGAGAAAAACCACACTAAAAACAGTTTTGCATGGCAAATAGCTTGTTATTTCTGCTTGATATGTTGCTGGCTGGATTGAGCCCAACATTAGTAGAGTAAAACTTGACAACAAAAATTGATTTAGACTGAACTCCAGTTTTGACATTTATTCCCCTACTCCCTAAAGACGAAAGTAGACATCCTTTACATGCAATGTTACCACATATCTTTGTCTACATAAATAACAGTAGGCCAGTACAGAAAGGGAATTTCAAAAGCTCAAAGTATTTTACATGAAACTGGTGTAGCTTTCCTGTGGTCAGTACTGGCTAGCTCAAAGAATTTTTTCTACAGACAAATGAACACCATTTGTGATACTCTATAAGTTCCTGCTTACAACTGAACTCTGACTGATGAAGCAATGTTACATGGCTTTATTGAAACTTGAGCTTGTAATAATGTAGCTGTGCCTTTATGCATAATACCCTTTAGAAATAATAAAACAGGTGATGTTAAAAAATCCCAACATAATGCATTTAACTGACAATTTAGCACACTGAACTGGTCATTGGAGGTAGGGCTCTTAAACAAATCTCCTCCTACAGGGTGCAATGTGCATCTGCCGTGGACATCAGATACCAACAATGCAATCTGGTAAATTTCAGACCAAGTCTGATTAAATCCTAAAAGGAGCAGTTTCTGGTTTCAGAGAGGACTCGATATTTAGGTATTGAGGAACTCTAGGGAGAATGATATATCTCATTGTGTGTTTTTATTGTAATAACCCCCTTTGGAAATTTAGGCCCCAATCTTACTCCTTCGCTCATAGAGGATGCATAACTCTCCTTCACTCCCAATGACTTCAGGGAATCCACCCACACAGAGCCTGTTAGGATTTAACACCTTTACTTCCTTCAGTCACTCCTGCCTAGTAATCAAGGACCATGGTTTTCCAACTGGGAAATCATATTGCAGAAGTGGGTTGGAAGAGAAGGGCTTTGCTAGATTTAAAAACCAAACAATAAAATGCCCCCCTTTGTTCAACACAATTCAGAACAGAGTACACACAGACACCAGATACAAAGTGCCTGCTTCCTTAGCTACTCAATCTTCAGAGCTGGAACCCCAGGCTGAGCAAGATTTTCAAGTGACTAGTGATTTCAGATGCCTTTGTTTTTGGATGCCCAAGATGGGACATCTTGAAGGGACATGACTTTGAGAGATTGGGTGTTCAGCATTTCCTGGAAATCAAGCCTCATTAAGATGTCTCAGTCTGGACACCCAAAATCACTAGTCACTTACCATCAAACCTTGACCAGTGTGCTTCAGTCTTGGGTCCTGGTAAAACATTACTAAAAGTACTCTTTATTGAGAGAAATTGGACAGCTATTCACTGCTTCTGTGAAACAGTCATCTGCAAACTACTTTGACTGTAATGGACCCTTGGGACAGCTTTTCACAGCTTATTAAGAAGTAACTACAGCTGGGGCTGGATATGCCACAAGCTGCTTTGCTGCAGAACACCTTCTCCACTCCTGCTCCCCCGACTCAAACAGCATGTCCTGCAACACAAGGTGAAATCGCAATAGTATGTGCGCAGGCCATTGACAAAGGAAAACTAGCTACAATTATTTTCAGCAAAAACTGCATTTTATGAGCTTACAAATTTCAAAGGCACAGAGCTACCCAAAGTGTGTGTGGGGGGGGAACTGACTAGCTGAGAAATAATACGGGATAGGGCTCGCGATTTGGACAGGGCGATCCTGACAGGTTCAAGTTACTGATTACGACCGTGCGTGGTAGGGTTGTTAGTCCCCACATCTGTGTTCGTGAACAAAGAATTTAGTTTGTCTCTAAAATTAGTTGCCTGTATCCAGAGCAAGCTCTTTGGGGTCTTTTTGTTCTGTGTTTGGACAGCTCCTAGCACAATGGGGTCCTGGTCCATGGCTGGAGCTCCTATGCTACCACAATACAAATAAATAAATACCAACGCCAGGAAAAAAGGTCTCTTAGGCCTGGTCTACACTTAAAATGTAGGTCAACATAGCTATAGCACTCAGGGGTGTGAAAAACCCACACCTCTGAGCCCAGGTCAGCATAGCTATGAGCCCCCAGTTAGAATGCTTCGGTCTGCCTACCTACCGTCACTCAGGGAGGTGGAGTTCCTACAGTGATGGAAAAAGCCTTCCGCTCTACTCTGCGCTGGTTAGGCCTCAACTGGAGTATTGTGTCCAGTTCTGGGCACCGCATTTCAAGAAAGATGTGGAGAAATTGGAGAGGGTCCAGAGAAGAGCAACAAGAATGATTAAAGGTCTTGAGAACATGACCTATGAAGGAAGGCTGAAAGAATTGGGTTTGTTTAGTTTGGAAAAGAGAAGACTGAGAGGGGACACGATACCAGTTTTCAGGTATCTAAAAGGGTGTCATAAGGAGGAGGGAGAAAACTTGTTCACCTTAGTCTCTAAGGATAGAACAAGAAGCAAGGGAGGTTTAGGTTGGACATTAGGAAAAAGTTCCTAACTGTCGGGGTGGTTAAACACTGGAATAAATTGCCTAAGGAGGTTGTGGAATCTCCATCTCTGGAGATATTTAAGAGTAGGTTAGATAAATGTCTATTAGGGATGGTCTGACAGTATTTGGTCCTGCCATGAGGGCAGGGGACTGGACTCGATGACCTCTTGAGGTCCCTTCCAGTCCTAGAATCTATGAATCAACATAGGAAGCATCTACACTATCATGCTACGGTGGCATAGCTACTGCAGCACAGCTGTGTCACTACAGTGCCTGTAGTGTTGACAAGCCCCAAGTTAATCTTTTCTCCATCCCTCCCACTTGTCACCCCCACGTTTATCAATCATTATGCTAATTTTAACCTACACAGAACTACACCTCTGACTGAGACCTTATAGGAACATGTAGCAGTTTCTTTATGGACTGCATGGGATCCAGAAGCAGACTGCTTGGAGCGAAGTCTAAGATCTCTCAGAAATCCTGGCATTTTTTCTGAAAGACGTCATTCTACTCTCTTGCCCTGCGCTACCCTCACCCCACCAAAACATAGCTGTAATATTTATAAAACCTATTCCTTTTTTCCTGACGTTCCACCTATTTCTGAATCTCCCAACACAGCACTCTGCTCATCGCAAAAGTGCAACTTGGATTCAAAAGAGTCAGGTCTGAGAGTCTCTGTTCTGGTACATTTATATTTAGTTAGAAAATCATATCTATACATGGAAAAAAAGACTGGTTTTGCCCATTCTTTTTTACTGTCTTTTCACCAACATTCTGCTTTGAGGACGGGCAATAATAAAATACTTATCAGTGTTCATCCCTAGATCGAAAAGCACTTTATATGGGTGAGTAAACATTAGGATCATCTTCATTTTACCGGTTGGGAAACTGAAGTACAAGATTCAGGTTTCAGAGTGGTAGTCGTGTTAGTCTGTATCAGCAAAAACAACGAGGAGTGCTTGTGGCACCTTAGAGACTAAGAGATTTTCAAAGGAAAATATAGGAGTTAGGCACCCATTTCCCACTGAATTTCACCAGGATCTGGATGCGTAACTCTCACAGGCTCCCCTGAAAACTCCAGTGACTCACCTAAAGTCAAGAGTAAATCAGAGGCAGAGATGATAAGAAACCCCAGATTCCCTGACTCAGGCTCCCACCCTGCAAGCTCTTATCCACGTGTGTTTGCAGGACTGGGATCTCAGGCGGTGCTCTATCCACCGGGCCATAACTCCTCCTTTTACTTACTGGGTAAGTGGCTAATAATTCCAACTCAGACAAGGGAAGTGAGAAGGAAAAAAAAAAAAATAGTAAAAAGTTTGGAACCCTTGTGGTTCCACTAGATAATTCAGCATTTCTTAGATTGTTTGATAAATAAGAAACAATACCATAACAACACAGAAACGGATATGGTCAAAGTCTAAGAAACCAGTATTTTTGATCAAATACATTCTATATTAATGCTCATTCAACATTTAAGACACATGTAAATTTATATTTTATCCTCTCTATATAAAATTCCAGTTTATTTTAAATGGTGCATGGTAGTAGCCTGACCCAGCAGTGGCTCAACATGCTCAGCTCCTAACAAAATCAATCGGAGACAAGGGGGTTCAGCACTTTGCAGAACTAGGCCCTTTCAGGAGCCTGATTTTCAGTCCTTATATGGGCAAAACTCTTGCTGGCTTCAATGGGAGTTTAAGGGGAGTGAAAGCTGCAGGCTAGGACCCCAGGCAAGTTGCAGAAGTCACTCACATGGCATATGATGTTCAAAATAAAAACAAATAAATGAACACAGGAAATAATATATCTATCTTCATAATTTACAGCTTCATGTTTGCTTATAACCATATTAATGCTCAACTACTCATTTGCAGCTCAGAGTCTAACAAAATGCAGGCAAAGGTGGCAAAGTCAGACTATATTACAACTCCACTGTATGTAGTTCACAAGGGCTGGATCCTCCAGCCTTCACTCACTCAAATAGCTCTTACTCACAGAAATAGTCCCATTGTAGTCAAACAGCCTGATTCTCATTTGCATTAAGCTTCCTGCAAATTACATCTATACCCATGTTAGAGCAGTGCGAAGGAGCCTTAATGTAAGGGAGAATCAGAAGCTGTGTACATAGTCATTTGCACCTGTGCAAAATCGGTTTAAATGGTTAGCAAATCAGAATGGTAGCATTTTATACTCACCTTGCATAGGTGCAAACAATGCACTGCTTTAGCTTCAAAGCAGAGGAAAATCTGCCCCAAAAGGTCTATTTGTATGAGCTGGAATCAAAGGATCAGCACCTAAGGAAGTAACCCCAAAAAGCTCTTCTGAAGGACGCCCCTGTGTAAAGTTATGACAAGTCTCTTTTAGATGGAAAGGAAAGAAAAACTTGGGTACTTAAAGCAGGGATGGAAACCACTGGTATTACACTTTATTTTGGTAAGCAAAAAGCCTATTACTGCTGTACAGTGTTATACAATGAACTGCCACAGTTCTCACACCACTAGTCCATAGAAAATGTGTTGCGACTATCATATTTATGCCTGCATGCCAAGAGAATGTACAAAGTTTCATTAAGCTCGGTTTCTTGTCTATTTTGTGATATTCTTAAACTCAGACTTTTACAGTGTTGCAGACACTTCTGTGCATATTCAAATACCATTTTCCATCCTGGTTACAGAAAGTTTTGCCTCTGTTAGAAAATTAAGTGTTATGCATCCCCTAAGCCTTCATCAGACACACAAATCACCAAGAAAATTAACTCTTTAACTAGCCTTTAAAACAATTTCCTTTACAAACATATCCAATAGGAGATACTGCTAATAACAGGGTTTTTAAAAGAGTGTCAGTTGTTTCTGAGAGTTGTCCAAGCATTTTTTCTTCACTAAGTGTTAATTTTTATAAAGCTAACTCTGTATTAAAGGGCTTTGAAGTTTGTGACCTACATTTTGTGTTTTTAAAAAAGTTGTCTAAAAACAAACAGTCATTTAGAAATACTTTCCTAGATAGTGGAAAATTGCTGTATGAGAATGGAATCCCTTCTTTTCTTACATTTTCAGAATAAAAGGTGAGTAAATAAAGAGGTCCTGTTGTTTCACCATCTGACACTCACTTGAGAGTCACTTACATCTCGGCAAATGAGGTGTAAAATACTATGGGTCTTACTTTAATTTACTCTAAAACCCCCTTCCACCACTCTGGGGGACAGGTCATCAGCTGATGGAAACTGTCATCATTCCACAGGCAATTGACACCAGCCAAGGACCCACCCTAGGCAATGTAAAGGGACCTTAAAGTGGGCATAAATTACATCTGTGCTCCCTTCAAGACCTTTTTACACAGCGAGAACAATGTAAAGGGGCCTTAGTGAGAATGAGAATCAGGCCCTACCATTCTGGTTTGGTAGCATTTTACACCCACTTTGACAAGTATGAATAGCTACACAAGGTACAAGACACTGAAGAACAAGGCCCAGTGTGAAGAAGCGGATTCCATTATAACTTGAAGAGCCAGGTGCTGGTTTATACCATTAGGGCTTCAAAGTTAAGTTGCACTTTAATTCAGGATGCTGCAAGATTTGAATAAAGTTGTTGTTTTATTAAAGCCAGCGAAGCTGAAGGTTGATTTTCGTGCAGGAGGAGAATACGCAATGGAAATTTTAAATTTATTTAATTTCTATTAAAACAGTATTTGGCTTTGGAACAGATGGCATCAAAGTACCAATGTGTATCATCATGTGCACTGATCACACAAATGTCCTAATTATGCTCAGTGATTAACCCAGCACCTGTACATTCAGGTGGTGTTAAGAAACACTAAAATGTGCTGCACAAGCATTTGCCTAAATTTTGTCCCTCCTAAGTAATTATTTTTGTTCAATCTTTATGTGCACTTCTGCAATATTAACCACTATGAAACTAGTGCTTTACAGGCATAATCTCTCACAGTTTGATACTCTGACTGGTAGTATAGCAAAAAAATAAAAATAAAAAAATAAAAAAATTGTTGAATTAAAACTAAAAGTGCAGATTGCATTTATTCTCTGCATTCATTTTCCTCCGTAAGGTCATATGTGAGTACTTCACACACTATTCAACAGTTACTACATTCAAAGTACTCTACATTCATGTCAGTGAATGTTATTCTCAAAACACAAGTCAAAGAGACAGTCAGCGACAAAACTAGTTCTAAATTAATGATGGCAGAATGCTACCAAGACAACTCCATAGAAACCCCACTGAAACAGGAGTGAAATTCAGGTCACTTCTTAGCAAAGCTCATCACAGAGATATTTATGTTTTTATTTTTTTTTTTAAACTTTGATTCTGGGAGCCATATTTCCCATGTGATGCGCTAATTCAAAAATGCTAATGCAGGAGCACATGACCCCACCTGGTACCAAGGGATTAAGATCTTTTAATTCCTCAGATAATTACTGCTGGCTGACACCCATTTGTTGGTGATCGGCTTCTGGTTCCTCCTCTTCCACGTCTGCGTTATATTCTTCAAATGCATCATCATCGACATCTGGAAGCCCCAGTAACTATTTTTAAAGAGAAAATGGGAAAGTGTAATAATCAATGGCAAAGATCAAACTGATGCCATGTTGCCAATTCTTGCAATTTTACCATGAGTCTCGCCCCAATATTTGGCTTTTTTCTGAAAGCCCCAGAGTCACGAGGTTATGTGAGAATCTCAGCTTTCTTTTTTTAAAAGTAAATTTCCAGTCCTCATGGTTGCATAGAAAAGCTTCAAAATGTGAACCAAGTGCACCCTAAAGGCTCAGAAACCAGCAGACAAATAAAATTATTCACAAACATTGGGGGGTGGGGGGAGGAAGATACCTTATGATCTTTATGCCAGTCATAATTTTTGAGGCCTGAAATGCATGATTTTTGAACGCTTACGGTTGGCAATACAACTGATGCTCTAAATTCAAAAGGACCCTGTGTAGTATACTTCAGCTCTAGTTAACTCAGTTTAAAATTCTCCATTTGCACTGCATTCAATAACCCTACAAGATGATCACACTTACTCCTTTTGCACCAAAAAGGAAACCATTCTATCCCACAAACACAGGAATGGCCAGAGTGCAGCTCATTGAGTTAGATGGGGTAGCTATAGGTGCTAAAGCCCTAAAAGACCAGAAGATCCCAATATGCAATCGCTTCATCTTGAACTATTCACCCTCTCAATCAAGTTGGAGCATTTTATGCTGAGTTCAGTAGTCTTAGCAGGAGATAGCTGCATATTAAAATCAAAATTGGCCACAATCCTCTCAAATTTCTACAAATTAGATTTAGGCTGCTGACAAGGTACCAATTAGGGCTGTTAAGCGATTAAAAAAATTAATCGCAATTAATCACACTGTTAATAATAGAATACCATTTATTTAAATATTTGTGGATGTTTTCTACATTTTCAAATATATTGATTTCAATTACAACACAGAATACAAAGTGAAGAGTGCTCACTTTATATTTATTTTTGATTTCAAATATTTGCACTGTAAAAAACGAAAGAAATAGTATTTCAATTCACCTCATACAAGTACTGTAGTGCAATCTATTTATCATGAAAGTTGAACTTAAAAATGTAGAATTATGTACAAAAAAATCCTGCATTCAAAAATAAAACAATGTAAAACTTTAGAGATTACAAATCCACTCAGTCCTACTTCTTGTTCAGCCAATCACTAAGACAAACAAGTTTGTTTGCATTTGCAAAAGATAATGCTGCCCATTTCTTATTTATAATGTCACCTGAAAGTGAGAACAGGCATTTGCATGGCACTGTTATAGACGGTGTTGCAAGATATTTACATGCCAGACACACTAAAGATTCATATGTCTCTTCATGCTTCAACCACCATTCCAGAGGACACACGTCCATGCTGATGACGGGTTCTGCTTGATAACGATCCAAAGCAGTGCAGACCGACGCATGTTCATTTTCATTATCTGAGACAGATGCCACCAGCAGAAGGTTGATTTTCTTTTTTGGTGGTTTGGGTTCTGTAGTTTCCACATCAGTGTTGCTCTTTTAAGACTTCTGAAAGCATGCTCCACACCTCATCCTCCTCAGATTTTGGAAGGCACTTCAGATTCTTAAATCTTGGGTCAAGTGCTGTAGCTATCTTTAGAAATTTCACATCTTCTTTGCATTTTGTCAAATTTGCAGTGAAAGTGTTCTTAAAATGAACATGTGCTGGGTCATCATCCAAGACTGCTATAACATGAAATATATGGCAGAATGTGGGTAAAACAGAGCAGGAGACATACAATTCTCCCCCCCCCCCCAAGGAGTTCAGTCACAAATTTAATTAATGAACATCATCAGCATGGAAGCATGTCCTCTATAACGATGGCCTAAGCATGAAGAGGCATATGAATCTTTAGTACATGAGGCACGTAAATATCTTGCAACACCAGCTACAACAGTGCCATGCGAATGCCTGTGACACTGTAATTAAGAAGTGGGCAGCATTATCTCCCATAAATGTAAACAAACCTGTGTCTAGCGATTGGCTGAACAAGAAGTAGGACTGAGTAGACTTGTAGGCTCTGAAGTTTTACATTGTTTTGTTTTTGAGTGCAGTTACATAACAAAAAAACAACATTTGTAAGTTGTACTTTCATGATCAAGAGATTGCACAACAGTACTTGTATGAGGTGAATTGAAAAATACGATATCATTTTTACAGTGCAAATATTTGTAATAAAAAATTATATAAAGTGAGCACTGTACACTTTGTATTCTATGTTGTAATTGAAATCGATATATTTTAAAATGTAGAAAAAAATCAAAGAAATTTAATAAATTTCAACTGGTATTCTATTGTTTAACAGTGTGATTAATCGCGATTAATTTTTTTGAGTTAATCGTGTAAGTTAACTGCAATTAAATCAACAGTCCTAGTACCAATACATCTTTCAGTTGGGCAAAGTTTGGATGCCTCAGCTCTATAATGTTTCAGATCACTGTAATGGCAACTGTTTGTTTTAGAAGATGGAAAAACTGTTTGAACTTTTCCCTCTTCCTCCAAAAAGAGACTGGCAAACCAATGAAATTCAGGAATACATAAACACATCCCAGTCAAAACAATGCATCTGCTTTGAAAATCTCATACCTCACAAAACTTACACAAACAGCTATCAATATCTGCAAAGCAAAATCATATGCTACACCTTATTGATAATACTAGGTATTTAGCCTGCTAAGACTGAAAGAGCAACCACAGACACACGCTGCACCTTCCTTGGAGAGGGATTCAGCTGTTGTCTCAGAGGAGGGGAAAAAAAAACCATCTCCACCAGGAAAGGGAAATTTTTATACAGGGATATGAAAATTACAAGGCTAACTTTTAAAAATGTAAGCTAGTTTATTATATTTTTGCATTCAAAACTATTCAATGGACACAAGGACAATATCCAGCTGTGGCCTTTGGGCCCAGCAAAGCTCATGGTTTTTGGGCCCACCATCCCTTGATCTGAGGGAAAACTAATCACATGAATGAGCATCTTAACCTTATATTGGGGGTGAGGGGAGTTTCTAGCTCTTTGCCTGCAAAATTAGCACAAGAAGCATAATGAAATATAAACATATCATGAGGGTCAAAAAGGACAAACAACAGGGCTCTGCTTCTGTAGAGAGAGGCTGGGGACCTACGGATCTCTCTCTCTCACACACACACACACACACACGCTGTACTTGTTATATAAAATTAATCAGTTAAGGGAGGAGTCTACTCCAAAGAAGCACCTTGCTAGTCCTCTCTGAAATCCTTAGGGGATTAAATCCATGGACGTTAGGTACCTAAATGCCTCTGAGAATCTGGGCCTAGGTGACTTAGGAGCCTACGTGCCATTTTCAAACATGACTTGGGCAGTTAGGTGCCAAAGTCTCTTTACTTTCAATGGGAGCTACACTTCTACATCACATAGCGCCTTTGGAAAAATTTACCCTTTGTTATTATTTATACTGCAGCAGCGATCAAAGGGCCCAATCAGGATCTGGGCCCAAAGCACTAGGCACCTGTACAAGCATTTAGGAAGACCCAGTCCCTGCCTTAAAGTGTTTACAAAGAAGCAGAAGGAGATTGGGGCAAAGGGATAGAACAGGGAATAATGTGATCAGGGTGATGGCAGCGACAGCACATTAGCATCATGTCATTTTTCTTTTAAACATATCAGTTTAATATATCTGTCCTATTTATATTACAAAATCTTGGTTTTAGTGTGTTTGGGGGGGCATTGTGGGTTGAAGTGGTGGAAGAAGGGAAGGCTGGAACAAGAGAGGGGAATGGATAAAAGGAGAGAGAAAATGAGGAGGTGAGCAGAACAGGGCAGAAGAGAGAGGAGGAAAAATGGAGGAGGGACAGAAGCTTAATGGGCATGGAGAGCTAGTCCAGCCAGCTGAAGGAGTGCACCAGGAAGAGATGGGCTGGATGAAGGAAGACCAACAAGCAATCACAATACAGCAAGTGATGAGAAAACAATCCAGAGTCCAAAGTTTATTTATTCATTCAGTCCATGCTATTCATCTATCAGGGATTTTGGGGTGAAGTGGGTCGATCTCTGAGTCTTACATAAGATTGAAGGCCATGAGCATATCAGCTTTTACACAGAAAATGTCCTAGTTGTATTTAGTCTTTCATACTGAAGGTACCACACATTGTCAGAGGACTGGAATTTGCAGAAAGATGTTGCTAGTACATCTAACCAGAGAACAGTAACAGTCATTTGTATTTAGGGTATATGATTCAGCTGTAAATAAATGCTTTGGGTAGGGACTACGTTCCCAGGATTTTTTTTATCTTGTATATTTTAACTAGTGCAAAGTGTCTTGTACACTCATGGTGGTATCTAAATAATCCAATAGTTTGTAAACAGCAGACCTGGGGGAAGGTGATAATATATTTAATCAAAATCTAACAAACAAATATTAAAATATGTATATATATGGCCTAAGAAATACAATGATTCTACTCTAAAAATAATGTGGATGCATTAATTCTTTCACATCAGGAATCAATGGCCAGACAAAAAGATAGGTGCTTAGAACTACCAGCATAAATGCTTCACAACCTGTATTCAGGAACTAAAATGGCATAGTAGAAACAGGTGTGTTTGAGGAAATGAGACAAGGATGCAGAACACCAAAAAAGCAATGAGTTTTGTGGGAATTTTATTATTTGATTTTTTGCTAGGAAGAGACTAAATAAGCTCAATTTAGTCCATCCAAGAGAAAGTTAACAGGTGACTTGATCACACTCTATAAGTATATGGGGAAGAGATTTCTGGTAATCTGATCTAGCAAAAAAGGCATAATAAGATCCAATGGTTGGAAACTGAAATTAGACTAATTCAGACTAGAAATGAGCAAGTTTGTCATAGTGAGGGGAACTTATTTCCAATGACTAATTATCTAGGGATGTGGTTGATTTCAGCCACATGTAGTCTTTAAATCAAGACTGGATATCTTTTTAAAAGATACACTGCGGCTAAACCAGAATTTATGGGCTTGATGCAGGAATTACTCTGTGAAATACTATGACTTGTTTTACACAGGAGGTCAGATTAGATGATCACAATGGTCTTTTCTGGCCTTAGAATCTATTACCTTTTATTTCTTCAGTTTAAGAGTGGCTTAATTTGGTTTATTTTAAACCAACTCCTAATAGACTTAAGCTAAACTTAAATAAACCTGATTTAAACAGAAACACGAGTGTCCAAACTGGGGTTCGCATCAGTTTAACTAATTTGGTTTGAAACCACTCCTTTAGTTAAACAGCTGGAACTTTCTTGTGTAGACAAGGCTTTAAGCTACATTGAGGGAAAGAAAATCTCTCTCAAGGGATGGACATTGTTCTGGGAAGTGTATTTTTATACGTTTACCATAATTAGAGTAGCTGCACGGATGGATCGAATTTCCAGTCCCTTCTAAGAAAAGTGTGCATCGGCTCTATTCACCTCTGCTCTCTAGATGGATTTTTTTAAACTAAGTTCTTTCACAGTTGCCACTGAAGTTGGCAGTTGGCCTTTTAAGGTTCCAACACAGAGTAAAGGAGGCCCAGTATTTCATAGGCACCCTCCTGGCCACTTGCCTTTTGTATTAAACTCTTGGGATGAAGTTTAGTCCTCATGATCAGCTGGTCAAAATATCATCAAAAAAAGTGAGAAAAAAATTGTCTAAAATGTTTCATTTTTCATCAACAGTTCAAAAACATAACCAGCTTCGCTTACTGACATGATCTAAGCCAGGGGTCGGCAACCTTTCAGAAGTGGTGTGCCAAGTCTTCATTTATACACTCTAATTTAAGGTTTCACGTGCCAGTAATACATTTTAATGTTTTTAGAAGGTCTCTTTCTATAAGTCTATAATATATAACTAAACTATTGTTGTATGTAAAGTAAATAAGGTTTTTAAAATGTTTAAGAAGCTTCATTTAAAATTAAATTAAAATGCAGAGCCCTCCGGACTGGTGGCCAGGACCTGGGCAGTGTGAGTGTCACTGAAAATCAGCTTGTGTGCCGCCTGATCTAAGCAGACATAGTGAAAGCACATGACTCTGCCAATAAACCTCTACTCTTCTCTATGACACTCCAGTTATTCCACTCCTAGGCCACTCAAGAGGAGAGGCTGACAATATGCTATATTATGTGGTAGTTTAGCAAGACAAATGTCCAGTCGGGACTATGCTGAGACCACCAAATTCTCTTCACTTTGACAAAAGCCACGTTTTAATATAGGTCTCTGGCAGCAGATGGCTAGTACAGTAACATGAGGTATCTTAGCCCTATACATCTCAGCGCTATATAAGGACTGATGAGCAGAAAATGTTAAGAGCAAAATATAACAAAACAAAAATAAACAAAAAAGTCAAACTATTACTATTCCACTCACTTGCTGAGACACTATCCTGAGCTATCTCAACTATCAGGTGATCTCAAGGCTAAAATCTGAACTTACAGTTTTGTCCCCCTCTGCCTCCCCAAACTGTATTTGCTTTATACAGATCCTTGAAAAACTCCCAAATTCCAGTGCCGGGAAATGACTCTGCCACCAAGTCCTACATAGCTTTGTAGCGCATGGGACCCCAGTAACGAGTGAGTGCTGAGAGAATGCGGAATTGGTCAACACTATGCTCGGCTGATGCGGCAACTCATGATGTCAGGTGATCAAGGGACAACTACATAGAACACATCACCGGACATCGGCAATACCAGAAGGGATGAGCTGGAGTGCTGATGAGAAGCACAGTCAGGAAAGTAACAAATACTTTCCTCATGGACTGTATTTTCTAAATGGACAACCAACCTAATTCTCAATTACTGAGGGACAATCTCCACTCATTGATATATTTTGCTTTCCACAACCAAATCTCTTTACAACTTTTCATGAGTGATGTACCCGAGTATTCGGATTCTAATATCTAAACTGTATTGTTAAATCTATTCACCTAAATTTGGGTTATTGCTGATTATGTACTCTATGTATCATATGACTTTTAAAAACTAACATTATATTTGTGGATCATCTAAGTGCTATACCCAGATGTACAGACACTCTTTTCCCAACCTATGTATTATATAATTTTTTTTAACATTAGCTTTAATAAAATTTTTAATTCCATTCTTCAGACTCAGTGCTTGATCAACCATGTACAATTCATCATCAGGGTGTGGTGCCAGTTCCACTGGCTGGGACATCAATTTGCTTCCCACCACAGCAGGGAATCTCAATTTGTCAAACAAGAAGCTAGAAATAAAAAGGCATCTGATTTACAAGAACAGGCTCCCTGTACTCACTGTTAGCTTGTTTGAGCTACTTGACTGGACAAATAAGCCATTGTGAAAAATCTGTCTTGTTCTCAATGGCACATTTTATTAAAAATCACAAATATAGTAAATATATAGAAGTAAAACATGCACCTACAGGCCTGAAAGATTTGAAGACTTTTTCCAGTATTTCATGGAGTGTCTTTTTACCACAGGAAGAGATGTAGTCCTGTGCCAACTGCAGGAAAGGTAAGCAGTCCTCACTTTCACTCCACACATGCTAAAAGACAATAGCAATGAAAGAAAGAACAGGAGTTAATAGGAATTCATGTGGAGTTTTTCATATGATTTTATAAGATGTATGGTTTAAAGATGTACCAAGGTGTACTGGACCTGCAATTTAAATTTGTACTAGGGATACAGATATTGCTTTACTTCAGGAACTGGGTATGGTCCCACATTTTTAAAGCCTCCAGAGATCCAACTTGGTTGCATTAGCACAATATACCAGGAGATAGAGAAAAGGACGAAGGCTTGGAAATAAATTAGAAAATACACTGTTCATGATTGAACCAGGGTGGGGAATCAGAATGTCCCAAATACACGTCCCATCTACACATTGCCTCATGTATATCATTTTACAAGTAAAGTTGCTTTTGTTTAACATCAGCCCTGCAAACTCAGCTTGGGATCTGAAAGTCAAGATGAGGTTTTTCCTTCTGATGCATCATCTGCCGTAATAACGCCCCCAGCAACACATGAGCAATCTCATTCTTTTTCAGGTTGTTTGACCCTGTAATTTGGTAAACAACTCTCCTGATGATGCACAAGAAGAAATAGAATCCTGAGTATGTCCATGGGGTACTCTGACCTGTCCCATAGCCCGGTTCTATGAAACTCCAGGCCTTCAACCTTTCCTGTAACCCCTGCATATTCTGCCAATACAATGTTGTTTGAAAAAGACTGCATGCAAGTGCTGACGAAAGCCTTCAAACAGGGATCTGATTTACATGGAAGTGCAGGGTGAAAACACTGTTTACAGGATGCTTTCTGAATGCCTTTCTCACTGAGATTCTAATGACAGAAGCATAAAGCTGCATGGAAAGGTAGATGCTACAACTTCCCTTACGTTCCCCCCAAAGTACTGTGCATCTAATGTATCTGTTAGTACATGAACAGTAGGCTACACTAAATAAGGGTAGAGTAGAAACTCTGAAATTAAACTAATATTAAGGAAAGAATAAGAATAAAAAAGTCTCAATCCATAACATGCAAACTTATTTCCTAGTCAGTATAAATTAGCTGACATGAATTAAGTTCTAGGTTTCTACAATTAAGAGATTGCAAAGCATCAGCTAAGCTATCTCTTTAAAAAGAAAAATTATAACTACCTTTGTACTAACCTCACTTGACCTACATTTTCTTTGATGCCTGTTACAGTTTACAAAAGTAGTGTGTGTTTCTGAAGTGAAATTTCTGCCAATACATGTAAAAATGGCCCCTTCTTACTGAGTAGATTTGCTTCTGGTATTTGTCCGGAGTCATACCTGCCCATTTTAGTGACAAAAATATGTTTTTTACAGGGAAATTTAATCCCATGTAACCTCACAGTGCTATTTTTTACAGAGTCAGAGTCCCACCACATTTTAAACTCCACTGTAAATTTATCAGCATTTGCTCAAAATAAACTGGTCTGGTGCACGAGGGAAAACTCAAGCAAATTACTCATCAGAAAATCTTTTAGTCTTCAAAGAGATTTTTTTTTTTTAACGGTGTAAAGCAATAAGCAATTAAGGCTACCAGCGATTTCCACATCTGCGGAAGATTTAAAATTTTGGTTGTAGCAACAAACGTATTATGGAAGCATCTCATATGGGAAAGGCTTGGTTTCATCTACCAAAAGAAAACATGAAAGTATTATCATGATATCTAATAAAGCTGCACCTACAGTCTTTTCTGCAAGTTCAGTACTGATGCATGCAGCAACTTAAGAATGTGAATCTAAACAGTCTGATTCACGAGTCTCCAAAAGAACCTGTAAAAGGAATTTGTCTTTCACAGTAAGATAAATGAAAAATGAAGATTCAGCTCTTGCTTTGGAAGGTATAGCAAGACTTAAAAACTGCACACACACAGAGGATGCTTTTGTTGAGAAACCCACTAAATCTCTGCAATCTCTTTGCAATAGGGAAAACAGCCTGCTGGTAAGCTGGGGTAACAGAGTTTAATTGTGGCAGAGCAATAAGGAAAAGGTAAACCTCATCCTCCAGATAAGTTGTTTTCAGGCTAGATCTATTTTGCTCCTGGTTGCTTTGTGTTAACACAAAAGCACACAGCTACTAATTTCAACCTCAGCTGACCCAGGATCAAGGTTGAAATATTTAATTCAGCATCTGTGCATACAGCATGCAATCTTTGGAAAGCAAGGCTGAAGCAGTTCATTGTATAACGCTTGAAGGTTTTTCCATTCAGTCTTTAGTGGGTTCAGCAGTATTAAACGATATTTATCAGATCACTTTTTTCAAAACCTACCTGTTGAGCATGCTAGTATAGCATTTTATCTTTACTGAGGTAATTTTGTTGATGAAGAGTATTCAGACTAACTGATTCTGTGCTAAGATATATTAGAGGAAATCTTGTAATAAGATAACGCAAAGTTGGTACTTGTAGTATCATTTAGTATGAATACTAGAAATAACAAAGGGACAACAGAGAATACATAATATAAATAATAACTTATTCCACCCTCACCCATACTGGGTAAGGTTATATAGCAAATCCAATGAAGTATTTGGGGGACACTGTAACCTATAAAAGCAGAGATTAAGGCCCAGATGTTAAAGGTACTTAAGTACCTAAAGTGCAGCTAGATGCCTAGTGTAGAAGGCACCTCAGGTGCTTTTGAAGATCCCACTAGGTGCCTATCTGCATTGTAAGGCGCCTAAATACTTCTTAAAATCTAGCCCTTAGAGATCTTCTCATGTAATTAAAACTATGCAATACTGGAGTTCTCAAATATTTTCATAGTGTGAACCACATCTTAACAGGGCTTGCTTTATGGACCACATCCTTTGCATTCACAATCACACAACATTCCCGTGGCAACTACAGCAATTGCTTAAGTGGAAAAGTAGTATTAGGAAAGTATTTAATATATGTTTAGCTTCTTTTAATGTAATTCAGCAGGTGCAAACTAGGAGGAATCACCTACACCCATTGACTAGCCAGTTCCCTCTAGACCACTACTAAGTGCTTTGTGGGCCACAGTTTGGGGAATTTCTGATTTCATGCATGGTTATTATTTTCCCCATCTATTTCTCAACTACCCCCTGCCCTTACTGGTCTTCCTCTTCCTTCTGTCACACTCTTCTAATTAATCATTTCATCCTTCAAAGTTCATGATTTATCACATACATCTCTGGCACCCCCTATGTCAGTGGTCCCCAAACTTTTCAGGGTCGTGCCCCTCCCTTACCCCTGTCCTCGTACCCCCCGGGAGCCTGGCTCCCTGGGAGTGGGTCTGGGGCCGGGGCTAGGAACAGAGCTGCAGCCAGGGCAGGAGCAGAACCACAGCTGGGTCCGCGGATGGGTGTGGCTCTGCTCCCTGCCCCAGGCTGGCAATGGAGCTGTGGCTGCAGGTGGGGCAGGAAGCAGATCTGCAGCGGGGCCTGCAGCTGGGTGCGGAGCCGTGGCCAAAGCTGGGGATGGGCCTGGGTCGTGGCTGGAGCAGAGCTCGGGGAAGGGTGGTGCTCCCTCCCGACCCAATTGGGGGCTGGCCCAGGCCCCGCACCCCCAAACATTCCTCTGCATCCCCCAAGGGGGGCACGCCGCACAGTTTGGGGACCTCTGCCCTATGTACTCTGTTGAAGTCTCTTCCTTATTCTGAAATGAACATGTAAAGAAAAGTGATGAAAACACTATGGGCCTGATTCTCATTTATACTTAGAGTATATCTACACTGCAAATGCAGGTCTGATTTGTTTCTCATGCTAGCTAAATTAAAGCTAGCATGGGTATGCCTACCTATGCTACAATCACACTTGAAGTGCAGACATGCCCTTTGACCCCTTTACAACACTCTGACAGTGTAAAGAGGCCTCAAAGCATGTAATTACACCATTCTGGCAGTGAAAATGGGCCTGGAAGTTGACATAAATTAAAGTCAGACCCATTCATGTGGCCAAATAGGAAGGGTCCTTAGTGCAAATGAGAATCAGGCCCCAAGTTTTTATTGTTTTCTTACAATGAACTTTAATACACAGTTCCACATATAATGAAAACTGTCTTTTGGAACATTTAAAAAAAGAGTCTGCAAAAATGAGTCTGTCAGGCTGGTATAATTAATATGGGGAACAGATGATTATTAGTTCTGAGCTGTTATACTAAAGAGACATCATCAACTGAGGAAAAATCATTCCTGTCTTTTTTGTAAGAGGACTAATGCTAAAAGTCCTCCTGAGGGGACTACAGCTGAAAGATTGGAGAAACATAGTTCTCTGTTTTTCTGGTAGCTTTGGGTTGGGGGGATGGAGCCTTTCAAACAGAACTGGGAAGAAAAAAGAAAATGTGGTTGTAAAACCACAAAAATTGGCAGGATAGTACAGGGGCAGGAATACGATCTGAAACTACTTATACTTTTGTGGTTTGGGGTTTTTTTAATTGACTAGATTTCAACTAATGTGGATTATATAACAATACAATACAACACATAAATAAGAAACACATGAGCTTTCTCTGTGATGTAGGATATCATTAGAATCTCTAGATGGAATTATAGTCTTAGCCCAGATCCTGCAATTGGATCTACATGAGTGCCCCAAAAGTGCTACTGACTTCAGTGGGGCTTGGCATTGCCTCAGGGGCTCACCTGCAGGTATCCAGTTGAAGGATGTGGCCATTTAGGCCTGGTCCTACAGGGAGTTGTACACATGCATAGGTGTTTGCAGGTTTGGGGGTGTCAGGATCCAGTCCTGCAATGGGCAAAAGGGCCTCCACACACTGGCAGAATCCTGACTTTTGTTATACAGTAGCTGGTGGATACATTAGTCCTTCAGTTAAACTCTACACCGTCTCCTGATTTGTAATTCTGCAACACCATCTGCACAATGTGAGAAATAAGTATCTTCCGATTGGGTTTTGTGCTCTTTGGGCATGTCACTTACTGCACTTTGTCTCCATTTACCCAGCTGTAAAATGGGTTCTTATTGCACCTATCTATCAGAGGTTTTACGAGGGAGAACTTGCTAACATTTGTATAGCAGATTGAGGGATGTAAGGTGCTATGAATTAACGTGCTATGGCATTTCTTCAATAATGCTAGAAGCCATTTTAAAAAAAAACATTCTTTTATGTATACTGAACTGGAGCTTTACAATTTATAAACCCTGCAGTAAAGGTCAGGTTTTCCCATTCAACACTAAGATGTTGGAGTTGGGGGGAGAACACCTTCTTGATCCTGAAGCCATTTTTGTTACCATCGTTGTAGGAACTTGCTGCTGAACTCCAGCAGGTCAGGATGTGCAGGCAACTGAGGCTGCTGGGGGAGAGGAAAGGCCAGCACCTGCCCCCATCACACTGTAACCAAGATGGGAGTGGGGAAGGATATTTAGGAAACAGTTTCCTGGAGGATCAAGGGTGACTAAGAGTAAATTCACACAGCCCCAGATAGGGGATGGGAGGCCTGTCATTCTGACTCCATTTTATTCTCCACATTCTCCATTTGCTGCGACAGCAAAGCAGCCCCCCAACCACAGCCTAGGGGGGCAGCACACTTAGTGGTACACAAGCCATAAGCAAACCACAGCGCAGGAGCAAGAGGGGGCCTCAGGCTCCTCCCCACCCCCCGGGGGCCTGCATCCTCGCCCAACCCCCAACTCCTCCAGCAGCACAGGGTGGGGCTCGGGGTGCTGCGAAGGGCCCCGTGGCTCCTTGCCCTACCTGGGGCGGGGGCCGCCTCCATAGGGTGGTGGCTGCTCCCCGCAGCCCAGCCTGCCAATGACCACCCAGCACCAGACTCCATTTTGCAGCTTTTTGCTACGGGCTGGGAATTCTCTCTCCCCCCCATCCCCAGCCAAGGGCTCTGCCAGCCCCGCCGCCCTCCCGGCTCCCTCGCCGGGCTTTGCCAGCAGCTCAGTCCCCGGCCTGGCTGGGGCCCGCTCTCCCCTCCCCAGCCGCTGCGGCCGGAGCCCCCCGCCCGCCCCGCGGGGAGGCAGGGAGCCCGCCCACTGCGCCCCAGCCGCAGGGCAACCGGGCTGCGCCCAGCCCCACAGAGCGAGGGGAGGCGGCGCCCGCCGGCGGGGTGGGGCGGGTCACTCCCTCCCAAGCAGGCCGGCGGCCCGGGCGGCCCCAGGCGCTCCCCGCGGGGTCCCACCCAAGCAGGCAGGCCGGGGGAGAGGGCGGCTAAGGAGCGAGCAGCAGTACGGGGCACCCCCAGCCCAGCTACTTACGAAATTGTCCCCGCAGCCGCTGTCCGGACACAGCACGTAGAAGGAGACGCCGGGGTCGGCGTAGAAATCCATCCTCCGCTCCGTCTCCTCGGTGGCGATGAGCTCGAAGGGGGTGTTGGAGCACCACTTCTCCGCCACGTCCGCCAGCTGCTGGAAAGCCATGCTCGCTCGCTCGCTCCCTGCAGCCGCCGCCGCCGCGCTCCCCACGCGCCCTCGGGGCCTGGCTCCGTCCCTCCCTCCCGCTGGAAAACGGGTGTGGGGAGAAGTCCAGGCTGGGGAGCTCCCGATCCACTTCAGCACCTCGGGCTGCGGCTCCCACTCAGCATTATTTGCTAACTTACATGTATTGTTTACATGCCGTGCGTACAAGGCGCCCTCCTCCTCCTCTTCCTCCCGGTGCTGCTGCTGCTGCTCCCTGTGCAGCCTGACATTGGCTAAGCGCGGCTGCGTTGTGTGTCTTGTGTGCAGGTCATTTGCGGGTGTGGGTAAAAGCTGGATGTGGCCGGCTCCTCTTGGATTCGGCCACAGCCAGGCAATTTTTGGACCCAAGTGCCCACAATGCTACTGACTGTGTAGAGAACGAGAAAGATCAGTTTCTCCAGGGCATCAACAAATTCCAGACCCTGGAGCATCCTGGCTGCGAAAAAACGTATTTGGCTGCTGGATCCAGCCAATTTTTGAACCAGACTCCCAAATTCCACTGCATAAATAGAGACTAGATGCTCTGATTCCACCTAAAAACTCCAGCCCCAGATGCATAGCAGTGCCACAAAAAGCTGGATTCAGCATCTGAATCTTGCTGGATCGAGCCAATTTTTGCTACCAACTCCCCAATTTCCACTGTCTAAAGGGAGACCACATCTAACTGCTTTTGCTCCACAAAGAAAAATCTAGAAACCAAAATTTCGTTGTGCAATGATGCTGCAGGCACTGAGATCCATCATATGTTCTGTGTTGGCTCCTGCCAAGTTTAGGCCCCCAAACCACAAATTCCATTGTCTAAATAGAGAACAATGTTACTACTCCTAATACTGTAGTAAAGCTTGAACCTTCATGCATGCTAGCTCCACAGTATTGCAAGCACTTGGATCCAACATATAGAGCCTACTGGATCCTGCCAGATTTTGGATCCAGGACCCCAAGGTATACTGTCAGAAGAATCAGCACATATTGCCATACCAGTAAAAGCAAAAACATTAAGTATTCTGCCACAAAAACATCTCTCTACCACTTGGACCAAGCTGTATTTTTGGCCCCAACCTCCCAAATTCCAATGCCTAAGTAGAGAACATATGTGGATGTTCCTACTGCACTTAAAATTCCAGACCCAGACACACCCTGTGCAAAACACATAACCCCAGATCCAACGCCTTGACCAGATTTTGGCCTTGAACTCATAAATTCTGAATAAGCTTAACTCAGAACCATGTAGCTGCTCTGACTCTGCCAGACTAATCTGGACTTTGATATATCCTTGTACAACATATAACCTGCACCTAAAACCTGTAGGATCCCACTAATATTTGACCTAAACCAACAGCTTCTACCAGCTAAACAGAATAAGAGTAGGCACTCCTTTTCTACCTGAAAAATCTGAATCCTGCTATATCTTAGTTGCAACAGTACTGCAAAAATATGCATTAGAATCCTTCCAGATCCTGCCAATTTTTGGCCCCATCCATCAAAAATGTACTTGGTAAAGAGACATAAATTCCACTGACTGGACCCTGACACATAAGCACCTGAAAAATCCAAACATGAATCTGTATCCAGCAAGATCTAGCCCATTTTTTCAATTAGATTTCCAGAGTTTCACCTTCTATGTAGAAAACAAATGTAGTGATCCTTTTACACTAAAAAAATCTGTATCCATTGTACTCTGTTTCAGTGAAGCCACAATAATCCAGGTGTGCCATCTTTCTAAATACAGACATATTTCCACCAATAATACTGTAATTCTACTATCTGTATAGGCGATGAATGGGACTGATGTACCAGAATATGATGGGCTATGTTAGGTTCAGCTTATATGTGGTTTAGCTGATCAACTAGTAGCATAAAGAAGTGAGAAGGTTGCTCTTTGGTTACAAAGCCCAGAAACTAAGCTTTCAAATACTGGCTTATATAATTTTGATCCCTATCATGAATGATCCCATTTCTGCTGTTTGTTTCACTGTGGCTACTATGTGTTGGTTGGTACAGTCAAATGAAAAATCAGTTTTTAGACAATGTCAGCTAATTGGTATTTTTTGTGGATCAACATGTTAAGTTTGGATAAAAGCTTCAGGTTCACACAAAGCCTCAGCTGTTGGTGATCTGGAAAAGAGTCCTGTATGCATTGTTGAAATAATGTATTCAATACATTATAATCTTCAATCAAAAGTATTAATTGGCTAACACTTAATCATGTCTTTGCTGGCAACGTAATTGATGAAATCCTGAGCAGAAAAAGAAGGTGAAGGTTGAGGAGGTATGAGCAAGGAAGCAATTGTTGTGAAGCGAAGTATAGGGATCAGCTGGAAACATATTGTTATCGTGTTTGGAGCTTTCACAATCTACACCACAGAGGACAGGAAAAAAGGTGAGACATCTATCTACAATTTACTACTCTAGATGTATATTACAAAAAAAAAAAATCCATTAAAATATCAGGAAGGTTGCCAAGTCAAGCACTGGTATGTTAGGAAATGCCAGAATGAAGGTTGCCTGCGCCACCTTAATTATCTCCAATGTATTTATACATGATGATACAATTACATGATCACAGACTCTTTTGTCCACAGGACCTCTGGC
The DNA here is from genome assembly GCF_002925995.2 of Terrapene triunguis. NCBI lineage: Eukaryota > Metazoa > Chordata > Testudines > Emydidae > Terrapene > Terrapene triunguis. Next base: position 466,201 of record NW_020664435.1, on the reverse strand, counting down.
CCATTCACTGCATGGAATAGATGGTGCTGTGAAAATGAATCAGGGTTATGTAGTGAAGGAGGCTGTTGTCTGTAGGACCCCTGCCTCATTTGTTGCAGGAGTTGGAAGGTGTGTAGTGAATGAATCAGGGAATTGCAGGAAGAGAAAACTGGTCTCATGGGTAAGGCAGTTGAATGCTGCCCTGGAGAAATTGATTCTGTTCCTGCATATGCCACAGAGTTCCTGTGTGATGCCAGGCAAGTCACCTACACCAAAGGTTTTGCAGTTTGTTATAATCTATGTCAGGGGTCAGCAACCTTTCAGAAGTGGTGTGCCAAGTCTTCATTTATTCACTGTAATTTAAGGTTTCGCGTGCCAGTAATACATTTTACATTTACAGGGGCCAGTGGACAGAACCCCAGACTGGCAGCGAGCTGAGCCACTCAGCCCGCTGCCGACCAGGGGTTCTGTCCGCCAGCCCCTGCCAGCTGCGGTCCCGGCTGCTGGCCCCGCTCAGCCCGCTGCCGGCCTGGGATTCCGTCCATCCAGGTCAGCAGCGGACTGAGCAGGGCGGCGGCCGGGACCCCGGCTGGCAGGGAGCCGGCAGCCGGGACCCCAGACTGGCAGCAGGCTGAGTGGGGCCGGCCAGGACCCTGGCTGGCAGGGGGCCGGTGGAAAGAACCCGAGACCGGCAGTAGGCTGAGTGGGGCCGGCAGCCGGTACCCGAGGCCAGCAGCAGAGCCCCCCAGGCCGGCAGCAGAGTGCCACTGAAAATCAGCTCGCGTGCCGGCTTTGGCACGCGTACCATGGGTTGCTGACTCCTGATCTATGTGTTCCTCATTTTCTGGGTGCAACACGCATAGTAGCTACAATGCTGCAAGTGATACTGTCGCACTAGGGCCCATGAGGTTATGGGGGCCCAACCAGCAGAGGCCGCTCTACCTTAGGCACCACTGTAGTTACGCCACAGTCTATCTATTGGCAGTCAGGGCTCTGAGGAGCAGGAAGTGGCTCCCTGCCCAGCTGCTGGGGAAGTGCTCCTGCCCCCTCCACAGGGGCTCTGAGGAGAAGGAATGGGGCCCCAGCCCCAGGGGGTTGAGGAGGCTGAGCGGAGAAGGTTGCAGGGAGGCTGAATGGGGAGAAAGTCCCCAGCTCCAAGGGATGCAGGAGGCCAGGGGAAGGATGGGGATCGGGTCTCTGGCCCTGTGGGGGTGGAGGAAGCTGGGGGAGGGTTGCAGGGGCTGGATGGGGAGCGGCCCCTCATGACAGAAATGCCCGGGAGGAAATTAATGATTTTGTATTCAGTGCAGGTGTGAGGTAAATAAGGCCTGGGTGACACATTTAATAAGGAGAATAAAAATAAATATTGAATGGCTACCCATTCATGGAATGAGGCAGGGGGCCTGTGGAAAAACATTATGTGACCATATTAATAGTACTCATACCTGGTCTTACAAGAACTTTTCATCAGTAGATCTTAAAGTGCTTCACCATCTTTAATGTATTTATCCCTACAACAGCCCGATGAGGCAGTGCTATTATCCCCATGTGATAGGGCATCCAGCCCCCACATGAACAGGAAGGGGCCAGAAAGGCCCCGGCAGCAGGGCTTGCTCCACCTCTCCATCCTGTCAATCATGCATTGATAGGGAGGAGGGCTTTAAAAGGGAGGGAACTGCAGGAAGCAAGGCACCAGACTGCAGGAGTGACTCCTGATGCTCCAGAGTGAACGCCTAGGCAGGAGACCTTCACCCCAACCCTGAGGAGCATATAGCAGACTCGCAGGGTAACGCAGACAGGCTGAGCCTGTCACAGAGACCCAGCCACAGCTATTTCCCCAAACCCATTACCTTGGGACTAGATTGTTGGCAGCACTGTAGAGTCACCCCTCCTTTCTTCTGGGATCTCAGGGCAAGAGTATCCCGAAGGCGTGGGTGGTTTGTGACTTCCATTTTGATTCCCCCAACCGGAGAGACTTTTAAGGAGGCCAACAAAGGGCAGTACCCACCTACCTGTGCCACGGATATTAGGGAAGAGGGGCTGGTGTTGCGACCACCCCAGTGTAGATAATTGGGCATGGTCAGGTTCACCCACTCTGAGGGAGGAACCACCAAGGACTGTGTTACACCTCATTTGACAAATGGGGAATTGAGGTGCACAGAGAGGCTAAGTGACATGCCCAACGTCTCACAAGAAATTTGTGGCAGAACAGGGACTTGAAGCCATGTTTTCCAAATCCTGGGCTAGGGCCTAACCACTGGACCATCCTTCCTTTGTGTAATTAAAGATTGTATCATAATGAATATTTGCAAGAGGAGCCAAATTAAGGTTGCATAGTCAGCTTTAATTCTGGCATTTTCTATCTTTGGAGGGCTTGACTTTGCAATCTGAACAGTCTTTTAATGTAGCTTTTTTATATAATTAGTACAAAAATAAGATATAAATAATACAAAATTTCCTCCTTCACCCTGACATAGTCAGTTAGCAAGTTACACATTGGCAGCATGGCAGAGAAGGGTCTTCAGGGAGGAATGGAATGAGGGATAAGGAGGAGCTTTGCAGATTAACCTAGGATGGGCATTCCAAGCATAAGGGACAACATCCAAGCTATGTCCAAATCCTGCCATTTCTTCCTTCTCACCATATCTAAGATCCAGCCTTTTCTCTACCCCTACCAGAGAGGTAAACTTAACAGCATTTAATGAAGATGTGGCTGAGTGAGCAGCCATTCTGGTGCATGCAGCATTCTCGCCCTGCTGAGGTCAGTCACAATGAAAGCTGCTGGGCTTGGCACGCCCTCTCCTGGATCACCAATAAGGGCTTGCTCTGTCTTGTGTGTGTTGTTTGTTGTGCCTGCAGGTGGATTGCTAGGTGCTACTGACTGACTGGGCTCTGGTTCCTGGCAACACCGAGCAGTCAAGGCTGAGTCTCAGGCTGTGGCAGTTTAAAATAAATGAGAATTCAAGCAAGCAGCTTAACACTTATGATTTATGTATAATTTCAAAGCACTGTGAGAACCGCTAATGAATCCTTACAACCTCCTCTGAAACATGTATTGTTATCTCCATTTAATAGGTAGGGAATCTGAGACAGGTTTTGAATGAGATATTTAAAAGTCTTATTGCAGCACATGCAGTCAAAACCTTATCACATCCTGCATTAGAAGCCATTTAAATCAGACTGTAAATTTTCTGAGGCAGGAATCTTTGTCCTTTATACATGCATACTTTCAAAACGGCCAAACAGCAATCCAAAATGAAGAAGTCCCTCACTCCAAATGAGCGAGACTTGGTTGGTCTCAGTCGCTCACAGAGATTATTTTCACTAGTGTGTTTGTGGCACAGCCAGACTTCTCAGGATCAAAGGATTGCAACATTCTGAGATAGACAGGATGCCCATTGAAAATCTGGGCAGCAGAGTTTGGATTTTTGCCTTTGAGAAAACAAACAGAAAAGAGATAGTTCTGAGGAAGAAACAATTAACGCTTGTTTGAGTAGACAAGTAGATGGTCAGTGGAGATGAACTCTGTCTAAGCCTTTTCAACATATTGTGTAAATCACTGATCATGATTTTGTTAATGGCATACTTTGAAAGCTGAATTTGGGGAAGAGGGACTGTCTCTGGGAAGTGGGTGAAGGAATGAAGAAAAAGCTGACCTTGTCTGCTACACCAAGTGAGGGATACAAAGGGGAAGATACAATCTGGGTCCCTCATGGGGATACATTTATTTTTCAATCCACCAGTGGGACACAATGGCATAAATGCCTTTTATCATTCAGACTGTGACAGTTGCCTTTCCAATGTATTCAGGCTAAATTTGCCAAATAATTTTAAAGAGACAGTGGTATCGACAGTGATTGACAATAAAAAGGTGACATTTACCCCTTGAGTATTACTATGGTATGAAATAAGATTATATAAAAAGGTAATTATCAATATTGTAAAGGTGACCACTGATATTGTACAGGTTTTCCATCATCCCAGATATAAAGGGCCATATGCACCTTCTGGCAGATAAGCCAATTTACTAGCATTTTCATTGCTTTGCTGAAAAAGTACTCAGATACTGTGGTGATGAATGCAGTCTCAAAACCTAGAAAGCTAGCTTGGGAACCAATAGGATAACCAGATGTCCTGATTTTATAGGGAGAGTCCTGATATTTTGGGATTTGTCTTACGTAGGCGCCTATTAACTCCCCACCCCCGTCCCAATTTTTTATACTTGCTATCTGGTCATCCTAGGTACCAGAGACTGTTCTAGTCTTCTGCTGAGGGGAGGGAAAAACAGGACAGTGAGTACTCCTGTGTAAATATACCCCACAATTACTATGCTGTCCTGGAGATATTAGTTGACTCAATATGTGTCACGCAAATGCTGTCTGCACTGCAATCCTGGAGCATGGTGGAATGATAAAAGGGTGCAGAACACCAAAGTGAGGTAGAATATCTGAAAGATTCCTGGAATACAGTCAAATTGCTGGACAAAAACAGGAGACAGTTTGCCTGCTGTATTTGTGCTCTTTTGAATACTGAGCTAATGTTTTCTGCTATATTGTCCAAAGGACTTAATATCTGACAAATCCAGTCCAGGAGCATGCTGCCTTCAGGTTTTTTTTTTGTTTTGTTGTTGTTGTTGTTGGTTTTTGTTTTAAGAGCCCTCTTTGGTCTGTTTGATTAATTGCCAAGTAATTCACACTAATTTGCTTGACCAGCTGTCAGAACAAAATTGTCCTCCCATGGTTCCCATTATGCACACTTTCTTCAGGTCTAAATACAGAAAGGACATCAGTGTGAACTTCAGTACATTATTAGAGCTATTTCCCTGCTGTGCCTGATTGTTGTATCACATAGGACCAGATCCCTAGATGCCTTTGGATGCTACGTGGATCAAGATGTAAAACCAATGGTCGTAGGAGCCTGAATACCTTTGAGGATTAGGGCCATAGTGCTTAGTGAACCATACGTTATCAGGGCAGTTTGGCCCATTAATGATGGGGTGGTAGCTTTGGCTCTCTGCGTATGCCTATGAAAAGAACCCCTTTGAATCCTAACAAAGATGCAGTAGAAGCCTGATTCCATTGAAGCCAATGCCAAAACGCTCATAAGCCTTGACTGCACTGGGGACAATTTCTAAATGATTCCTGCTCTTGCTAACTCTGCTTCAGCTGCATTGGTGAGCAGCTTTGGGAGCTCTAGTGTAGGGAAGGGTCCTGCCACTGGAGTCATTTTCAGCACCATGTCTATTAAACTTGCTCTGGAGTGGTGCAATAGGCATGGCATTAGAAACAGCTGCAGCTGTGGGACCTTTGGCTGCACTAGGACTCCCAGTGTTGCTAACACTGGTGCAGATGAACTAGTGTTAGCAATCATAGGAAATGTTTAGACACCCTAATATTCTGATAAAGCATACTGAGCCTTCGAGGTACTCAAATAGAGTATCCTCTAGTCTAGCACAGCAATTCTCAACCTGCGGGTCATCAAGTGATAGCCAATAAGTCACACCCATCAGCTGAGAGCTGCAAAATCCCTGGCTCACTGGCGTACCTACAACCAACATTTTGGACAAACCATCCTGTTTGGAAACATGACTGTCTCATGTCCAAGTCTAGGTCATTAGTATCCTTTTACTTGCTTATCACTTGACTCCTTAGAATACTCAATTTCTCAGAATGCATAGAAAGTGAGTTGTAGTGGATCCTTTTTAATACTGAGTTTGTTATTTTTCTACCAGTTGTCAAGGCAGACGGAGAAGATGCAAGAGCAAGGAAGCTGCAAAATGATGCCAGCTGAGAGGAAGACATTGTTGGGGGGAGGAGGGGAGGGAACATGGCTTAGAAACATCTTTTTTTCTCAGCTCTATTTTTAGATCTAGGCTTTTTTCTTCTTCTTTTTCCTAGATTAAAATCTAAACACAATAAATTTACTGCTGCTGCTCCTAGCTTTGAAGTCAATGGCAAAAATCCCACTGAGTTGCAGAATCACAAAAATTTAAGGCTGGAAGGGACCTTGAGAGGTTCTCTCATCCATCCCCCAAACTGAGGCAGGATTAAGTATACCTAGATCATCCCTGACAAGTGTTTGTCTGACCTGTTCTTAAAACCCTCCAGTGATGCAGATTGATTTTTGGTGAAGGAACATGCACACACTGAAGTGAAGATAACTTAATCAGGGTATGACAAATCCTCTTCCCTGGTGAGAATTATTTTCTGCAGAATTTAAGCTTCCATTTTGGTTGTGAAGATCACCTGCTAAATGTGACTGGAGTGTAACTTGATGCAGTGTTATCTTCCTGGCTCTGCAGACAGGCAGTTCCAGTGCCTCCGTTGCTGCTCATACCTTTGCTCAACAGCAGCAGCAGTATCCTTCTTTGCCCCCTGGCCTGGAGTATTAGGTCATGTTTCTGGGTACTGTTAAATAGCAGCACATGCCACTCCAAACTGCATTCAAATGGTGGATGTTATGTATTATGTATTTAAGTGCTGACAATATGCTAGTGTTTGTGAGTAGGATGTTGAAATACAATAGTGATGTTTGACCATGCAGCAAAGTTAGGAGGCACAACAGGCTAGATTCTTCTCTGGTGTAACTCTATTGGCTTCAGTGGAGTTACACCAGGTATGAATATAACTCAGTCTGTTTTTATTCAGCTGAAGCTCTGAGGATCCCTCCATTCACCCCCTCTCTAACTTTTCTCTTAAAGCCCATCCCTGCAGTTTGCATCCTACCTCACGAAGATGAAAAACACAGCGCACTAGTGAATAATTTTAAAACAGTGGAGTAGTCAATTTGATTTTTCTTGGAACATTCGGAAATGGGGATGATGTAAAATTGTTTAGTATTTAGTATCCATTTGAAAATGCAGCATTTCTGGTCCTACCTTCACCATAGCTATAAGTTGGACCTCCTGATCATAGGAATGACAAGTTGTGAACTTTACCTAGATTATTAGGAGTTGATGTAATTAGGGAGGTAGTTTTCCCTAGATTTGCATTAAGTCTTGGATTCAACCTAAGATCACAGTCAAGAAGCACCGTGATCTCCACAGATCACCAAATAGGATTGTCTATATTTTTAAAATTTTCTATCATTTTATTATATTAAAATAAGAACACAGGCTCGCTGACACTGTCTATTCCTATTTCTCAGATGAATAGCTCCACTAGTATAAAAGGTATTTTCATAATAATTCCAAATCAGCTGATTGCTTGGAGTGCCAGAATTTTAAATGACTTACTATTTTAAAAATATGTAAATTGACTCATCACCCATCATCTCTTTAGATATGTAAATTTATTGAAAAAGATGCCACTTCTCCTTCTTGAGATACAGACAAGCCCCGATGCTTAGTTTTATGTGCACAAATCTGGGTTTCCAGTACTGGTGATTTTAAATGCATTGATTTGTTTTCCTTACCATGGCTGAGAGAAGCACTAGACAAATGATTATGTGTGTGGCAATACAGGAAGTTACACTGGTATAGTTAAATTGCTATAGTTATATGGCTATAATTCCCCATGTGGAATCAGAGTGCCTTTTTCTGGTTTAGCTTATGTTGGTTTGGAAGTGGTTTAAGCTAAACTGGAGAAAGCCACTCTTATTCCATAATAAGAGCATCCATGTATACCACTATAACTCTAGTGGTTTAATAATACCAGTATAGCTTCTTGTGTAGGTGTCAAGCCCTACATTTATTGAGGATGGTGTGGGGCATTAAGGTCTATCACAGGACTGGATCAGGAGATCTATTCCTGTCTCTGCTGACTTCCTCTGTGACCTGGCCAAGTCACTTAACCTGTCTTTGCCTACTTCACAGGGATGCTCGCTAAAATCTATAACATCTATGAAATTCTCTACTGGAAGATGTAGAAGTGTCAACTATTTTCTTGTGTGTTATTGTTAAGCATAAAAACCACAAAAAGACTGCAGCATCAAGGTTTAATAGAATGTTTCTGGGATAGAGTAAATTGCTTTTCTTAATTTTTTTAAATCCCAGAATATATATATTATTTATATAGTTAGGGGGCCATTCCACATAACATACTTGTCATACTTTGAACTCTGGTTCTGGTAACTGGGAAGCAGATGTTGAGTCATTAGATTAACTGTCCACCAAACATGATGTCTTGGCTGAGTGATACATTATGGGACTGATCCTCCTCTTGTTTACACTGATGTTAATTCTCTTTGTCAGTGTATAACCTTTGGGTGGGCTAGAGATTACTTCATTGCTCTTCTCCAGTGCCTAAAAACCCCCGCAACTCCCATAGAAAAGTACACCTCTACCTCGATATAACGCTGTCCTCGGGAGCCAAAAAATCTTCCCGCATTATAGGTGAAACTGCATTATATCAAACTTGCTTTAATCCACCAGAGTGTGCAGCCCCCGCTCCCCCGGAGCGCTGCTTTACCACGTTATATCCGAATTCATGTTATATTGGGTTGCGTTATATTGGGGTAGAGGTGTAGCTGGAGACCCAGAGTTAGTCTCTAAGGATTTTCAGCAAGGATTGCACAGGTTCAACCTCCCCACATTCAAGTCTCAAAAAGAACTAAAGAAATTAATTTAAACAACTTTATAAAATCTTATGATAAACAAATCTAATTTTTACTGCATAACATGGCTAGTTTATAATCCACAGACATTATCTACACGGTTATACATAAACATAAAGAAAAATTAAAATCTGAACAGTTCAGTCCCCACAGAAACACAATGAGAAGAAACTGAGAATTCCCCAAAGCTTAGGTTGAGTTCCCCTAAGTCTCAGGCTAGGTCTACACTACCCTCCTGAATCGGCGGGTAGAAATCGATCTCTCGGGGATCGAATTATCGCGTCTCGTCGGGACGCAACAATCGATCCCCGAATTGACGCTCTTACTCCACCAGCGGAGGTGGGAGTAAGCGCCGTCGACTGGGAGCCGCGGAGGTCGATTTTGCCGCCGTCCTCACAGCGAGGTAAGTCGGCTCCGATACGTTGAATTCAGCTACGCTATTCGCGTAGCTGAATTTGCGTATCTTAAATCGACCCCCCCCTGTAGTGAAGACCTGCCCTCAGTTAGAGTCTTTGATCACCAAATCTATACAGTCTGCTGAGTCTAAAATAACATCTTCCCTCCATTTGCTTATAGGAATCTTCAGTTGGAATCCATGCAGACTCTTCCTCTGCTGAAATCACTGTTTGCCAGTTAGCTAACTGATTAACCAATCACTCAGTTAAGTGTATAGATTTAAAAAAACCCCACCCAGTTACAAGAAAATACAAAACTGAGAATAGTAAAATATAAATGAGTCTTTCCCCATTACTACATTTAAAGAAAAGTTGGTGAATCGCACTAGTTGAGAGAATTTAAAACAGTTTGGCTAAAATCAAAACAACATTCAAAGCATACAATTAAAATAGAAAAAATTATTTTCTCCTCCCAATTTCCCCTTGCTATAATTAACATTGCCCAGGCTTCCCTGTTAGAGGGTTAACAATGTCACTAACCTGCTGCAAAATGCTTCAGAGTTAGAGAAAACAGCCTGCTTTCTGCTTCTGGGCTCAGCTTCTCCTAGGGTGACCAGATGACAAAGGTGAAATATCGGGACGCGGCCGTGGGGGGGGAGGGGGGCGGAAGGTGGTAGAGAGAGAGAGCAAAAGATAAAAAAAGCCGCCGGAGCCCCCCCCGCACCAGCTCGCCTCGTCTCCACCTCCCCCGTAGGGGAAGGTGCCCAGCTGGTGCAATCCCACCCACTCAGACAGCAGCATTCCAAGCAGGCGGCAGCTCTGCCCTGCAGCACAGAGCACCCTGGGATTAGGAAGTGAGCGGCTGGGGCGTGTTCAGCCTGCAGTCGCTGTGACCCCACCGAGTTGCCCTGCGCGTGGGGCGAGTCTGTCCCCACGTACAAGAACGGCCTGTAGCGCCGACCTGCCTGCGGCCCGTCCCTGCGCTGCAGCCCCGGGGGGGGTTGGGGCAGGGCACGGCACGCGCAACAGCTGGGCAAAGGGGCCGGGGTACACGGGAGCCCTCGAGGAACGGGGGCCGCCAGCCGCCCTAGGGGAGGGGGCTGGTGGGCGGCAGCTCTGCCCCTCAGGCGCGGCGTCTGGGCGCAGCACTGGCGGCCTGGCCGGGTGCCCCGCGGCCTCTCCCACCTTCACGCGGCTCGGGATGCTGGACAAACAAGCAATTTTGTCCTCCCCAAATCCCCGCCCTGGCCCTACCTTCTTCATGGCCGCGCCACACACGCTGGTGTCACCCCCACCCTTCAGCGCTTGCGCCGCCATACAGCTGATCAGCGCAAGCCTGGGAGGGAGACGAAATGTGGCATGCTTGGGAAAGAGGCGGAGCCAGGGTGGGGATTTGGGGAGGGATCCAATGGGGCAGTGAGGGGGCGGGGTCAGGGCGGAGATTTGGGGAGGGATCCAATGGGGGAAGGAGGGGACGGAGTCGGGGCGCGAGCCCCTCCGGGCTCCGCCTGTGCGCCGGAGCGGAGGGCAAAATTGCTTGTTTGTCCAGCGTCCCGACAGAACATCGGTCGGGATGCGGGACAAACAAGCAAATATCGTGACGGTCCCGATAAAATCGGGACATCTGGTCACCCTAGCTTCTCCCAACTCACACTGGGCACACCGCCCCGTGCAAAGTAGCTGCCCCTGCCCTGACTGCTTGCCCTCATGGAGTCTGACCCCAGCAACAGGAGAACCTATTGGAGCATACCCAAAACTACCACACCCAATTCCAGAAGCTTCTGGAAGATTCAGCCTAGCAACAATGACCCAGATACAACTCACTCCTACCTTCCCCCGATGGGTCTCTCAAAGAGATACCTTCCTATTAGGCATGTGGGTTACAAGTGGTTTAATTTTACTATATACACTAGCATGGGAGAAGAATCTCTAGCTGGTTTAATGTATTTTCCTCACTTGCAAAAGGCTGCACAGACTATTTTGTAACAAGATGGGGCAACTGCAAGGCTGGCTTTCAGTGTGGGACAGTTGTGAAGTCACAGAGAACCCTTCACTTGTAGGGCTCATAATCTGTCAGCATCCTTTTCCCAGTATGCTCTTCTGACCTGCCTCCCCATGCAACCCACCATTTCACTTTGAAAAAGGAACAAAGGGACATTCTAGCATCACAGCAATCCATGCCCTTCCATTTGCCTTTCTTCTCCCCCCCAGACAAGTCCCAGATCCCTTGCCCAGTTACTAAATTGTCCTGTCCCTACATTACTACCTACATAGTTTCCTGCCAACTGTTTTATTTCACCCAGGGCGTTACAAAATCTGGGGCTTACTCTTGGTAGAACATAAACATCTAAAGCTTGTTTGGAGCATGGGAATAAAAATCATGTTGTTCAATGTAATATTTGATAGCTGTTTTCCTGAACAGATGCTCAGTTATTTTTTGCTAGTGATTATAACGTCTGGCAGCCAACAAGATGTTAATTAGGACTTAAGGAAGTAACAGACCTAAGGAGAAAGAGGCTTCCCTCCAGGTTACCAGAGTACGGTGGAAGAGCTTATGAGGTGGCTGGTGCTGTGAAGTTAAAAACCTGTTTGCATATTGGAGCTAAGACTTTGTATAGAGAATTTTTATATATAGAACCAGGGCCCTGTATGTCTGTCCCATGGCTTTTTGCATTGGGGTCTAGAGTATAGGGCCGGCGCAACCCATTAGGAGACTGGTGGGCGGTGACCCCGGCGGTATTTCAGCGGCGGGACCTTCCGCCGCCTCTGTGGGGGGCGGCATTTCGTGGCGGGACCTTCCGCCGCCTAAGGCGGCAGAAAACCTGGCGGCGCTCCTGCTAGAGTATAGCTGAGCTGGCACTAATTTGAGCAAAAATTTTCATGCAAGTCTATGCAAAATTTTCAACCAATTATTTAGCATATTTCACACTGCCCTAAATTGTCTCTTTTTGCAAAGGTTATGGGGAATTGACAATTATTCATAGCAAAACCTGTGAAAACAAAAAAAAATCTACCTGTGTGAATTTTAGCAGAGGTGCCCTCCAACAGATGCAACATTTTCAGAAGCACCT
>NW_020664435.1:340482-439203 GCF_002925995.2 Terrapene triunguis | reverse complement strand
GGGGGGGCAGAGGGCTCCGTGCGCTGCCCTCGCCTGTGGGTACCTCCCCCGAAGCTCCCATTGGCCGTGGTTTCCCGTTCCCAGCCACAGGAGCTGCAGGGAGTGGTGCCTGCAGGTGAGGGCAGCACGCGGAGACCTCTGCTCCACCCCCCTCCCCCAGGCCAGAGGAACATGGTTCTGGCCGCTTCCGGGAGTGGCGTGGGGCCCGTGGTGCCACAGGGATGGCAATCCCGCGGGCCAGATCCAAAGCCCTGACGGGCCGGATCTGGCCCATGGGCCATAGTTTGCCCACCCTTGCTCTATACCTTCAAATAAATGAGAGCTTTTTGTTATAAGGGCTCCCTTTCACATATTTCAACCTGCATGCATGCAACTGCTTGAGATAACTATTTGGTAAACTATATTCTACAGCGGTATCTAAACCTGCTTAGAAAAACTATGCCTTTTGGTGGCATCACACAGGTTCCCACAGCAACAACACACAAAACTTTACTTACTGAGAGTGTTCATTAGCTGATTGCTTCCTTGTGGCCTGCTGGTACCATTAGCAACAGCATTTCTGTTGTTGTACTGCTGGTGTGGTGGCTGAGAGGGGGAAATGCGTGCAGCCTCTTCCCCGTCACTGCTAGAGCTTTCATCATCACTCCCAGAAGAGCTCTCAGAGTCCGATGAGCTGCTACCACTGCTGCTACTCATCTGTTCAATAATTTCAACCTCTGCTCTTAGCTCTGGAATAAGATGACATTTGTTGGGTCAAAACATTTACAGGCCTCTGTGAATTTCAGGAAGGGAATGTTAAAATGCAACAGTTTTGTCAAGTTTAATTTACCAAGCACAATGAACAAGTCTAAAATCAAATCAAAAGGAGAGAATTGGGGGCGGAAAACAAAAGATACATACAAAAGATACATACAGCTAAGTGCTGCAGCTGAATCTAGAGAAGAGGTAATAATCACTGCTTCTCTAAACTTCATTTCTTTCACTACCACTTTATATGTTTTCTATTTTTAAAACCATTCCTTACTGTATTATTCATTTACTGAGTGCTCAATGTGCCAGGCACTTTACAGACAAAACAGGCATCAAATGTAAATGATTTGGGATCAGGGTATAACAGTTGACACAATGGGTACAAATTTCAAAAGTACCCAGTGACTTAGGAGCCTAAGTTCCATAGAAAAACCTGTGGGATTTAGGCTCATTTGAAAATGGTATCTGATGCAACAAGTGACAGTTACAATTAGGAAAGAAGGGGAATACAACAATAAAGTTATGAAGTTCTTTAGATTTGCCATGCACCCTTCTTGGTGGTTCCAATGGTAATATGAAAGTTATATCAGCAAGAGTTTGGAATAGTCACATTACTTACCAAGGATTTAGATAAGTCATCCCAAATCACACCATTGTTGTATATTTGAATATTCCATGTTACTAAAAAACTATTGGAAGGATTTTTTGAACATTTTGTGGGGATTACAACTTGTATCCCTCCACCAATAACATTAAGCATCTACTTACCATAAGTCCAAAGGTATAGGGATCAGAGGGAGAGAAATAATAAAGCTAGCATTATTTATATTATGAAAGCACCCAAAATCTTCAGAGTTCAAGCCTCATTGTGCTGGACATTGTACATACACAAGCTAAGAAATGAGTTCTTGTCTTAAAGAACTTACAGTCTAATACAAAGAGTGGGAGAAATCAGGTATTATCCCCATTTTACAGATGGCGACCTAAGGCACAGAAAAATTTAAGTGTCTTGTCCAAGGTTACATAGGAATACTGTAGCAGAAACAGAGTTTGAACCCAAATTTCCTGAGTCCTACTCTAGTGTTTGAATCACAAGACCATCCTTTGTGTGTAAAGTATCTCCAAAATGACCTTGAACAGATCTTTTCTATACATAAAAATGCCATGACATTAAAGTTCATGATCTCGAACGTTTCAGGATTAAGGCTAAATACTGTATCTGATTGGAAAGGAGAGGGTTCCAGATGCCCGATGATACAACAGCCCTACAGGGTCAGGAAATAAGACTAAAGAACCCTGCTAAGCTCTCAGCCTCCACTGTATTTTGGCAATGAAATCCATTGGGTAATTATGCACTGGCTTAAAGTTTCTTTTTTCAATTTTAAATTTGCTACCTTTCAATTTCTAAGTCAGCTACATTCAACTGGAATTAAGGAAAACAATATTATACCTATACAATAGAGCAATAGAGTGTCTAAATCAAGTTGTACTTCTTGAGGAAATGAGGTTGTTTTTGCAATTTGGCTGCTGAGGCAAAACATACTGGTATGTTACCTACAGTTCATCTGTTTGCAAGACAGCCATTTCTGTTCAATCTTTTAGATTTAAAAAAAATCTGTCATCTGTTTCTGTTGGATTTACATGACTGGGTCAATGGCAGGAGTAATATATCTTTCAAAAGTGATTTCTTTCTCTCTTATTTTCCTCCCCACTTAGTCTTGCAGCTTTTAGAATTTTATTTCATGCTGGAGTCTGAGAAATGGACAAGGAACACTCCCAAGTCTGGGTTCTCAATTTATTCCCAAACTGCGTGTTTCTAGAATCCCATAACAACTTTCAGGCTTAGAGGATCTCTCAATGTCTAAACTAAGCAACTTGGGGAAACTAAGCACAATGGAAAATGGAAATCCCACAGATGTGACTATCTTTTGCCTTAGCTTGATTTGGTAAATTTTCCACATGCCTCAAGTGATACTTTGGATCAATGGAGTTGATAATTATAACTACTCACTGAGCACTAAAAATGTACATGGTGCAAATATTCACAGTCTATGCCTCAAAGAGCTGAGAATCTAATGGACAGAAAAGATGCACTGAGAGAACTAGAGGAAGGGGTTTCCACCCATTTCCTTGTTTATAAGCCTTGTGGAGGAAGCGAATCATATGTGGAAGATATGAATGAGAAGTTGGGATGACCTGGCAGACTGAGACTGGGAGGGCCCTCCAACATAGGAGTGTGGTGCTCTTCTCAGGGCAGCACAGAACCATAAGCCACTGTTACCCTCTGTCTTAGCAAGGGAGAGCTTTTGAGATGAGACTACGTGTGAGCTTCCTGACACCCAGTCTGTCCGCTTCGCCAGCAAATTCCTTGAGATTCTGCCAGTCTTAACCTTCTCTTGCAGGTAACAAATCAGTGAACCCCTGTTCCTGAGTTCTCCAGAGACATCTCTCTGTAGTCCAGTCCCTCTGACTGGATACTCTCAGAAATTGTTAAGTGTGCTATCTCGAAAGAGACAGTACGCACACCAGCTTGTTAGGTTAGCTGAGGACTCGCTCTATACTTCAATAGAACAGCACTGAGATGGTTTACAGTAAAACTAGGAATAAGTTTATGAACAAAGAACAGATAGTTAAGTGATACTAAGCAGAGATAATAGAAAATGGTTACAAACAAACAAAATAAAACATGCTTTCTAGTACCTAAAAATTAATTCTAGCTAGTGAAGCCTTTGCCTAAACAGCTCTCTCACTTACAACATCTCCAGTCCTTCCTGGCAGGAGCGCCAATGTTCACAGAATCAGAGCTTGTTGTCCCCTTTGTTCCCTAAGAGCTGGATAAAAAAAGGGGTTCTCTCCCCTTCTTTTTCTAGTCCAGTAAGCCTTTGAAATGTATTCTTTGAAAATTAAACCCAGACACAGTTCCTGTCCTCTGCTGCTGTGTAGATGCCATCCTGTCTTCCTCATCCTCTAATCAATTTGTTTTTTTTGACTGGCTTAATCAGTTTGTTTACCATACATGTAAATGTACTCTGTCCTCACCTGGCTCAATTTACATCGGAGACCCAGGCAAACTGGCAAAACAACATTCCTTTGTCTACAAAAAACTTGTTTATTTGCTCTACTCAGATTGCTTGATCTGAACATATTTTAGGAATATATTTCCAGCACAGACATAATTATTTATACACTAACCATACATACATTATGCAATAATATTAACGACCACCGTGTCAAGAGTTTTTACATATATCTTACAAGATATCGTTTGGCTACATATTCTGACAACAGCATGGTGGGTGGCATAAAGAGGCTCTTAGGGTCAGAAGGAGGCAGCATGGAAGATGGTGTGAAGATGATAGAAGGGAGAGGAAGACGTTAATGAAAGAGGAGTAGAGATTGGCAACACTGGTGGAAGGAAGAGGATAGGAGGTATGCAACAAGACAGTATTCAGTAAAGATGAAGGCTGGAGAGGAGGTTGTATGGGAAGTTTGAACTGGATATGGTGGGCAAGGGGGAGCCAATAGAATAATTCAGAGAGAGAAGTGACATGATCTGATGGGCAAGGAAGATAGTTTTGGCTGCTGTGTTTAGGATGGAATGAAGGGGAGCAATATGGGTGCCTGGCAGGTGAGTGAGGAGGACATTAGACAAGGCAGTGAATGATCAGAGCATGGAGATGTGTTTTAGCCATCAGGAGTGGAAAGAAAGACATCCTGGAGAAAACAGTGGCAAGATTTGTTGCCAACCTTGATGTGTGCGGTGAAGGAGAGCAAGAAAATGACATCAAGATTGTGAGCCTGGGGGACAGGGCTGGGAAGTTGGAGGTGTTAGCAGCAGCAACAGAGAGCACTTAGGAAGGGAGATAAGTGGCTCAATTGGGGCTTTTTTTCTAATCAATTGCTACTTCTTGGACTTGCAGTTTCCTTTCAGCTATCTCTAGTCTCGTCTCTCAGCTCCATGCACCCAATATTTTAAATTGTTCATCTGTGCAGACAAGAAAATGTTGTCTTTGCTGATGTCACAACTGCTCTTATATCATTAAAAATGTATCATGCAGAGTTTCCACAGGACTTTTAGGAAGCCCTACTGAATTCCAGTTACTTCAGTCTGTCAAAGATGGTGGTTGAGTCAACCACAAGATGAGGTCCAAAAGGAAAAACAAATCTGCTTTATTTATGTCACAATTTGTATTTTCCTGCTTGTCTGCTCTGTTGCTTTATCAAGGCATTCTTTAGTGCAGTCATTAGTATGGATGATTTAATGTTCTGGTGCCTTTACTTTTTTTTTTAAATGTGTGATGATTACATTGCATAGCCTATATGCTGCGTTTAACTGTGAAAAGTCAAATGCTTATCAGCATACTTTTCGTTCCTTAAGATCAAACAAACAAACCATGTTAATGCAATATTGAGGTTGAAAAGGTCACAAGAGTCAGGAAATGCAAAAGTTAATGTTAAAAAACCTCTCTATGTAGCATATGTTAAATACATACCTTAATGAATGCACTACATCTGGCAAAGTTGATATTGTTGAGGGAACCATAACTTTTGAGTATTGTGCATTTGATTTCTCAACCGTAGCAATTTACTTAAAAGAATAAGTGAAACAAAAACGTTCTTAGCTTTTTCTGCATTAAAATAAAATTATACTCAGGAAATCACTGGCTCCTTTGTCAACAAATCAGTGACTAGCATAACGGGGTCCTGGCCCATAACCAGGGCTCCTAGGTGCTACAATAATAAATACTACTAATAAATCAAATCTACTTAGTTACTTCAGTAACTAAGAACAGGGCTTTTTTGCTCCTTTTCTCTGCTGTCAGTAGATGCATTGGATTTTATTCTGTTTCATGCACCTTCAACAAAATTCTTATCTAGAAGTCCCTGGCCCTGAGAAGCACTGAGCATCTAGAACTCCAACTAAAGCCAATGGGAGTTGTAGGTGCTCAGCATTTGGCATTATGAGGCCATAAGTCCCATAGCACATTAGACAGAAGTAAACAACTTGATTTTGACAGGCTGAATTTACAGAGAAAGCGGATTGAAAAAAAATAAATGTTTTACATTGAAATTCCGCAAATTTGATTTACAAGTCCACAAGAGACAACAAATATGCAATTATATTATGTCATCTTTAAAGTTATTTTTCAAAGTACAACTGTACTTTAGAGCACGTTTTAAGCACTAAATTCATAGTTTTCCAGCAACACTGGAAAACTTGTACTTTTTCCAGATACTGTATACCTACATTATGTCAACATTATTAAAAATGCATCTGTTGTGATTAAGTATGCTATATAAATATGTCAACAATTTTTTCCTGCACATACCACAATATGATCATTCATTCTCATTGCACAGTGACATGTGATAAGGTGCAGATAAGTATTCATAATGCATGAAATCCTCACCTGCACTCTGGCCCCTTGATGCTGTGCAAAAGGGCTGCAGGGGCATAAAGAGGGCCAAACCTCCCCATAACTAATAGGTAAAGGATTCCCCTACTGCTAGCTCTGCAAAGTCAGCTCTAAAGATGCCTCACAAAGACCCTCACATATGCCACAGAGGGACAGGCATGTCAAGTGTGGGGCCACAGTATGCTGTGAAAATTCTGGGCAGCACAGCAGCCCACGGGGCAGCCTGGGGTGGTTGCTGGAACTTAGAGAGGATCCCAGAGCTGTGTTAGTAACACCAGAGGCATCCCAGCCCCTGGAGCATCTTAGGATCAGGAGGGTGCAAAGCCACTTTAGATCCAGCCCCCTACGACTTGAGAGTTCTGTGCTGCACCTGTTAGAGGCACAGCAGAGAACCTCACCCAGTATGCTTTACTTTTCTTCTGTACAAAGTATGTATTTCAATGACCAAGAAGGAGATGGCATGAAACAATAAGAGAAAAAAAATCCTTTAACTTTAAAACTCTTTAGGAGTAAAGAAGAAATACAGGAGTCCCAAGGACTGAAGACTGTTTCCTGGATCTAGTTGACTTGTATTGTTCATCTTCGTTGTGTCCAAATGGCTTTTAATTGTGCTTTCCCTTCACAGGTTCTCAGAATTATAAGACGTGTCAAAGTGTTGGTACTCTAGTTCTCCATTGTTAGAAGCTTATGTAAAGAAAAGACTGAGGAATGTTTAGAAAAGCTATAGAAGCACAATTATTCTGTGGGCAAGAACTAAACTGTTGATGGATCCATACTCTCTATTAGAACTTTATGTGAAGGGTAGATACTCTCTGTGAAATACAACTGATCTCCCAGATGGTACTTTGAAGTTCTCTACAATATGGGACATTCAGATGCTGGAGAAGTTATCAGACAGCCAGGACATTCACACTTTTGTACAACAGGTCTTCTGATTTTAGAATATGAAGACTCTCTCTGGAGTAACCGTCAGACCAGACAAATATGTAATTTTTACTGCAACAATATGACCTTTAGTCACTGCTGTATACCTTTTTGAAAAGGTGTCCGATGATTATTTAAGGCTATGTTTACACTAGGAGCACTTTACTGGTATAAGACTATACTGGCAAAGCACTCCTAGTGTGGATGCAGCTATACTGGAAAGCTGCAGTTTGTACCAGAATAATTAAATCTTTGACACACCCACACCCTGCACCCTCACGGAGTGAAAACAAGCTATACTGGTAAAAGTGCCATTTGGCTGGTGTAACTGTCTACAGTAGGGGCTTCTACCAGCACAGCTATGTCAGTCAAGGGTCACACCTCCTCACAGCTATGCCAACAGAACTCTGTAGTACATACCTGGTTCAACTAATATTTGTTTTCTAAACTGTATAATAAGAACCATACCAGATAATTCGATTACTAACTTCATGTATTTCCCTGTAGTCTGCTTGTTTGGTTGGTTTTTTGTATTTGAAGAATTTTCAAAATAAAAAATTAGATATAAATACAGTGAGAAAGGACAGGAATTGCAACTAACAAACCCTCAGACTTCAACATGGTCTTTCAATCAACATCCTGGTGTTCAGTGCATTAGAAACTGCGCAGGAGTGAATATAATCTGCTCCTACAACCAACATTCAGATTTTTTAAAAGTAAAAATGTCATAAAGTGACTAGTATAAGTTGAAGAAAATCTTGCTGAATAATATAGGATAATTAACGTAGGCTGAGCCCATAAGAAAACTAGCTGTATGGACCAGAGGGAAAAGACAATGCAAAGGAAACACCAGAAGTGGAGAAAGGAACAATATGGTCTTAATATACAACATATGCCTAGAAAGTACCTGGCTTTTCAGTAAAATATAAATTAAACAAAAAAGAAAGTTCCTCGCTTCAACTGCATTGTCCACAATATACCCATGGAGTGCACAACCCAGGTGGAAGGGATTTGGGCAGAGATTCTGTGCATCAAGCCCCAATAGGCCTAACTTTTGGGCACAGATACAGAAACACTGAGATTAGGAGCCTGATGCTGCTGCTTAAGTAGGAGATTTATTTAATTTAGGCACTCAATCCTTCTTTCCCTCCCAAGATACCTGCATAATAAATATAGCAACTACATAGCAGTGTGGTCCATATTGTGCAAATTTGATCCCTATCCAATTATTTGATGGATCTCACACCTGAAGCCTTTCTGCTGGATGAGATAGCCAGCCAATTCCTGTTCCAGCCAACTGTGATGATGTGCATCTTTTGAGTTAATGTTATTTTTATGGAGAAAGAGTCTGAAAGAGATTAAATTATCAGCAAAAAAGGGATGCTCACATGCAGAGAGATGGGGACAGTTTGGATGACTACGTTGACAGAAGAAAATAAATAATTCACTAAGAATCCTTAAAATGAGATACATAGACTATAAATCAGCAGTCATGTACCAGCCTTTAATGCTTTGAAGTTCTTATGTATCTTTGTAAATGAACAATTATAAAACAGATTTAAAAAAACAAACCCTTCTTTACCTCTCTTAATGTCATCCAGCTGAGGTTCAGGTGAAGGGTTGTCTTTCAAAGGGGAGGTTTTGGGCCCAGCTGCTGGCTTGGATGGGGCTTTGAACTGTGAGGAAGGCTGGGAGGCTCGGGCAGCCTGCTGTTCTATTCGTGCCTGGATCTTACTGCTGCCCTCAGCCCTGAAACAACACAAAAAAACAGTCAGTGGTGCCATAGAGCTGTGTTCATTTGTTCCAGTAAGATCTGTATTCATATATATTTAATGAGTTTAGACTGAATACAAATTTACTTTGCATCCTGTAAAGCTATACAGTGAATTATGGATTTTTAATATAATACTGCTCAAAACCTACACTGCTTTGGCACTCAGCATCACCACTGACTTCCATGGGAAGCATGCTGTAAAGTGACTGTAGAGTGAGGTCCTTACTAACTGTGCTCCAGAACCATGTGAGGTTTAGCAATATCTTGTTCTCTATTCAAATAGCAGTAAAGGTTTTTCATTTAGCAAAGAACATCTTCTTAATACAATCAGCAACTACAGTAAAATACATTTACATAGCACCTTTCATCCTGAATGATCCCAAAGCTCTTCACAAACATTTAGACATGAAATACAGAGGGATCACTTCATCCATCACTGAAATGCAGCTAACTATCAGAAGATGCACAGCAAGCCTCCCAGCATTTTACAACAGGAAGTATCCTCTTTGATTACATACAGTACCTCATCAGATGAAAGTTACTAAGAGCAGAGAATTGTTACTAATATTGATTTATGCTCCTGAAACTACAGAAGGAATTTACGTGGGAAGAATGTAATTACTCCACTTTGAATTTTAGACTAAAACCCCTTCTCTTGTGAAGAGTGCCAAGGGATCTTTAAAGACCAAAGTGATCATGACAACAGCTTTACATCTCATCTGAATGACATGACCTCTAATAGCACAGTGCCTTGGAACATCATGCTCATGCACTTGTAGGGCATTGACTCAGAGGAAAGTGTGGCAACTATTGAATCACTACCCGCACGTACAACAGCCTGGATTTGTTTCTTGGAGATCTCTGATCTAGCTGCCAGCCTGGTCCCAGCCTGCATCACTGTAAAGTTTTTGTGAGCTCTCAGTCAAAGTTTTTACGGCTGCAGTAATACAGGTTATTTTAAATGTGTCATGTTTTTAAAAAATATTTAATAATGGCATGCTCCATAGAACTCAACTAATATGCATTCCCCACTGCTAAAAGAACTTGATTCAGAGACTTCAGGTACTTACATATTAGCACTACTCTGAAAGATATTTTATCTGAACACTTTCTAGAGTGTCATTTGTGTACTGAGGTATGGCTATCAGATCAGACAGAAGTTCTGATCTCAGCAGTTTTTAGGCAATTACCCACAATGCTATTTATTTCTCCAGCATTCATTTTTTCAGAATCTTTGCCCATGAAGGGTTTGGATTTTTGCTCTGTTTATCAACTTGATGCAGCCATGTTCCCCCACTCTAATTGTTATATATAATTAGACTTCCGCAGGAAGTTTCTAGGTCCATTACTTGCAACTTCACCGTCCACTTGACAGGTTACCACTTCCATCTTCTTCAGAAAGAAATTATTGAAAGCCATCTAATCTTTTGACCAGCTTCTAAACTTTTATACCATCAATACTGTTCAGTCATGAGTTACAATTATCACCTTTCAATAACGGAGAATCTACTAATTCTTTACTCTCTGCTACATAGACACAATGGAGATTTCCATATTTAGGCAGGATAATTGTCCTCATAAAGTCCAGGAAACTCAGTAAATAAACAATACTGCTAATTCACAAAACTCATAGCCATAGATAAAGGTGACCCTATTAACATGAATCTCTAGCAAGAATTCATCTTATTAACTGTATGTGCCCCAGTTTTACCTTGTTTTCTTGACTTGAATGCTACTACTAAGTTTTTCCAGCACATATTCCCCAGTGTCATGATTGATAATAAGTACACAATCCTTCTGATATGGTCTTTTATTTCCTTTGAACACAGTCATTGGAGGAGTTGAGCCCTGGTGTCAAAGAAAAAGCACACATTCATTTGCTTATACCCACACTATACAAGCCATTTATACACAATAAGTCTAATGAATATATGCATGCTTCTGACCTAATATCAAGACATTATCATTTACTTTAGATTGAAAGTGTTTGTTCATTTCAAGAAGGGATGAATACATTTATATGCATTACGTCAGACTTTTCCTCACTCATTATTATGCTTTTAATCATTTTATGTGGCTTTGCAGTGATAAACACATCTACCCTTCGGTTACTATCATTTACAGTTCCACTTTCCATCATGGTAACAACTACATTTTATTAGTTTGACCTGATAAATATCAGAAACCTCCCTGATACTTCTACCAGCTTTGAAAATCCTGGGTTTGGATACTGAATATAAATCTAATTACGCATTCAGTGGACCTGTGACCTGATGAAATGTACGTGTACCCAATACATCATTTAAACTGCCTTTATATTTAATCCAGCAAATAAAAAACAACACCTCTGTTCTATGTTATGAAGCAAATATCACATGCTATACATTAGCAACAACTGATTTAAAAAAAAATACAGCTTGTTTGTTTGGCAAACCTATTGCGTGAAGACCTACATTCTGGAGCAATCTGGGGGGTTCTCTATGATACTAATTAACATTGGGTGAATCAAAAAATTGATGCGCTTAGTGTAAGGGGTGTACAAAAGTATACTCTCTACTGTGAAACCTACTCAGATTTTATACATACAATAGCTGTATAGTTACAGAGAAAGGTGAATGGTACTTACTTACAACTGAAGAAGAGAGTCCTGATTCAGAGAACAGAAAGCAATCTTTACACATGTTCTTGGGAAGCACCCTGAATTGAGGACAGTGTGCAAAAGCACAAGTACAAGCTTCCACCCCCACCCCTCTTCTAAAGAAAATATAATGTCTTCACGCTTAAACTAAAATTTTAAACTCTCCGCACCATCAAAAATAGGGTACACATATTAATCTAAAATGGTTATGGAACAATACAGACTGCCTACATCTGGATTCTTCAGAGATGTTACAGTAAGACAAGTTCCAATTTGGATAAGATCATATTCTCATATAGTCATGCCTTCACAGATATTTACAAAATTACTACATTAAGAAATTGAAAAGTAAAAAAGGATTGAAGAGAATACAAAATAAGCTGAAAGTTAAGTCCTGGTCATCCTTGACAGATAAAGAGAAGTTAGACAAACATATAAAGCACAAATATAATGGAAATTGTGCTAAACTTATATCCAACCATCCCCTATTCTGTAGAAAGCAAGGAATTTAAAGAAGAGCATAATCTTTGCTGAGAAATAAAGAGAAGAAACTGAAGATCCAATAAAGCACATCAACAGTCCCTCTCACATGCTTAAAATTAAGCAGGTATGTAAGAGTTTGGAATGCCTAAATACTAAGCAACAGAAACCAAAATGCTATGTTACAGACTATTCTGTTACAAAGGCCAGAAAAAACCCACTGAGCGAAAGAGCTAAAGTTTAACAGGATTGTGATGAAACCCATAACTAAAACAAGAGACAAAAAGAATTCCTCAACAATTATTTGACCATCAAATATTAAACCACTACATCCACAAAGCACCCGTAATCCCTGAAACTGTCCACACACTGAAAGAGACACAAAAAAATCTCCTTCAAACAGTGGTACTGTCAGGGATAGCAAAATTTCAAATGACAAATTGGAACCTGAATCCCATCCAATTATTAGGCAGCTAGTGCAATTGTTTGTTGGAATATGAGAAATAAAGCAGGATCTAGAAGATCAGTGAACCCTCTTATATTGTTTTATCAACATTTCAAGAAAGGGAAGCTTTGAGATCATATATCCCATCCCTTTTCAGAGAATTGTCCATTTAACTAGATTGAAAGCAGCCACTATGCATATGTTGCTCCAAATCAATATTGACAGTGTTCAGTTTGGTTAACTGGAAAACCCTCTAGAATATAGAAGAGACAGGTCAAGCTGAAAGCTGTCCATTCTCATAAAATAGTACATTAAAAATAATCTTATCAGAACAGGCATCTGGAAAGGGGATGCACTACAAACAATCTTATTCACCCACTTCAAAAATATAGGAACAATACACTTCCCAGTCAAAAGGGAATATTCTGATTCAAAAGTCAGCACTACTGGCATTAATTATGCTGCTATCTGCTCTCAGAATTACTTCAACAAGATTAGTATACTATATAGATTAAGTTGAGGCAACATTTCATATAAGAGTGAAGAAGGTAACGTTATTTAGAAAACTTTCTTGGGAGCAGATCCTCTCCAGTGTAAATTATCAGCTTCATCCATAATTTTTTCAGCTGAGAATCTGCCATTTGGATTCCAACCTGGCAGAAAACTGTTGCCTATCTATACTAAGCCTATCTATGTTGTTTATAAATTCACGTACGCTGGATTGGTAATTAGCATTAGCTCTCCAGCTAATATACAAATCCAGTATCAGATCACAGGTGCAGTTTTTGTTTTGTTTCAACTCTTTATTATCAAAACAGAAATATGTACAATCATTTAACCATATTCTTTACTGTCACTTGTCCATCATCCTTGCACAATAAATCTTTACTATATAATTTGTGGAGGGATTGGATTTAACCTCATTGCAACTGACTAGGAATCCTGGGGAAGCTTCTGCAAACATGGGGTGCAGGATGTTGTTTGTATAGCTTTCAGCAACAGAAAGAGCTGTTTCAAAGGCATAACTTCAGTCTTCTGAAAATTGGATCTTGACCTGAGTCAAGGATAATCAGACTCCCATACTTAAAATGCAGAACTAAAAACTGATGGAAGTTAGGTAGGGCCCCACTCAGGATTAAAAGTCTTCTTGTACTTCAAAGAGTACTAAGAAGGATTAATTGTAAGCAAAGTAGATTGGACGTTTACAGAAATAACACTTTATAGAGATTCCATTTTACAGCCCTCTCCCAGAATGATATACTGAAATGCTAGTAGAAAGACAGTGCAAAAGCTGCTCAAACAGTGGACTCATTTGTTTTAGCATTGTGATCAAAGGTGAAGAGGATAGATTTAAGTCCATTTACACTAGAATGTTCCTGGCTAGCAGATACTAAAACCACACAATGAGAATTTGCTACGAAGTCAAAAGGTAAATTTGCATCATAACACAAAGTAAACTTACTGGAATATGTGGCAGTGTAATTGTTACTTCATCTCCTTTACCAACCTGGAGCTCCCCCTCACAAGATGTGTCTATAGAGGCTGGCTTAAAATCATCTGAAGATGAAAATAAGTGGTATTAAATACATTTCACAACTAAATTGTTTCTAGAGTCTCCATGGTTTCTCTTCTGAGATAACTCATCTCCTGCTTTATTTCTGATTAGAAGGAATGTAAAACGTGGGCCAATGCTACTATTTAAAGAAGAGCTGGACTAATGCATAGGCACAACAGATCTAATTCTGTGGATACCCGCTCCTTAAATCATGTGATTACCTCAGATTTTAATCTTTCAATTTAAAAAAAAAAGTAAGTTTCTAGCTATTCTGGTCAAGGAAAAGCTTCAACATGTAACCCAGGTATAACCAATGCAGTGACATTTGAGTCTGAAGACAGTCTGAAACAAGCAGCCAACACAGCATGTGAGAGCGGGTCACTTGCCAGGATTATCAGGGTTTATTCTCACAAACTCAGTTCCCTGTCTTTGCGGGGGCCTTGGGCACTGGTACATCTCAGTCCCTCCTCTTCTCTGCCTGTGGCACATAACAGTCTAGTCTCCTGTGGGCTGTACTATTTTAGTCTAATTTCAGTTTTTGGGTTTAGTCAGTGGGTGTTGGTGGCCTGTGTTATACAGGAGTCAGACTAGATGACTTGGTGATCCCTTCTGGCCTTAAACTCTATGACTCTAAGTGGTGAACTGCTCCACGTATCTCAACAGATTGTTAACTGTAAGACTGGGCGGTTTGTGAGGAGACCTGCCATCATGACCTCAGAACTCTCTGTCTGACAGAAGCAGAAGAATACAGTGAGCCCAGCTCACCTACCCATGCAGATACACCCTTGCTTCTACCTCTACTTCTCCAGGTGGGAGAGGGGAGCAGAGAGAAGGCCTGCATGCTATTGCCCCTATCTGTATGGGAGAGGGGGTCCCTGACAAAGCCATCCCAGACGGAGGGTGGGAGCATGACAATCAGAATATGCCTAAGGCAATTTAAAGCCCTAAGATAGTCCTGGTTTATAGGGGGTTACTTTGATTGAATAAAATGTACTTTGCACCTCTGTGTAAAGTAATATCTCCAGTAACTTTTCTTAATACATTTACATATTTTCTATTAATTATCCTACCGTACTACTGAGCCATAAAGGAGACAAAAACAGATGATCAGAATGTATGAAGTTCAGACATGATTTAGACAAAACTGCAAAAGTAAAATCAGAACATGAACCAGATATGAATATGGCGGATAATGACATTTTCATAAGTGGGCACTCAATTCCAGTGTCTAAGCATACAAAAAGGGGGGCATGGATCAACCTTCACATCGCACTCCCCGGCAGTACCCAGTCTGGGAAAGCTAATGATCCAACTAGTAAAACAAATTCGGTGATGAATCCTGGTCACATGCCACCTGAGGCACATTGCGCATACGCTAAGAAGCAGCATACAAAACTGTCCAGTTATATTCACTGCCAAGACGTCTCTTAATTATTGTATTAGTTGTTAAAACATCCACTTCTTAGAGCAAATTTAAAATGAAGTTCTACTATGAAAAGTAAGTTTGCAAAAAATAGCACCTTCTTAACATCGTCACTAAGAGTAATACCTGCTGGGTTTAATGATAAAAATAAATGTAACTGATTTTTACTCTGCTAGTACTACAGAGACAACACAGCAGACAGAGAAAGTGAGTGTACGACTAGATTTAACCCCATCTCATGCATTACCAAAAGAATTAATAGTTCTAATTGCAGGGCCAAGTTGTGCCCTCACTTACATCTGAGTAACTTTGTGAGTTAACAATTACTAGTTATTGTTTCCCCAAATGTATCAGTGTGGACTTGCTGGGTCAAGCAAGGGGCAGCTGCAGAAGGTTTCCTAATCTAGTTTAGCAGCCAAAAGGGAGCAGGCCTCTTAGCCCACCCTCATTTCTTATTAAATGCTATGTGTGCATGTATCATACATAATTTTGTTTGTTTGTTCTGAGCCTGACACTTTACCAGAGCCTCCTCATTTACAAGTCTGGCATACCTCCCTCTTACATATACATATAGGAATGGTACGAGCTGGGGTGACTGACAAAGGATTTCAATACTAGGCTTCTTTCCTAGGGTCAGTGGTAGATGAAGATACGCCATGCAAACATTTGGCCAACAATTGGATTTCTCTTGGGAAGTTTACTGGTTTGTGTATACCCTTGGTTAGTTTTGTAATGGTTATACTAATTTTATGACCCTGAAAAATAGTCCATGATTTTATTTACCAAAGTCAAGTTTTCCTAGAAGCATTTTCCATGGATTGTCCAGGATACTAAAAAAACCCAACAGTATAATTGATCCCAGGTTAAATTTTCAGGCCCAGCATTTATAAAAAAAATTCTAGCCTGGAAAGTAAATACATCTGATCTGAAGCTCATAGAGGTACAATCATTGACTGACATTTCAGAGTACAACTGCATTCTAAATACTTTACGCTGTAATTTCCCCTGAAGATGTGATCCACTGTCTTTGTCCTTCCAGATATTGTCTCTTAACGTGATTTACATGCAAGTTTGAGTATTCGGGAAAATAGCTGTGACTCAAATATTGCCATACATTGCTCTAAGTGAGAAGTATGGAATCTTTCAAACCAGAGAGCTGTTCCTGCAATCCTTACTCAGGTGAGTGGTCCTAAAGAAGTCAGTTACCCTTATCACATGAATAAGGGGGCTATAGGATTGGACCTGAGATTACATGGAAAAGCCCTATATGCTGCATTAATACAAACCCATCTACTATATAAATTCTCACATTATTATGCTGTTATAATATTAGGTATTGTTTTAGTCTTTAGGTGATGTTTAACTATTAATTTTAAAGATACTCATACTGAGAGGGCAGAGAAAACAGTATCTTGTGAATGAAGTTCAAGGATAAAGGCACAGTGAGGTCACTATTAAAACAACCTCCTAATATATTACCAAATGCAAATAGTATTAGAAAATACTAGTTAGAAGATTCTTGCTATCTTGAGGGAATTTTTTTTTTAATGCTCTTTAGAAGAGCCAAGTAAGGTCTAGACCTTACTTAAGAACTGTTCTGGTCAGAAGGGTGATTGGCACCCACTTATTAGCCAACACTTGCAAACTGATATGACTCAAGCACATTTTACTGAAAAGTGACTTATTATAGAACTGCAGAGTCAATATAGCCATGAAGAGCTAGCTGGGTTATATACTGCCTCACATATAACCAAATCACCAGTTTAATCTTTGGCCTCATAAGAGCAGCCATACTGGTCAGACCAATGGTCCATCTAGCACAATATCCTGTCTTCTGACAGTGGCCAATGCCAGGTGCTTCAGAAGGAATGAACAGAACAGGCAATCATGAAGTGATCTATCCCGTCATCCACTCCCAGCTCCTGGCAAACAAAGGCTAGTGACACTCAGAGCATGGGATTATATCCCAGACCATCCTGGCTAATGGCCATTGATGGACCTATCCTCCATGAAATTATCTAGTTCTTTTATTAACCCTGTTATAGTTTTGGCCTTCACAACATCCTCTGTCAATGAGTTACACAGGTTGACTGTGCATTGTGTGAAGAAGTATTTCCTTTTGTTTGTTTTAAACCTGTTGCCTATTAATTTTATTGGCTGACCTCTAGTTCTTGTGTTATGTAAAGGAACAAATAACATTTCCTTATTCACTTTCTCCACGAGTCAAGATTTTATCATATTCCCTCTAAGACATCTCTTTTCCAAGCTGAAAAGTCCCAGTCTTTTTAATCTCTCCTCATACAGAAGCTGTTCCAACCCCTAATAATTTTTAATGCCCTTCTCTGTAACTTTTCCAATTCTCATATATCTTTTTTGAGATGGGGAGAACAGATATGCATGCAGTATTCAAGATGCGGGCGTACCATGGGTGTATATAGAGACCTTATATTTTCTATATCTATCCCTTTCCTAAGGGTTCCTAACATTCTGTCTCAAACCTGCAGCAGATATTATTTCTTTTCAGGTGGACCTTCCTGCCCACATGGAAGGCTGGGGCCTTTAGCTACCACTGTATAAGAGGCAAAAGGAGCAAAAGTGGCATTTTTCCCCCTGCAGGGAAGCTTGAAGGGCTGTCAGAAAACTCATCTTCCAGAGTTGCCAAGTATCACTCATTTGGAGCCAGAGACTCCCTCTTGGAGGGAATGGGGGAGGTCATGTCATACTCTTTACAGTGTACTGAAGGATTTTGATGGACATTTCAATAAATCTTAAGAAACTGTGTGCGCGATCTCCCTTATTCAGACTTTCGGCCAGAGCCCTGCATCTTTCACAATATAAAGTTTAAATTATGTCATCTGATATGACGCTCAGTAAGAGACTCACTTCCCCCTTCCCCGCCCACCCGTAATTTTTACAGTTACTTTCAAACTAGCCTCACTTTAATTTCCCTCCCCCCATCTAAATTTGCAATTGAAAGTTACTGCTCTCCACATAATAAGAGCCTAGGAAGGAGGAGCTGGTGAGGAATGGGCAGAGAGGGGTTGGGGTGGTAGGGGCAATTGGAGAGTTAGGGGCTAGGGCTCAGAGGCAGGAAGGGTAGCTGGGTGGGAGCCGGGCAGGTGAGAGGAGGACGATACAGGGGGAAGGGAGTGGGGGATCCCAGCGCACGGAGTGTAACGAGGGTCCCTGGAAAAGTGAACAGGGTTGGACGCCTCCTCTCTCCGCTGAAGGGGGTGCAGCACAGGGGGGTCCCCGGGCTCGGGGGGGGGAGTGCAGGGGCTGTGGGCCGGGGGGTGTCCTTCGGTAGAGGAGTAACGGGCTAGGCCGGGGGGTCCCCAGGAGGTGCAGGATCCCGGGCAGGGCGGTGGGTCCCAGGGAGAGCGGGGGGCTCACAGCGGATGGTGTGGAAGGAGGCCTTGGGCCGCCGCTCGAAGCTCTCCCCCAGCTGCAGCCCGTGCTCCTCCTTGTCCAGCAGCGGGTTCGCCGAGCCGTTCATGCCCCTGCCCGCGCCGGACCCGGACACTGCAGCACCCGGCAGCGGCGGATCCCCCGCCCCGCTCCCTTCCGGGGCAGCGTGTCACCGAGAAAGCCGTCCGGCTGCGGGGCGCGCCCCGCGCGGGTAGGCCCCGGGGAGGGCGCGGGATGGGGGGTGTCTGGGGGTGGGGGCAGGGAAGGGGTGTCTGTGGGGGAGGGTAGACTGGGGGTGTCTGACATGGGGAGCAGACTGGGGATGTCTCAGGGGCAGGACGGGGGTGTCTGTGGGGGAGGGGAGGAGGTGTTAGAGAGCAGGACGGGGTGTCTGACATGGGGAACAGAGGGGTGTGTGGGAGGGGAGGGCAGGATGGGACTGTCTGACACAGGGAGGCGCAGTCTGGGAGTGCGGGGGGGGGACGGACAGGCTGGGGGTCTCTGACACAGCACAGCCCTGTGCGTGCAGGATCAAGCTCCCAGTGAGCACTGAAGAGCTGTGTGGCCCATGAGTTCTCTTTAACACTGGTCACGTCTACACTGAGAAAAGGCATCATGTTTGTAAACGTGTTAACTAATGTGATGATAAACTTAACTTAGTACCTAACCTAGCAGAGATGGGGACAAGTTGAGTTTAAAAACAAAATATCTTTAAGACCAGCTAACATGTCTTTAAATGAGATTGTCCATGTTCAGACTAAGTGCAAAATCATGTATAACACCGTTAGTTAATATTTTCCTTGTGTAAACATGGCCAATGAAAATGATCAATGTGGAGTGTTTTTGGTCTGTCTTGTTAAAAAATGTATCTGCTTCTCTTTATTGTCTGACAGAGCACATTGTAAAGCCTATTAGTTTACTCAGACTTTTTTTGAATCTGTAGGCTGAGTTGTGAGGTTTTTGTTTTTGCAGGGTTTGGGAGTCTTGTTACTATAACTTTGTCATAGATTTTTTAAGACCAGAAGGGATCAAATAGTCTGACATCCTGTATAACTGACCAAATAATTTTGACCTTGTTTTAACTTGATTCTGTATACATCTTTAAACTTTGTGTTTGTGAATGTATAATGTCATGACATCACTAAATAAATAAAATATAACATTTTTGCTTTGGTGAGGTATTGTTGGTTTTTACCTAAAAATGGGGATGCTGTCTTCACCCTTTGTTTTACGTTTTTGAATTTCAGAGGTCAGTAGCTCACTTTTATTTTTTTGTAAAATAACACAAAGGCTCCAGTCCAATATGTGCTTACACCAGCATGGAATCCCACTGGAATCATTGGGGACATGAATAGGTGCAGTGGATCAGGTTGCAGAATCAGGCCCATAGTGTGGGGACAAGGTGGTAGTCAGTTTTTGTGGCTTCTGTATGATCTATAAGAGGAACAGAAGTGTGTCTTGTTGATTATTTTTGTTTTTAATCTTAGAAATCTTAGGAAAGTCAAGTCTGATCTTGCCTGGTTTTGCTGGAGGACTTTCATGGAGGTTTCAGAAAAGTAGGTTTGGTGCTTTCTCAGCCTGGCACTTACAGTGAGTTACAAAAAGTCCCTAAGAAGTGCAAACTATAACCCCTTTCTCATTATTTCTTATGTTTCTAGGGCCTTGATTGTTTTGTCTGAAATCAAAGATGGAAATATACACCTGAGGAAAAAAACACTTTAAATCTGCTTTGTCTGTATTCATATGGATGAATCCAGGATGTTCCAAGAAAACACATCTGATAATTACTTGAATTCAGTAGCCCCAATTTGTGAAGATGGTGCTTTCCAAAAGAAAGGGCACAGTGCAAGGATCCTTAGCCCTGAAGAAGCTGAGAAACTGGCAAGAGATCAAGCTTTGGTGTCTGACTTCAAAAAACTGAAACTGGAGAAAGATGCACAGAAGAACTGGGATCTATTTTACAAAAGAAACAGCACAAACTTCTTTAAAGACAGGCATTGGACAACTAGAGAGTTTGAAGATCTAAAAGCATGCCGGGAGGTGAGCCATATACACTAGTTCTACAAGTAAAGGGGCAAATATTGCTAATTATTTTCAAATGATTTAATAGTCCACCAAATAAGATGTCAGTGACAGATCACTGTTATACGTCAAATGTGCAGTGTTGTGTAGTTGATAGCTTCCATGACTTCTAAGATTAAAAAAAAAACTGAAATTTTTTTTGATTGGACTTTTCATCCTGTTCTTTCCTCAATATCTCCATGAGTAGGCTCCATGAGGACCCATCTGAAAGTTTCAAATGTTGGAATCTCTTATGAAATCTTTGAATAATAGTTTATAATTGACGTATATTTTACATTCAGACCCACTCTCTAGAACAGTGGTGCCCAAACTTTTCCTGTCACGCTCCCCCCCTACCAGTAATGGAATTTGTCCATCTCCCCACCCCTCCCCCCTTACTGCACAATTGGCTCAGCAGAGGAGCTTGGGCTGAAGGCAAACCTAGGCGCAGAACAGGGGCTAGAGGCAGAGCTGGCCTGGGGTTGGAGAGGGACTCAAACAGAGCTGGGCCAGGGATGGGAGTGGAGCCTGGGCCAGGGGCGTGGCTGGGTCCAGAGTGGGGCCATGGCTGCAGGCAGAGCCAGGAGCGGGGCTGGAGCCGGGTCGGAGAGGAGCTGGCTGAGCGCGGCTGCGTGGCGCTCCCTCCCCAATCCCCATGGGGGCTGGCCTGGGCCTTACCGCATGTTTCTCTGCACCCCGTATGGGGGCATGCCCCACAGTTTGGGGACCACTGCTAGAATATTTGCTCTGTGTTCTAAATTAGATCTAAGTTCCTCTCTCTCTTCCAATTTGCAGACACAAGTTGCAAAACTTTTGAGCACCCTGTTATAAAGTCACCTATCTAGATAGTCAATACATTAAAATATACATTTTAGAAACACATTCAAATGTATTTGTTGTTCACCCTGTTTAATAAAAGGGCCCAGGCAAGGAGGATAGCATAATTTGATTGTTGCTGAAATGAGTAGATCGCTAATGAGATTTTAGTAATTTCTAAAGAGAAACTTAATGTAATATAAAGTAAAGCCTACACTTCACAATGTCAAATTGCCAGTGGAAGGATACTTGGGATTTTAAACTGATGATAACTGAAACTCTGATCCTAACTTTAAAATGTGAAAAGCAGTATCTTTGTACTATGAGGATCAACACAAGTGATGTGCTGTATGCTTGGCCTCTTTCTCCCACATAGTTTGAAGATCAGAAACTGACCATTCTTGAAGCAGGCTGTGGAGTTGGAAATTGCTTGTTTCCACTTTTAGAAGAGGACTTGAATATCTTTGCTTATGCCTGTGATTTCTCTCCAAGAGCTGTTGAGTATGTAAAGGTTGGTGTGATATTTGTGTGTATTTTTAGTGCTTCTTTAGAAATTTGTGTTCATCAGATTCCAGATTATCTAGCTTTGTTTTCTTCTATAAGTATGGTAAATTGTCCTGTATGGAAGAGGAGAGAATTGAATCATCACTGAGGACCTGATTTTCTAGTATTAAATCATATTACTGTAGTAGTAAGTGTGAATGTTGTACTTGGATATTTCCTAAATGTTAAGTTTGGCCAATGAGAATAATAGACTGATTCAGCAATTAAGTCATTTTCCCCCCTCCAACATATCCATGTCCTGGTAAACTACACAGTACAACCAAAATTTGATTTGGGACATAAACTCAGCTGTGACATCTTTTGCGAGGAGGGACAACCAGAGTGATCTTGAAAACAAAAACTTAGAGGCTCTTTTCAAGAAAATTTGAAGACCTATTATAAACAGATAGCATGTTTATACTCAATTCATTTTTATACAATACAGTACACCCTCTCTAGAATCCTCAACAAACCTTTGGCTATAGTGATCCTACCTCCAGCCCCGGGGCCACTGGCGTAATTATATTGTGTTATTTTGACAAAATATGCAGAATTTTGCAGAATTTTAAAATGTGGGCAGAATTTTTATTTTTTTGGCAGAGTTCCCCCAGGAATAATGACACAGCACAGCTGCACCGGTGCACTGCTCCACTGTAGTGCTTAGTGAAGATGCTACCTATGGCAACAGGAGAGCTTCTCCCATCAGCGTAGGTACTCCACCTCCCCGAGAATTGGTGGATATGTTGATGGGAGAAGCCTTCCTGTCAACATAGCACTGTCTACACCAGGGGTTAGGTTGGTATAACTCCATCACTCAGCTGTGTGGATGTTCCACATCCCTGAGCGACAAAGTTATACCAACATAATTTCCTAGTGTAAACAGAAAGCTTGGAGTGAATGCTCTTTTGTAGTTGTGTTTCCTTTTGTTGCTCTCCCAGTTAAAAAAAATAATCACAAAATACAAATTTATCTTTTATAATTTTATAATGAATGCTTTCAACTAAAGCAACATCTTTTCACTCCATAGAAGAACACTTTATATAATATTGAGAGATGTAAAGTATTCCAATGTGATCTGACCAAAGATGACCTTCTGGAAAATATTCCAGCGGATTCTGTGGATGTTGCCACATTAATATTTGTGCTTTCTGCCATTCACCCTGACAAGATGCACCTTGCCTTGCAAAATATTTATAAGGTAAATGTGTAAGTATGACACAACAGTTTTAGGGTTTTTTTTAAAGTCTTTTTTGACTCAAGAATACTATTCCACTCTGAAAAGAAACTATGTGAAAATGGCACCTCCTTGGTTAGTACTTTACTCCCTGGATGAATTCAGTCACATTCGCTTTTGCTTACTATGGGGACTAAAATACGTTTTGACTACATTTTTCTTCTGTTAGTTCTGAGTGAGTGACTTGGATTCTCCTCTGGCTTGTGCATCATCAACACAACTAAATTCATATTACAAAAATTTTCATGTTGATAATATGACATCTAAATTGCTGTAGGACTGGCTGTTAGAAGAAAAATCTTTTTTGCAAGTAACCTAAGCAAACTTGCTGTATGGTCCTTGAGACGCAGCACATGGAACCACATGATGCCATTTTTACAGCATGACTTTTTGCCTTTTTAAGGAATACCATTAAGAAAATACAATTATGGCTCGTTTTTATAAAAAGGAAATCAGCTGATTAATTGGCTGAAAGTCAGATCAGAAATGAATGTTGCTTTCTCTAGGTTCACCAGGATTATTTTCTCCTGGTTTTTGGTTACCATTTTTATCTATACCTATCTAATAAATAATAATATAATATAATCATACCAAGCATCTTAACACACTAAAATAGAAAAAAACTGTCACAACAGTGCATTTTGATGGGAACTAAGTACCATTATTTTTCCTTTATCTGAATTTAAAGGTTCTATGGTAGTGTGTTAATGTTGATAATGATTAAGGTCCTGATCCTGATAACACTAACATATGTGCATAACTTTACACACAGTGAGTAGTCCCATTGAAATCAGTGGGACTACACACAGTATACAGAGTTAAACATGTACAGAGGTCTGTGTGGGACTGGGGTCTTAGGCTTCAAACAAGAAGTAGAGGAGCATTAGCATCTCCTCCTGTGAAGTGCTGCGATTTTTCAACTCTGATTGAGGGTACTCAGCATCCTGTAGGAGCAGGCCCTAATATGAAGAGCTGAAAAATGCACAACTATTTTGAGATAACAGTTGTCCAAAAATATTGGCTACTGATTGGGAAGAAAGGTTCAAACTTTGATTTCTCATTCTGTTTGCAACATACATTTTTTTTATTTGCAGTTCATATTTGGATTTTTATATTATAGGATATCTGCTATATCACATCAGCTATAGTCTGAGTAATAAAGGTTAAGTTTTGATATACTTCAGAGTTTGTTTTCTAAAATAGAGATTTATTTCTTAACTCAAATGGGACAGAGGCTAATTACGGTTTTCTTTGTGAAGATGGGTTAGCTCATTTAATCCATTTGTTCACTTCTGCAGAAATTTACAAGTTCTCTCTCCTTTAAATAATTTTGTTATGTCCATTTTACTGATATAGCTGTATTTTATCTGATAGGTATTAAAACCAGGCAAATGTGTCTTATTTAGAGACTACGGGCTCTATGATCATGCAATGCTTAGGTTTAAATCTGGCAGCAAACTTGGAGAAAACTTTTATGTTAGACAAGATGGGACAAGATCATATTTCTTTACTGATGGTAAGATTTAATAGAAACTTTTTTCTCTGCAAGATTTTTGTTTAAACTTGCTTCAGTGAATTGTTGCTATGCCTTTAAGGGTTGCTTGATACATATATGAACTATGAAACCTCGGTGTAATTTGTTTTCCAGCTGTACATGGTTATTTTATAAAAGTGGCAGGACTGAAGGAGCAATTTGATCTGTTGACAGAACTACCTATATGTACCATCATGATAGGCCATGGCAGCATAGGTTTAGAACTTGTTAGCTGCAGTGGCTTCATTCAGATCAATACTCTGAAAGAAAAAGAAAAATGCTTAGGGAAAGATTTAGTCTCATACGTCACTAAGCAACTAAGGGGTGAAATTATCCCATAATAATCTTTTTGCAATGTTCTTACATATATGAAGCCTGATTCAAAACCCATTGAAGTCAGTGGGCTTTGAAACAAAGGTATGACTGGAATGAAGGAAAGCTTCTACAAAACTTTCATTGAGGTAACACTGTGCTAATAATTTGACTAGTTGTGACTGCTGTCTCTTCTGGTAGATTATTTCCAAGTTCAGCCAGCTCTACATTTTAGTAAAGATAACTTTTTAAGGCATTTCATTATCATCATCTTAGGACATTAACAATACTTACAGTAGCACCTCAGAGTTACGAACACCTTGGGAGTGGAGGTCGTTCATAACTCTGAACAGAATGTTATGGTTCATTCAAAAGTTTACAACTGAACATTGACTTAATACAGCTTTGAAACTTTATTAAGCAGAAGAAAAATATGCTTCTCCCTCCCCCCCCCCCTTTTTTTTAGTGATTTATGTTCAACACACTACTGCACTGTATTTTCTTTTTTTCTTTTTTTTGGTCTCTGCTGCTGCCTAATTGTATACTTCCGGCTCCAAATGAGGTGTGTGGTTGACTGGTCAGCTCGTAATTCTGGTGTTCGTACCTCTGAGGTTCTACTGTATATAGTCTTTCATTGAGGGATCTCAAAATGCTTTACAAAAGAAGATAATTGTCCCAACTTTATGGATAGGAAAACTGAAGCACAGAGAAATTAAACAATTTGCCCAAAGTCTTGTACAAAACTGGGATTGTAACTCTGGTCTCTTGACTCCCAGTTTTGCTCACTGAACACTAGAGAACAAATACTTCCCTATATTAATTATGGGGCTTTGTGAAAGAAAAAAGTCTTTTTTCTTCTTTAAAGGAAAATCAAGTATTGAAAGTCTCTTGGAGACCAATTTGGAGCCAAGTAAATAATTTTGATATTTTATGACATAGTCAATTACCTAGTTGCTGCTCATATTTAAAAATAAAACCAATTCCATTGATCATTTTTGAGATGTTTCTATTCTTTAAAGGATATTGATTAAATTTAAGATAAATAATGCAAGCAGCTATGCAACTTCACCCAAGCATTCTTAGGGTCATTTTTGTTCATCAAATAGCTTGTTTAGTTCCACTTATACTGGTAATTGTAGTAAACTGAGCTCTGCTGTTGGAGGAAGGGACTGGCGGAGCCAACCTAGAAATGGAAATTTGAATCCAATGCCTTGTTAGGCATTTGGAGAATGAGATATCACAGTTGAGTGTTTGGATGGGAAATTCTTAGTCGAGTTTTTTTCTTGAATTTTGAAGAATATGCTATTACCTGCTGTCTCATTTTATTGTGGTGATATGAAAACAACCTGTATATTGTGCTACAGTAGCAAATAACTCTAAAATATCATTCACCAGTGTCCGTTCTTTCTAAAATGGCCTGTTGAGTTTAATTGTGATCTAACAAGTTTGTTTTTCCAGGAGGAAACATATTGTCTAGTGCAGCAAAATGTGCTTTGTGACCACTTGGTGGCGGTTCATGGAGGAGCTTGCCAGTCAGGAGGTGCTAGCTCTCCTCCTTATCTCTCAGCTGAGAGAAATAAAACAGATGAAAAGAGAGAGGTGAAAGGAGGAGCAAATACAGACAGTGATTGTTCCTTTTTAAAAAGGGATATATGCCTGGCTCAAACAGGACTATCAGTCTCTCTCACCTTCTCAGAGAACTAATTTTTTTTACTCCCCCCAAATTATTTTTAATTAGTAGAGGAGTGAGTGTGTAGATCTTGCTCAGAGCCTGATTTCATTAGAGTGAAGTTGTCCTATGGTGGCAGAATCTATTATTTATATTTCAGTAGCCTGTATTTCTCGCACTGTACAAACAATGAGTAACAATTTTTGCTACCAATCTAATTAGGTAGAACAGATAAAGAAAAGTGTGAGGGTAAACAGAGGGGAAATGACTCGCTCAAGATCACACAGCAGGTGAGCAGCAGAGCCAGGTCTTCTGACTTCCAGTCCAATGTCCTGTCTGCGAGGCCTCACTCTCTCCTCTAGGGAAAGAAAGTTTTCTTCTATGTGTATATGGAAAGTATGTTTGAACTGTGGAGGCGTAGTATCAACATTTCCAATTTGCCACCTTGCTTTTTTTCTGTTTAACTACAATATGGGAACTTGGCCTATTTGCCCCTCCGTAGAGAGCAAGCCTGAGGCCAGTCCACCACTGAAATCTTCAAAGTGGGGTTGAAGCGGGACTTAAAATGGTGCATTGGCTTTGTGGTGCCCCACTACACAATGTGAAAATAATTTCAGAGTCATTCACAAGAGGAAATGGAAAACTTTCAATTTAAAATGATAAATGTACACCATTTGGGAAACAGGATTGTGTTACCAGTTTAAAGCCCTAGTCCTGCAAGCTGCTCTGCATGAAAGCAGAGCCTCATTGACTTCAGTGAAGCTCAGTGCAAGTGTCGGTGGCTGTCTGCACAGAGCAGCTTGCAAGTTTGAAGCCTTCATGATTTTCATGAAAGTGGATGTAATTAAGTAGTTAAAAACAAATGCTTGTATAAATGCTCACTGATGCTTAAAAACAGTCTAAACTAACTTTTAGTAACACCACCTTTCATCTTTCTCCCTTGTAGAGTTCTTGTCTCATCTCTTTATGGCTGTAGGATATGAGCAAGTGGTCAATGAGTATGTGCTACGAGAAACTGTGAATAGGAAAGAAGGCCTGCGTGTTCCAAGGGTTTTTCTTCAGAGCAAATTTCGAAAGCCTCTAAGTGAAGCATGAGTATTTGCTAATGAGCCACAGAAATGCTTGTTTAAATGGGGCGGTGAGGGGGGGATTCTAGTGTGGTGTTTTTCCTTGGCTGTACTATCCTGGAGTCTGCTAAACCAGAATGACAGAATCATGTTTTCCAGAACCTTCTGTTGTTTTTGATCCTTGGCTATAGAAGATGAGAGTGACTGTTAGAATACAATTTTAAGATAGGATAAAGGTACATATATACAATCAACCTCTTTGAGTGCCTAAATTTCCCCTTTTTAAAGTAAATTCTATGCACCATTGTTAGAGGCTCTTGTGTGATTTTAATATAAAAATGGTTTAAATAAGACAGTCTGTGTTTAAATAATTCTCCAAGGATTTTGCATAGGATTGTAATTTTCATTAAGGAAAGTATGTTGTTGAGCATAAACTGGCTAAATGTTAATTATAAACCGCTGTTTCCACTAGTTGTAAGAATGGATTAGTGTTGTGTCCCTTCTCTTTCATATTAAAACTATTTTATATTTCTGCTAATGGACACTTTTTGTTTGATATTCATTTTTATAATAAGGCCTATTAAAAGTTATAGGGGTTTATTTTCTTTTCAGTGCATATAGGCGTCTGCACCTAATTTATATCCGGTGTTAAGAAGACACACCCCATGTGTGAAAGGTTAGCCAAAATACTGTTTTTATTATGAAAACAATCATCTGTAGCAATTTGATGAACTATTTCTTAAGACATCTGTTAATCATTTATAAGCTATTTCTGAATGGAATCTTAATATAAAGCGTGATCGTTACTTTTATACATGCTTCCACTTTCTACCAGCAAAGAGAGACTTTTTGGGACTTAAGGTGGGACAACAGCCCTGCAAACACAAAACCATTGCCTCTGTAAAGCATGTGACCTGACGCGGAACGTTGCCTTGTTTGTTTTGCTACATCTTATAATGACAGGTTAGAAATAGTAGGAAGAAACACTTCTTTTAATTTATGTCCATCTCTTTTACAGGTGTTCTGTTTCTTTCCTGCTTCCACTCCAAAAATTAGTTAAGCTGTAGACCTGTGACCCACTAACAAAGCAATTAAGCCTCAAGGCCCATCAGTTGATGGCCTGGTGGGGCTGTTAGTTAGTGAGGCCATCAGTGCTTCTTTGGCATGAGTGCAGTATGAGCATTTATGTCCATTTCTCAAAATGTTTCAAGGGTGACTGATATGACAACCCCCCCCTTTTTCCCTTTTCAGAGAGGCTGAGGCTAACGATGTCCTGTTAAGAACAGTGGATGCTTTTTGCAGACAAGCACCTGCCCATTACATAATGTTAGGGAATAGCCAAGAAGAACGAAGTGGGGGGAGGAGACCTCTGTGCTTTTCCCTTCACACACCCTGGCCTAATCTTTGTAAGTTGAAGAGCCAAGAATCACATGCCTCTGTTGCTTTAAAAAGACATTTTGAATGTCACAGGGCTTCACTGAGTCTCGAAAGGGAATCTGGAGTCTCTTCTCTGAGCAGTGTTGAAAGAGATGACCCTCCACCACCCCAGAATTCAATCGCTGCTGGCAGAGAAAGCCAAGGAGTTGATATCTTGCTCAGTGAGATGACTGGTGGTTATTTAACCCAGAAGGTTACAAAGTCCTCTGAATGGTACCCTAGTCCTCAAGTGATGTCTAGGTCCCCTAGACAATCCATGTTGCAAGAGGATAATCTCCTTTCCCTGAGGTTTACACAAGACTGTAACCAATGCCTGATTCACACCACTCTGAAATTT
This sequence comes from Terrapene triunguis, assembly GCF_002925995.2. Classification (NCBI taxonomy): domain Eukaryota; kingdom Metazoa; phylum Chordata; order Testudines; family Emydidae; genus Terrapene; species Terrapene triunguis. Next base: position 409,379 of record NW_020664435.1, on the reverse strand, counting down.
AATATTATTTGAAGTATCTATTCAATGCTCTGCTTCCTGGGTGAAGCAGCATGGCAGTTTTGTCATCATCCTGTTCTCAGATGGTTGAAAGGAAGGAGAAGCTGGTCCTAGCCCATACCACATCCCAAAATCAGGCTGGGTTTGTTCTCCGTAGAGTTATATTGGGGGAGAAAAAGGGGGGGAAAGGAGGTGGTGCTCTTGGCTCAGCTCTGAATGCCATTAGCATTGTGGTTCTGTTTGTCCCAGAGGGAGGAGGTATTTACTACTCTAGCCCTTGCTTGCTGTGGCATGGTTCATCTACCTTTCATGTAACTAGGGGGGAGAGGAGAAATGCCTGCCAACTGTTTCATGGTGACCAGGCTTACAGTGGGGATTGGAGCACACTGGGAGGGTGGAGTAGGATACAGTGGAAGAAGCCTAACCCTTCCCACCTACAGAGAACAGACAGCAGGGAGAAATCTTGAGGTCCCCCCGACCCCATCTGGTGATGAATGGGAAAAAGAAAGAGGGGAAAAGTCCAACTCTGCACAAAGGAGGGAAGTGGAAATGCCCCCTGCAAGTGCTGAAGGTGGGAATAAGCATTCTTTCCTGTTAAAGATGATGGGTGTGGGTAGTAAACCACTGCCTTCCTCTCCCCCCAGAAGATACATGTAGGTAGAGATCCCCTTTTGTTGGAGCTTATTTGAAATGGATGATCACAGGGCCTTGCTCATGGGCCTCCATACTTCTGGACCAGTATCTAGAATTGTGGATACTTCTCTGAACTCCGAACCATTAGAAGTCTTCATAATTAAATTATAATAAAAATAACCTATCTTAACTACAGCTCACACACAACCCTCTGGCTGCTGAGGATTTTGTAGCCCTAGAATCCTGTCTTATCTCAAGAATTGTCCCGGGGGGAGGAATGAGGGTAAGGTGTGTAACAGGATTTTAAAATATATATCCATGGTATCCTCCTCACCTATCATGCTGAGAAATTGCTCTGCAGCACTTTTAATGAACATGTGTTATTCATCTTGCTACTCGAGTTCTTGTCAATCAAGCAGGGCTGCTGTTTTGTTGACCTGATTATGGGGAGATGACTTCCTTCCTGTCCCCATTAATCTCAACGGGCTGCTTGATCTAGCTTGCTTAAACTTATCCAGTGAGGTGCTCCTGGCTAGATCTGTTTCAGGCAAAATTTAAAACAGAAAACAATTAGAAAAATAACCATGCATTTGAAGGAGAAAACAGGCCCATAATGGGAGGCTTTGTGTTAACCTTGGTAACTAAAAGACTGTTTATAGATTGGGTTCCCTTGTGGTGTCCTGTGGTTCTGCAAACAGAGTGGTACTTTGGTGTTAAGCAATTATCACTGTGCTCAAACCCCTACTGAATATGCCAGCTTGAATGGAAACAACATAAAAGCTATGAATATTGGCCTGAAAATGTAATTAACTCAACGTTATACATCTACAAATGTCAGTAAACCATATGCCAATGTGTGGGAAAGGATGCAGGTTTGGTCTCACAATAGCCAATCTGCACATGCTGTTCACCATGAAATCAGGGAAATGATTAGACCTGACAACCTTTTTCTATTGTTTGGAATATTAAGTTCATGCATTTGAACATATTGGAGATATAAGATGCCACCAAGGTATCTGAAAGCTTGCAAGAAAATAAATAATGAGTAAGTCTTCAGAAAAAAAATTAATTTACCACAGATCTGTCAACTTTCAGAAAATACTGTTCTTACTGGACACTGGATAACATGCAACTAAAATGAATTGTTTTTCTGGGTAGTGAATCTTTTGAAGGAAGTCATGTAGGTTCCAAAACAAGACTGCCTTACAAAGTGCTGCAGACACAGATAATTATACCATTTTAAGTACAAACGATGGTCCGTGATACCGCTGCTAATACGTGCAAGACATTTTGGAAAGCAGAATTTTCCATTGTTGACTGGTTTTCCTTCGTTCAGTGCTGCTATGCATACACGATGGGTTTTCCAGCAAATGAGTTGTCTGATTATGCTTGTTATTAGGAAGAAAAATTGTGAACAATTTGAAGCATTTTAGTGCAATGACTTCACAGTTATGCATTCTGCAAAAAGATCTCGGCCTCCCAGAGGTGCAGTTGATTCAATGCGTAAGTACATGTTGGCTCTCTCTATTTCTACTGTAGCATATTTATTAGAACAAAGGCAGGCAATGAGTCTGGGTTGTACAGAGGCCCAGAGACTGTATTTTGCAAAGATAAAGTAACTAGCCTAGTCAGTGGCTTTTAGCAGAAAATGTTTTCTTTGTTGCGTTTAAAACAGATTGGAAGACCGCATAATAGTTTCAACTTACATAGACTTTCTGGTGTTATATTTGTATAAATTGTTAGTACCAAATATGTTGGTATTTTTAGTAGCATCAATGAAGTGGCAAATGTAATACATGTGTCTTTCATTTATGGATCTATCCATTATTTGGCTTCAGCCAAATAACCTTCCAATTATTTGGTATTCATTTGTGCACTAACTTTCAACGCTCAGTACACCCGTTCCATGCTGTATGGTAAACGGACAGCCTGATATGGTTCTCATGAAAGGATTGAGTAGGTCTGTGCAACATGGGCTGGTGAGCCTGGAGCTAAAATAGCCCTGATTACAGGATGAGTCACACCTGGATTGAAACAGGTGCTCTCAGGCTAAGAAGAGCAGGAAGTTGAAGTAAAGGGGGGCAGCCTGGGATACTGCAACTATGTCTGTAGATGCTGTAGGGAGCAAGAAGGCTCCTGTAGGGACCTGATTCAGCAAGGCAAAAACAGAAGTAGCAGGAGAAAGCTCTCCAGGCAGGGAGGCCTGGGAGAGACTGTAAAGGCCAGCTGAGATGAAGACTGCGTGAGTTTGTGCTTTGTGGTGTTTTTGGATTAATCGGGAGAGAGAGACACTGAATTGGGGGGGGGGTCTAGAGGGACAGTTTGTAAAAGAGGACTAAAGAAATGTGATTCTTTGTGGGGCTTGTTTGAATGACTTATGAACTCTTAAAGGGCCTTGAAGAGTGGGAGAAACAGAGCAGGACATTCCAGAATGACCTGTGGCCATGAGGAGGCACTCAGGAGGTGGCTGTGCAATATTAATTGTAATAGCAATCTGTAATAGCACACAAAGGGCAGGGCCAAATATATGGAGATGTTTATCTATCTATGATGTAGCTTTTCACAATAGTAGAAAATACCACTGCCTTGTGAGAGTCATGAGCTCTCTGCTTCTGCAGGGGTGCAGTGAGCAAGCACTCCAACACAGCCTTGGCAACAGAGATGATCAGTCTCAATTAAAAATTGGCTGCCAAGAGGAGTGATCTGAGAAGATGACCTGGATGCCAGAGGGAGTCTTTTTATTGAACAGCTACTGTCCTTAGGCGACAGTACTTATCTCATTAAAAGAGCTGTAATTCACAATAACAAAGGTGGTTGGGGTTGGCAGAAGTAGAGCTTGTTCACTTGGCCAGGTCCTTAGAGGAGTCTGGTGAACGATGTTCATGCCCTCTGCAGCCTAATCTCTTAGGGATGTTCATGAATTGGTCGAAGGATTAGAGGCGTTTAACCACAGTCTGCCGAGTGTCCCAAGTCCCAGTGCATGCAGAATTTTTTTTTCTTATAGCCAGCCTTTGGACTTCAATTTGTGTATGGTGTTTGGATGCAAAGAAGAGCTGCTGGTGTTCCAGGCTCTATAAAAGGGCTGTGATGCCACGTGTATATATGGGATTGTAGTGCAACTGAAGTCCAAAAAAGGGTGACTTCTGAGGTTTTTTATTGAAATCTTAACTTCAAGCTGCTGCTCTGGGAAAATGATAATTTAATCTGAAAATTTATTATGATGTCACATTTAGTGGGAGCTTGATTCTTTTTCACTTCACCAGACTTGTAGCTGCTACACAAAGCCTACACTGTAAAACCTGTTCAGAAGAAAATGAATGTAAAGCTTTAAAACAAAAACTTGGTTCCTCTCTGCACCGATACAACAAATAAACCTGTTAATTCCTTTAGTAGTGAAATGATGCTGGTCAGAAAGGGGAAATGCTTTCGAGAACTAGCTGAGACATTGTCTAGAAATACAGTCCCCATTTATCAGAGTGGTGCAAAGCCTTGGGGTCCTGTTTGACTATTCACTAAGCTAGGATGACCGGGTAGCATCAGTATGAACAAATTCCTGCTTTCATCCCCAGCTTTCTAGGATGATGCATCTCTTCCTCCTGGACAATGTCCTCTCTACTGAGATCCAGGCGAGTATCATGTCAAGGCTGGATTACTGTAATTCACTTTATTTGAAGGTGAATGTGAAGATCTCCACAAAATACAGCTGCCCACCTCCTTCAACAGTCTAGGCCAAGGGGTTGGCAGCCTTCAGCATGCGGCCCATCAGGGTAATCGGCTGGTGGGCCGCAAGACATTTTGTTTATGTTGACCGTCCATAGGCACGGCCCCCCGCAACTCCCACTGGCTGCAGCTCACCATTCCCAGCCAATGGGAGCTGCAGGAAGTGGTGGCCAGCACATCCTGGGCCACTTCCCGCAGCTTCCATTGGCTGGGAATGGTGAGCCGCAGCCAGTGGGAGTTGCGGGGGGCCGTGCCTACGGACGGTCAACGTAAACAAAATGTCTTGCGGCCAGCCAGCGGATTACCCTGATGGGCCGCGTGCCAAAGGTTGCCAACCCCTGGCCTAGGCCATTATGAACATGGACCTGATGCTTTCACATCCCTCCCCTGGCTCCCACTTAGCTTCTAATACCAGTTTAAGGCTTTGGTCCTAATCTTCAAAGCAATTAATGGATCAAGCCCCCCCCCCAGCTACATTAAAGACCAAATGTTGATCTATGAACCACTTGGACAGTTGCACTCCTCTGGGACAGTGAAGATCACTGGATGAAGTGGACCAGGATGAAGCATTCGAGAGCTGAGGACAAAGCACTCTTGATTCAGGGGATCCAATTTTTGGGAGAAACTTCCAGCAGAGATTAGGTGGATCTGGAGTCCTGACTGTCTTTAGGAAATGCTGCAAAACCTTCCTCATCAAAAAGGCCTTTCCAGTCTAAGAAGGGCACTCACAACATTGACAGTCTTTGAGCCCCAGCCCGCCACCATCTAAAAGGGAAAAAAAAAATCAAAATTCCTATCCCAAATGGGGTAGTTGGTGGGTTTTTTTTTTTTTTTTTAAATCCTAAAATGGAGAAGTGCCAGAGCCTCCATGAAATCAACTAAGGACTTTGTTCTTGCTATTGGTTTTATGTGGAAGGTACCCATACTATGGTGATGGGCAGCGATATAAAAATCTGAGAGACTATGGTGCTACTGATGAAGTCTCTGGAACTGAGGTAAAAGGGGCTTAAACCCTCAACTATAAGGATAGCATCTTCCAAAGATGATCTTGAAAAATCCCCTTCCTTTACTTTCATGTTTATTATGGTGGTACATAGAGACCCCAGCCAAGTGGGGCTCCATTGTTTTATGTGCTGTACAAACACACAGTGCAAGACGGTTCCTCCCATAAAGCTCTTACAGTTTTTAAATGCAAAAGACTGATAAAGGGTGGGAGAAAAGTAATGTTATCCCCATTTTACAGATAGGGCAAGTTATTTAATTTGTGTCTCAGTTCCGCAATTCTCAAGTGGTTGGTAGCAGTAGTGGTACTCAAATCCTGATCTGAGTTCCTATCCAGTGCCTTAATCAAAAGGAACTTCCTCTTGTCACAGAGCATATTCTCTGCTACAGTGAAAAGGAAGCACTGTTGAAGAGGAAATATGGCTAATACATTTGTTACCAGTAAGATGCAAGAGACCAGGGGTCTAGCCCCACCTCTGCCACTGGCCTAATGGATGACTTTGGTCAAGTCATTTAATCCCTCTGTGCCTCCATTGTCTGTCTATAAAATGGGGATAGTGAGACTGGCTTCCTTTGCAAAGTGCATTGAGATCTATGTATGAAAACTGCTATGTGAGAGCTAGATGGTTATTTATGAAGTGATGTAATCTTTTTCCTGAAATTGCTACTGCCTCTGTTGAAGTGAATGGTAATATTTCAATTGACTTAACTGGGAGTAAGGTCAGCCCCCAGCTTGCAGCTTTTACGCAAAGCTCAGGCATCAGCTTTGGTTACCAGTATACAGTACATCGAAGTATGAATTGGCTCATAGCTATGGCAGTTCTGACATATCCCTCCTTTGCTGATCCTCAGAGGTTGGGGATGAAGGGAAAGGAGGCACTGCTCATGTCACCAACCCCAATCATTCAAACTAGTGAATCAGACCCCTCCAAATCACGTAGCTTTTAAAAATAATACATTTTGGGGGGTTTATTTGCCTTCTGGATTTTGAGCCCTTGGAGTTTATAAGCTTTTCCCTATAACCATGAGCACTAAAAATGTTTTTCTTTAAACGGAAGCCAAGATTCTCATAATCACATGACTCCAGAAGCTGGGGCTTGAAGAAAAGTACAAAATATGATGATTGGCAACCCTGAATTGCTCCTAAGCCCAGTCCCACCCATCATTGCAGCTCAGTGACTCTGATCCTCACAGCATTCATAGAATCAGAGAATATCTGGGTTGGAAGAGACCTCAGGAGGTCATCTAGTACAACCCCCTGCTCAAAGCAGGACCAATCCCTAACTAAATCATCCCAGCCAGGGCTTTGTCAAACCTGACCTTAAAAACCTCTAAGGAAGGAGATTCCACCACCTCCCTAGGTAACCCATTCCAGTGCTTCACCACTCTCCTAGTGAAAAAGTTTTTCCTAATATCCAACCTAAACTTCCCCCACTGCTTGTTCTGTCATCTGGTACTACTGAGAACAGTCTAGATCCATCTTCTTTGGAACCGCCTTTCAGGTAGTTGAAAGCAGCTATCAAATCCCCCCTCATTCTTCTCTTCTGCAGACTAAATAATCCCAGTTCCCTCAGCCTCTCCTCATAAATCATGTGCTTCAGCCCTAATCATTTTTGTTGTCCTCCGCTGGACTCTTTCCAGTTTTTCCACATCCTTCTTGTAGTGTGGAGCCGAAAACTGGACACAGTACTCCAGATGAGGCCTCACCAATGCCGAATAGAGGAGAATGATCACGTCCATCGATCTGCTGACAATGCTCCTACTTATACAGCCCAAAATGCCCGTTAGCCTTCTTGGCAACAAGGGCACACTGTTGACTCGTGTGGTAGGGCAGCTGCCTAACCCCTATGCTAGAGGGGGCTGCAGCAGGCCAGTGGGGCTGCGCAGATGAACAGCCAATAGGAAGAGGGCTTATTGGGAGCCAAACAGGGCCCAGATTGGAGACAGCCAATCAGGGCCAGGCTCAGCCCTATAAGAAGGCTGCTCAGGGAGAGAGCAGTCAGTCTGTCCCAGACCTTCATGGGGGGGGGAAGGTCTGGCTCCAGAGCAGGAGACCAGCACCTCGGGCAGAGCAGTGCTGGGCAGGCTCAGGGGGCGCACAGTCGGGCTCTGGCCCAAAACCTGCCAGACTGCGGCCCTGAGAGAAAGGGCCTAGAGGGTGTGAGGGGCCAGAGGGGAAGTGGCTCAAGGACAGTTGCACAAGGGGAGAGAAGGAGGGCAGGAAGGCTGCTACTAGAGGGTCCCTGAGTAGTGGGCGGGCCTGGGTCCCTCCTCCCTTCCCCCCTTGTACTGCATCTGGCCATGCAGTAGGGTGCCTGAGACAAACTGCAACCGGCCCTTGAGACAAGGGGCTAGCTTTTGGAGGTTGTGGTTGGCCACTGAGGCCAGTGCAAGGACTGCTGAACAACCACCCCCCATGGAAGGGGGTGAGGATGGACTAAGGGGCACTGCCGGAGGGCAGTGGCCTGAAGAGACGCTGCCGAGCGGGGAGCAACGCGGGTCCAGACTCCAGTGAGGAACAGATGACGGACGGGACACCACCAGCAGAGGGAGCTCCCCATGGACTGAGCTAATTCCCGGAGCAACCAATAGGAGGCGCTGCGGTGGTGAGTCCCAACTTGTTACAACTCCTATCCAGCTTCTTGTCCACTGTAACCCCTCCTTTTCTGCAGAACTGCTGCCTAGCCACTCAGTCCCTAGTCTGTAGCAGTGCATGGGATTCTTCCGTCCTAAGTGCAGGACTCTGCACTTGTCCTTGTTGAACCTCATCAGATTTCTTTTGGCCCAATCCAATTTGTCTAGGTCCCTCTGTATGCTATCCCTACCTTCCAGTGTATCTACCACTCCTCCCTGTTTAGTGTCATGTGCAAACTTGCTGAGGGTGCAATCCACGCCATCTTCCAGATCATTAATGAAAATATTGAACAAAATATTAGTAGGGAAAGGTGGAGAGAGGGTGCTAATGGCTTATCCTGTAATTGCTGCAGCCTGGCAGCTTGCTGGATTTATAGCATAAACCTTTTGGCAATACTGTGTTTTTAGTACAACCCTATTTTATACTATTGTTTAAAGTCCAGCCACAGAAGAACTATTTAGCTATACAATAAGAGTCCAAGGTTGTCTCTCTGTTGCCTAGAATGTCTGTGTAGTCAGTACAAAGTGATGGAAACAGCTATATGCATGATTGAGAGCTCTTTTTGTTTAGAATATCACCAGGTTCAATCATCACTGATATTGGCAGTCATTACCATTCAATTTTGAAGTTCTGCCTTTTTTTATTTTATGAATTACACCTGTACAGGTACAGTAAGGCATGTGTCTACGCCATGCCAAGAGTCCTAGACCTTTATGACATCAGAGGCAACTCAGCCACTCACCACTTTTATGCTACAGATAATTTGCATGCAACAATTTTATTGGTTGTATGAGGGAGACTGCACAGAGGGTGGATTACTTGGCCAACTAATACACCTATGCAAGAGCACAGACTTTCAGCTATTAGTTTAAAAATAATAAACCTTTAAAAAATGTTCATTTTATTATGTCAGAAATATCTTCAGTTAACACAGTATATTTTGTATTAGGATAACTTGCAGTGGAGAGAACAAAACACTAAATCACTGGCCTACTAGGTAGCCATGTTAAAATTAAGCGCCTAGGCTGGCTTCAATAAAAAGATGCGAAATCAAACTCTGACAAGTCTCTAACTGGCCCACTTGGAAGACAGCTCATTTTCACATTCTTTGTTTTAAATACCCAGAGATGCAGAGTCCATCAGCAGGGTTGCTTACCTGTGCAAAAATTAAATTAGAGGAAAGGAACAGTTGCATTAAAAGTAAGTTGACTTGAAAGAGAAAGGAATAAGTTTTTGACATTTTGCTCACAAGGTGGCAGTAGATACTTATCAGTGCTACCTTCCTTTTAAAGCTTAACAGTAAACCTCCACCTAAATCATTAACCTAATCATGGGGGGAAAATTATACACGGGTGGGCCTATGGCCTTTCTGATGTGCCATTAAACCTTTGTTTCCTTTTTAAATAGCTCTTGGATCCTGAAGAAAGAAGGGAAAATTAGGAGTTACTTCAAGAAGGGGGCCAGCTGTTTGCATGCTAATTAGGGGGAACATCTTAGCATGATGCAAAGGCAGGATAAGGTGAAATTCCTATTACTGTGAATGGCAGCTGTGCTGCTAATTGTTTCCTGTAGCTGTGAGGCAGTAATATGTTGCACTGACAATTAGCAGTTTAATTTTCTCTCTCATTTGATTTTTATGAAATTGTTACCCTAGAAACTGCACTACGGTAAGATACTTAACACCTCCCTCCTCTCCAAAAACGCAGGTACATTCCAAAATGAATTGTTTCCATTTTCTTCATATTCATTGTGTTTTATAGATGAGGTACTCTTCCATCAGTCGGTCAGTCAGCCAGAGCTACAAAGGATCTGCACTATTGGCTATGCTGTATCCTGTATGTTAATTATATTGAGCACAGCTGTAGTTCAGTTTGCCATTTTATTACTTCCTGCACTGTACTAACCCCCATCTTGTCACCTTTAACGAGGAGGAGGAGGGTAAAATGGCTTTTACCTATAGGTAACTTGCAGTATTATTAAAATACTGTGGTGTTAGCATAAATCTTTCATAGCAGCTTTAATAGCCACATATGAAATTGGCTCAATAGCATCTTCTACAATAATTCTTTCTGGCTTATAATACTGTAAACTTTCCATTTCTGCACTGGCAGGTGACTAGCTTTGTAGTAGTGGTGCCTTCCAATCATCTTTCTCACCATTTCCCCCCTTTCTAGCATTTAGGACTAGATTGTGTCCTGGCCTTTTGCAGCCACTTATGGTGAGGATTCCCCCTCATCCCTTTTCCGTCAGAGGGCTTGGGGCGGGGGGGCGGAGGGGGGAAGGCTGTTTGGATTGAAATGCAGCGCCCAGGAGAGCATAGAAGCTGAGCTCCAGATGCTTTCCTCAGCAGTGACTGAGTGACAAATAGGTGGGGAGTAGATGGAGCCATTGCTCCTCCCTCCCCCCCACCCCCCCATGCATGGGTGAATGGAGCTGACTGGCGCTGCAAGTGGCAGAATGCTGTACCCTATACAGCAGTGTCACAAAGCATTCCCTTCTCCATCATATGCAACCTCTCAGAAGCACAGTGCCTCTTGGTACTCCCCTGTGGCAGTCTGTCTACATACTACTCCTTCCATCCGGCTGTGTGCTAAAAGCACTATCTAGCCATCAACTTATTCACTAGGGGTGGGATCCTACAAAGTGCTGAGAGTGCCATCAGCTCCCAGTGAAGTCAGTGGCACCTTACAGGACTGGGCCTTTACATAGCATATTTCCGAAGTACCATTTGAAGAAAAGAGTATACTGGCTAGGGGAAGGGAGAATTGTGAGTGAATTTACAGGGGTTTGTTTTAACATTACGTTGCTGGCACCTTGGGGCATAGTGAAAATTCTCCTTGCTCCCCAGACTAACCACAGAAAGGAAATCAATGCTGAGTCACGGTAAAGCAGTCAGCCAGCCATTTCCTCATGTATCCACCACAGCCACCTCACTAACTTGTTTATTCTGAAACAGCTGTGGTCAAAATTAAATACATCACTTAAAAACGCTCCCATCTGAATACAATATGGGCGGAGAGAGGGAAACAGGAGCTCCTATGATAGCGCCAGCCCTGAAATCAAGAGTCTGTTCCTAGGAGTGGGGCAAGGGACGAGTGTGACAAATACCCTTATCTTCAGCACTTTTACAAAACTACAATAAATTTTTTTACAAGGTATGCCTTGTGAGGTATCATTTGAAAACTCATAATTCACTGATCATTATTGTCCTGATACATACAACATTACCACACACTTTAAGTTTATAAGATTCTACTGTATGATGTTACTAAGGCACATTCCACATCTGGGCAAGCAGCCCAAACCAGTTCCTCGGGGACAAAAGGCTAGTCAGCACCTCAGCCAGGTGTCAGGATAATCAAATGAACCTGGTTAAGTGGCCATTATTTGGCAGGAAGAAGGGTGTGCGTGAAAAATTTACATCTTTGTAGACAGACTTGCTGTCACCTGAACCCCAGCTGGAGATGAGTCTTGGAATAAAGAAATCCTATAAGAAGGAAGAACAGAGGACATAAATAATCTCTCCCCATATCTTTACTTACAGCATCAACAATGTTTGAAAGACAAAAGGGGCATTATTGAACTGGGGAAGTGGTCCTTGCTGAAAGATCCAGCCAGACTGCTGTAAGCACGTGATGAGAGAAATCTTTGCTTTATGTTGACTTAGGTTGATAAGTTGGGTATTAGTTTACATTTTACCTTTTTATTTCTTTGTAACCAATTCTTTTATGCCCGATTACTTGTAATCACTTATCTATCTTTCTGTAGTTTAATAAACTTGTTTTATCTAAACCAGTGTGTGTTTGCATTGAAGTGGTGGGAGACCTCTATTTGAGATAACAGGATTTATGCATATCATTTTCTAGTCACAAAATGACAGACTTTCTATGAGCTTGTACTGCACAGAAGAAAAGATGCACACTTCTGGGTGGGGACAAATTGGACTGAGAAATTGCTGGTGTCACTCTGCAATATAATTCAGGAGAGGCTGGCTAGAGCACTCATCATTCAGCTGGGAGTGATTTTGCAGGCTTGTGAACAGGCCAGATGTAGCTGCTCACACGGCAAAGCAGTGTAAAAAGCACCCTAGGTTGGAGAATTGAAGGGAAACAGCTGTTCTACAGTCCAGATTGTACCCTGGGGAATGTCCCAGTGGTGCAGCGAGCAGGCTATATGCGCAGCTAGTTGTTTTGAATGAAGGTTACACTTTAAGCACTGGTATCATGATTTTAAGTGAGTCTCAAGTGTGGTGGCTGGAAACTGTTTAAAAAAAAAAGGGTTACAGTTGTTGTCTGTTTGCTTATTTCGGGTAAGGGAAATAGAAACAGCAAAGCAGTGTAAAAAGTGCCCCAAATTGGAGAATTAAGGGGACACAACTATTCAACAGTCCTGATTGTACCCTGAGGAATATCACAGCGAGCTCTAGCCTAGACTCCCGGTTCCTGTATCCATAGATGAGCTGGAGGGGACACCAAGTTTCAAATATGTCCACTCCTCTATCTGGAGCCTCCTTCATCCCTTCAGAACCCCTGGTTGTCAACAGACTGTATGCTACAATATGGACTAGATTTTTTTTTCTTCAACTTCCTTCTGTCGCCCACTCCCCAAATCCCCCCTGATCCCAGCCTTGCTGTCCCTTCTCTGTGCTGCACTGCATCCTTTCACCCTCTTTCCTAGTACTGGTGAGGAGAAAAAGCCTTTATGTAAAGGAGAGGAGACCAGCCTTCAAGAGTGTCCATCAGCAGCGGCTTGTGTTGGGTGGTGGTGACAGTGCTGGGTAGACACTTTAGGCCCCATGAAATGAGAATAGTCTGCTCCATCATAACACAAACAACATGCAATTAGACTTTTCCCAGTCACCATCTTGTTCACCATTCCCTTGTATGTTCTATTCCTTTCCCCTCTTCCTTACATTGTTTCGCTTTTTTGTTAGACTATAAGCTGTTTGGGACAGAGATCATGTTTACACAGCACTTAATACAATGGAGCCCTGCTTTAGACAGGGCCTATTGGTGCTACTGCAGTTTAAATGATAAATGAGAGTGGAAGAAATGTAAAGAGGATACATTCTGTGGACAAATGTTCTGGCAAAATGCTGCCTTCACTGTTCCAAGTTCCAACTGTGCTGAAGTCTCATTTGCCAAGAGGAGGTGGAGAAGGAAATTACTTCACCAAACAGTGTTAATTGCTCCTCATTATATCTTTCTTCAACATATGTTTGATTTTAATTTTAGTTATTCCTTTTGGTAATAAGCACAAACAAATGTTGCCAGTAGGAGTTATTTTCTTACATTAGCAGTAACAATGAGAGCCCTGTGCGGATACAAAATTTGTATCTGCATCCGATCCACACACATGATCTGTGGATAGCTGCAGATGCAGCTATCCACAGATTTGCAGGGCTCTAGTAACAATCTCCTCTGGCTCTCCATTGAGTTGGGTACCAAGTTCAAGCAGTTTATTCTCATGTTCCAGACCTTATGTCACCTAGCCCCAACCTACTGCTTCAACCTGGACTTCCCACCCACCACCCTCTCATCAGGCATTTAGACCAGTCTCAATGTGCTCTTAGGCCCTGGTCTCCTAATGAACTCTGCTAATGAATCCCATATGGACACCATTGACTTTAATGGGGCTGCCTATGGATGGAGAGGGCTGCCTACACAGTTCATTGTAGGATTGTGTCTTAGTTTCCTTCAACCATTGCTGCCTCCGTCCCTTCTTCAACATTATTCCTTGTGCATGGAATAGACATTGAAAACCTAATTCACTTCTCATAGGAGGCCTGGCAGGAGTGAGGTTTTAGGAAGGATTTGAATTAGGAACAGGAAGTGGCTTGGTGACTACTTAATTAAAACACATACACATCAATATGTGCCTACTCTGTGGCTATTGAATAACAGGATCTTAGTGAAACCTTTCTCCTGTCTCTCTCCTTCTGAACACATAGGAAGAAACAGTCTCTGCTCTTATCCTTTTTTGGTTTTTACTGTTGGCTCTCGTCTGTATTTACAGTGTATACTCCTGAGGGCAGGGGGTGGTGTTTTCACTTGTTTTGAGGTGTGCCGCCTTGCACACGTTTATGTGCTCAATGCTATTAACAGTAAGAGAACATCAGAGTGGACAGCAGAGTCGAGACAGTATAAATCACACCAATAGCTATGGTTCAAGGAATTTTCAAGCACTCAGAGATAACAGCTGTAAGTTCCACATAGCCAGATAGCTCCTGCTCATGTAACTTAGAAATGCTGCTGTGAACCGTAGCACTGTTTAAATTCTTTGATCAAAATATTGGGGGAATTATTAAATGGCAGCTCATGAGCAGGGGTCTGCTTTGGAACAGGGCTGCTACTGGAGGGGACAGGCATGTGAGGCCTAAGGGCAGGTGTGAGCTGCTGTGCACGTACACTGAATGCAAGCAACAGCAGGCAGACAGTCCTTCCTCAAACATGGCACAAGGAGCCTGAATGAAGCCTAGAGGTGCCCCTTGGACAACCTGACGTTCTGGGGTGGGAGAGTAAAAAAGGTAGGGGGATGAAAAAAATAAAGGGCTTGAGACAAAAGGGAGGTGGGGGAGGAGCAGAGACAAGTTAGAAACAACGAGCCATGAACTAACATGGGGTGATTAAAAGGTACATGTATGCAGCACGCTTCTTTCAGCAGTGTTTGGAGTATGTACTTGGGTAGTCTCCCTAGCATGGGTATAAATAGCAGTGTAGACAGTGAGGCATAGCTGAGGTGAGAAAAGACATGCCTGAAAGGCATACGTACCCAGGTATCTACACACTTTCTACTCACCCAAAGCAGTGTATCCTCCTTTTAAACTGCTACTTTTAGCAGTCTAGTGCCCTGCTGCAGGAACCTTTCCCTGCTGCAGGAAAAGAATCTGTCAGGGGGAAGGCTCCAATGGTGGGAGGCAACAGGGAAAAGCTCCAGCAGAGGAAAGGCTCTGTCAGGTCCCTGCTGTTGGAGTCTTTCCCGGCCTCGGGGAAAGACAGTGGAACATGCTGGCAGGCTCTCCTCACTGCTGAGCCTTTCCCTGCTGCATTCCCAGGGCTGGCTCTAGGCACCAGCAAAACAAGCTGGTGCTTGGGGCGGCACATTTTTAGGGGCGGCATGGCCGGCGCCAGAATGCCGCCCCTGCTGCCCCTAAAAATGTGCCCCGGCTGCCCTAGCTCACCTCCGTTGCTGCCGCTCACGCGCCACGGCGCACGAAACAGCTGATTCGTGCGCCGCTGCTCACCCTCCCTCCCTCCTAGGCTTGAGATTCTGGGGGGAGGAGGCAGGGCTGGGGATGTGGGGGGGGGGGGGAAGTGGGGGGGGGGGGGGGGGGGGAAAAAAAAAAGGGGGGGGGGGGGGGCGGCCAAAATTGTTTTTGCTTGGGGCGGCAAAAATCCTAGAGCCGGCCCTGTGCATTCCACTCTGCCAGAGCCTTTCACCGACAGATGTAGCTACACAGCGCAATGTGGACGCAACTTGCTTTTCACTACGGTGTGTAGCTACACACATTCTACACACCACTGCAAGAGGTGTGCAGTGTAGATGTAGCCTTAGTCTTTGACAAATGGGGCTGTCACGGGAAAGCTTTTTCTCATCCCAGGCCAGGTAAATGCTAGCTATGTCTTTGCTGTGGAATGAGATGTAGCCCCGCTGTTCCTGCTTCTTTTTTAAATTGATCTATGAAAATTAATAAAATCTTTCTTCAAACCCTTTTTTAAACACAACTATACCAGTAACGTTAGGAGAGGAAAGGTACAACAATGTGTTCATTTCCCCCCCCCGCCCGCCCAATCTCATGATTTTTAAACCCATCTCATGACTTTGTGAAGCCTGACTCATGATTATTGAACGCTTCGGGTTGCTAGTACTGCACAGAGTCAGAAAAAAACCCATTTACAGTCCCTCTAGAGCAGTGGTTTTCAACCTTTTTTTTTTTTTTTTTCCATTTGTGGACCCCTAAAAATTTTTGAATGGAGACGTGGACCCCTTTGGAAATCTTAGACCTAGTCTGCAGAACCCCAGGGGTTCATGGACCACACATTGAAAACCACAGTCCTATGGTGGTAACAAGCTTTTGTGGACCCCTTAGATGTAATCTGTGGACCCCCAGTGGTCTGCAGACCACCAGGTTGAAAACCACCGCTCTAGATGGACAAAGGGCAGGTATATGAAGTCAGAGTTATTGTGGTTGGTGGAAACTAACTTCGAATTTCCTGATTTACAAACAATTTTTTGTTCATTTTTTTAACTACAATATTCTAATGAGCTTCTTGTTTAAGGTATATTTATTTCTAACTTTAAATCTAGCAATGATTATTTTGTTAAGGCGTGATATACAATACATATAACTTGGGGGTCACACACTTTGTCCCTGGGTAGGCTGAGCTTACTGCACATACCAGGAGCTCCTTCCATTCCTCTCTTTTCTCCCACAAACTCTCTGTGTGCCACCCTCCCATCTCTCTCCTTTTCAGACAGTCCCTGCAATTCCTACTGGCAGGTGTTCTGTGTGTCCACCATTCCAGGGATCTAATGAATATATTATGGTGCTAACACTGCAAACATTTATACGTGTGCTTAATGCACACAAGTGTTTGAAGGATTGGTGTCTAAGATGATGGGCATGCTAGAAATACCTACAATAGATATCTAGGGAAACAAATTGGGACTGTAGTTTCTAAAGACAGGTGAGATATGTGACAGATTAAAGCAGTTTAGAGACATTCTAATTCTTGTTATAATTTGTGCCTAATTTGTTTTACACTGAGACGGACATTAGGCTCTTTGGTATGTTTTGAAAAAATGGGTGGTTTAAGGCTCAAAGTGGTTTATTTTCCCCCTTGATGTGCACATGTAACTTTCATTACTGTTTAATGAGAGTTGAAGAGTATACATGGAAAGGAAAATATATTGTAATTTTCCATTTTAATAATTAGGAAAATATTGAATGTAGGGACCCTGTCTAAAAATTATGGTTTGGTACAAAAGAATTTCAGTGCTCTTAACAATTTATTCCACTTTAATGAGTTCTTAACACAGTAAATTATACTACTAGAGTAAATCACATCTCTGGATGTGTGGATATGTAAACATTGTAATGGATATGTAAACATTTTAAGTTAAAAGAACTTCTGTTGGCTATACCTGAACATGACAAATAATAGACTATTTCTTAATCCAAAAACTTAATCCAACTGTCTTTTTATTGACTAGTAACAGTTTTTGGTCATGAAAACAGACTGTAAATATATAACAAAGATTGCCTCTTGCATAACAAGATAATACACTCTGGTCAGGAGTCCAAATTTCAAAAGCTTTTTAAAAGGGTATTTGTCTTTAAACCCTAAGTTAAGCCTTATTAAAAGCACAATAGCACGGACTAAATAAAGTAGAAAGAAGTCTTCTGTACTTTACAGTTTTAACATTAGTAATCACTATCTAATTAAAGTTCTATTTAATTTTAAAGGCATGGATTCACTTTTTTCACTCTAAAATTACCATAAAAATCAGAAAACAAATTAGTCACACATCCCTCTTCAGAGATCCCATCAAAGCATAATTATAGTAATTTTAAAAAGTAAATTCTCAGAGTGAAGTCCATAGTATCCGCTTGCACCAGCATAGATAGCAGAAGTTTATTTTTGAAGAGACATGATCCAACTATGCACACTTGGGTACCAATTAGGGACAAATCTTCAGTACAAAAGTAACAAGGAAGAGTTGGTGGAGGTTCATTGGAACAGGATCTAGAATAATATTCTCTTTTCTAACCATGTTCATATAGCAGCGTGAATCACACAACAATGACATGACCTCTCGCATACACGTTTTTGGGGTGTGGAAAATTCACATAAAAACAAGCCACTATCAAAACCATGCCAGGCATTCTAACATCTCTGGGTGCTATAAGAGTGCACCCTCGTCTAGCAGAAATCTGAGGCCTAAACTACCCAGAGTTCTTATACTGATTTAAGTAAATGGGTTAGGGGTGTAATTTTCTACTGAAATAGTTAAATCAATACAACCCCTAGTGTGGGCACAGTTTTACTGGCATAAAAATGCTTAAAATGGTATATATTTCCCTTTCCCTGACAAGAGTAAGCTATACTGGTTTGAGCACCTTTATAGGGTGTAGCTTTGTCCACGCTGGGGGTGTGGGGTGCTTACTGCCACTATACCTGTATAATTGACGTAGTACGACTTTTGTATGCAGGCAAGCCCTGTGCTGATAATGTAACATGCCCAGTCAAACCAAGGATAACAGCAACCAGGGCTGTGTGAGGTTAGCACCCTCCCTTTGCTCAGGTCACCCAAACTATGTCAACATGGGAGGAGTGCCTGTTATACCATTCCAAAAGATGCAGCACTGACTGCTCTGGCCTCTGTTCCCCAAGTATATGCCAGAGCAAGGCACGTGGGTTCAGATCCTCAGCTAGTGTGAACTGGCATAATTCCATTGACTTAACTGGAACTGTGCTAATTTACAGGAGCAAAGAATCTGGCTCATTGTGTCTAGGCATTCCAACTAAGGTGATGCGCATCCAGATCCCACTAGTATATAATGAGCAACAATTTTGTCCTTAACCTTCTGTGCATGTCATGCTCCAATGGTAGGGAGAGCTGTAAAAGCATCTTTCCTGATCTCAGCCATGCTGCATTTACTCAGAGGTGTGACAGGTTGCCATTTTCTAGTTTGTGTGAAAAGTGATACTTAAAACCCCAACCGTGCCAGCTTATTTGCTGAGTTTAGCTATATATTTATGCTGCTTTTCCTAGCCGATGTCATGGCAATTCTGTGCAGAATGTGCTTGGGGACATGATGATAATTGGACCATTCAAAAGTAAAATAAGATTAATGAGTTGGTATTATGGCTATCGCTATAATTTCAGAGTGCCATACTTGGTGTTCTTGATTCACAGATTTAACTGAAACGTTAGTGTTTTGTATGAGAGTCAATGCACAGAGCTTTCTTAAACGTTCCAAAAAGTAATGCACAAACACATTTAAACAATAAAAGGTTTTGCTTTGTGAAATAACGGTTGGGTTATTTTAATAGTTAAAATAAAACGTGTAATAATAATCACCACAGTTAGATTCTGGACATCTAAGCAATGGAATGCAGAAGTTGGTAGATGATTTCTCAGATGATTTATTTAAGATTGGATAAAACTTATTAATTTAATTGGTGCTAGTGTGACTTCAGGGTGGCATTTCCTATGTGTTACCTAAAAGTGTTTAGGAACTAATTTGATATTCACTGTAATCTTGAACTGACAATTATTTGGTATCTAGATGCAAGGCAGAGTCTGCGAATGATATACATGAATCCTACTTTAATTGAACATTTAAGTTTCATTAATTAGAGTTGTTGCAATCTCCTGCTATTCTGAATTTAGTAGTAGTGTCCATCACTTAATTCCATCCATCCAGTTTATATTGAAAATCTTTCTGTTATGAAGAACTGGTTCTAGATTGTTTGGCTCCCATGCATGTGACCATAACCCTGGGGCACAACCTTCCCTTTCAGAAATGGCAGCTAATTATAGAGCTGCCGCAAAATAAGTAACTCAAGTGAAAAGAAAATGGTAATTACACAGTAATTCACATGCCTGCTGCTGTGTTATCCCTTGATGAGTGTAATTGCTGTGTGTCACCCCTGTATACAGTCTGTATAAGCACGTTTGATGAATATGTATGTATTCCTGTAAGGGTTCTCCACTGCATGCTATTTTCTGCCAACATAAATGGATGCTGACACAGCATCGTGTCTCCAGTTGTTCCCTGATCAAGCCTTCACGAGGTTTGTGGCAATATCCCTTCCTTATTAAAGTTAATGTCACTGGGGATTGCCACCTTCAACCATTTCCACATCCTTGGCACAAAGGAGAGTCTATTTCCTCCCTCAGGAGGATTACACAGCATTAAAGCTGCTCTCTCGGTGAAGATTAGCACGTTTTCTGATGGAATCATCGCTGTGAAGGGGGTGATCATCTCTCACCTTCCAGACTGCAGCGTCCCTGACTCGCTTCATTCCCCTCAGATCTCTCCAAAATGACTGCTTCAGAAAATCATCTTCTCTCCCGCTGCTATGCTCCTGGCATTCCCACCTGTGTGTTTCTTTTCCAACTCACTCAGCATCCCTTGCACCGTGGGAGGACTAATTACAAGAGGGCTTGCCATCTCCGGTGATGCTAGATCAGTGGAGATTGACATGGAGGCAGATGACATGGCGGCCAGATTTGCTCAGAGCAAGTGTAATCGACGTGGTGGTGTGATTGCCTATGCCTCTTTGACAGCAATATTGTGCATGGACAAATGATGTGTAACACGTATGGGGTCCACATGCGGTTTAGCATGAAAAATCTCTTTCCTGTAGACATGGTCGGGGAGCAAGAGGGTAGTTCAGCATTAAGACAGCCAGGACGTTACCACATTGTCAAAATGTCTTGTGATGTGGATAGTTTCCTAAGCAGGAGCTGGATTGAGACCACCACACAGCCATCAGATTATTAGAACAACCTTCAGCCACCACCAGCCTGCACTGGAAACCTACCTCTAGCTCCAATATTTATCACGCTATCAGACTGTATGGCTCAAGAAGAGATTATCTATTGTAATTGTCCTGATAAGACAGCACCTAAGAATTGTCACCAATCATCTCTCTTGGTAGACTGAGCGTTTGAATAGTTCTTTTACAAACAGAGATCTTAGAACTTCAAACGAACACAGCAACTGAACCTGACAGAAAATCTTGAGACACAAGGGGAATTTCACTGCTTTAGGTACCTGTTGTGCCTGCAGTCTTAGGAGCAAACATTATTAAAGGATTTATGCATTATGAGACAGCTACACTGTGCCCTTTAAGTGGCAGATCAGAAATCCCACCTATTAGGAAATAAAGTTTCCAGTAATCATCGGTTACTTCCAAGAAGCTGGAACAAACCTCTGAAAGAAGTAAGAAATGGAGGGGGGTTAGAAAGAGAAGCAGAGGAAGGGTAGAGGACAAAGATGGCTCCCAGGCAACATTTAGGTGGGGAAATGCACTCCTAACCCAGTAATTATCTGTGTCCACATGCATATTAATTACGGGAGCTCTGTAAAGCTTCCCTCAGTCCTCTCTAGCAGGAAGGGGCTATTTTTATAGGTGTGCAAGACAATGTCCCATTTGAGGCCTGTATCCCATGCCCGCCCCCCCACTGAGGTTTAAACCTGCTTTTGCTGATGTAACACAAGGAGCTGGGGTCACAAGGTGGGTGGTCCACAGAGTAGGGTGAGGTGGCCTAAAACTGCCACGTTTTCCCCTATGCTTGGGAGTACAGCATGCCAAAGTGGGGGCCGTGATCTGAGATGGAAAATCAGGAGGTCCACTGACTGAAAGCATCCCTCACGATCCCCTGAGCTACCTTAGCTGGTGGAATTTCTATGGAGCAAATGGATGTTAAAGTTGCCCTCACTTTGGAGGAGTTTCTAGGGAGAAGAGGTGGCAATACCACATTTTACCCTCCTTAGAGGTAAATCATCCCTCTGGGACAAGGGGCTAGGCTGGCCCAGTGAGTGCAATGTACACCTCCATGCACCAGCAATAATTAATCTGGTCCGTAGCATCTGTTGTGGAAAATTGACCACACAGTTGATTTTGGATCAGACAGCCTGAGGCTCCTTTATTGATCAATCAAACATGCAAGCATTGGGGAGTCAGCCAAGGCAGCCGAACCCCCCCCGACAGATAAAATACGAGAGCTTATATAGGATAAAACCACAAAATTACATATACTTCCTTAAAATTTTACATTCATATAAGGAATAAAGCAAAGCAAGCCTTTTCTGTTTTTCCTTACTTTTGCCCTTTGCAGTTTCTTGCTCTGTCACCTGGCAGCTATTAATCCTAAACTGTTCCAAAAGGTTAATTCTGCTTTCATAGTTTCTACAGTTAGTTCTGCTTTTATGATTTCTCTTTTACCCTTCTTTTTCTATCTTTTTCCCACCCTTTCCTCCTTCCTCCAGGCCACACATACAGTTCACCTGACATACATACAGTTCACTTGACCAAAGTTTAGGCCTTAGGCCATTTTCCTCCACACATCTAAACCAGTCAAGAAATGACTCAAAAATGGGAATTAAAATGCTACGGCTAGACTAGCTGACTCACATACAGCCTTGATCAAACACTTTGTCGAACCATTGCTAATGGTACAGGGTATATAAACATGAGACTTCTCTTTTTACAGCAAGTTGTCACTGTAGTGTTATTTTTATCTATAGAAATGTTGTTATGGAAATCTTAGTGTGATTTTTAAAGGCTAAGAACTAGCACTCTGCTATTAACTAGGTACTACCACTAAAAAGGTATTCAGCAAGAGATATTACTTGGTGTAGACTTGAAGGACTGTTTGTTTTTTAAAGGTTTGTGATTGTGTAATACAAGGTTGGGCGGTTTGAGGACATTGATTCCCCAAATAAAGGACTTTTGGTGAGTGAGAGGAGTGGGGGATGGAAAAAGGAGTCCTCATCCACCGGAGAGAGTGTTGTTAAGTGGTTAGACCAGAGTATAAGGAATGACTCCTGAGTTCTGTCCTCAACTTTGCTACTGACTTGCTGCAGTCATCTAATCTCTTTGTAAAAGCAACGAAGAGCCCTTGTAGCACCTTAGAGACTAACAGATTTATTTGGGCATAAGCTTTCGTGGGCTATGCCCAAAATAAAGCTTATGTCCAAATAAATTTGTTAGTCTCTAAGGGGCCACAAGGACTTCTTGTTGTTTTTGCTGATACAGACTAACCCGGCTACCCCTCTGAAATGAATCTCTTTGTGCTTCAGCTGACCCTTGTCCAAAATGGGGACAAAAATATATCTTTGTTCTCTGTTCTAATCTAGCACAAGGCTTCTCAATGTCCCTTTACTGTTGCCACTGTTAATATGTGAACTTTCTCCTCTGCATCTCCTGCCATCTGGAACAGCTCTACTCCAGGGATGCACTAAAACTAACTAGGCCTTAGATCCAACAAAAATTTGCCTTTCCTCAAATTTTCAGTTGTATCCCCAAATTAATACTTCCTTCACCCAGAACCTACTGCCCTTTCTCTGTCTCCTATTCTTGAGTCCTTTGTCCCTCCCCTTTGGCTTCTCCACTGTCCTCTCCACTCACGTGTCACTATGAGGCGCCATTAGGGGCCCTATCTCCTCATTCCTCACAGGATCCCAAATCACTTATCAGCAGTGTTCAGGGGTTATTTTTTCTATTCTTTTTATAAGGCTGCTCTTTGGGCTTCCTTCTGGTAGGCAAAACTGAGCTGTGCGTTCCTATCTCTCCCTTTCTGACTGCTTCCTCAAGCCTCAGCCAGCAACCTTAGCTATCCCTCTGCAAAGCTGGGATTCTAGAGTGTAAACGAAGGAGTAAGAGACAAAGGGCTGGATGAGTCTGGGGGAGGTGCTGAGGGACTGGAGGGGCATTGCTGAAGTGTGGGGGATGAAGGTCAAAATGGAGTCCGGTGTGTGCGCTTTGTGTGCAGGGCTGAAAGGCTAGAGGTGCATCAGGCAGAAGAGCTGATGGGTTCTCTGTGGAGGATGGATGGTGGAAGGGCTGCTTGATGCTTTGTCTTTTTTTTTTTTTTTTTTGTGAGAGCGTGGATGAGAGGCACCTAGAAGAATGGTGGCTCAAGAGGAGAAGACCCCATGGAGGAGAACTGAGAGAAA
Source organism: Terrapene triunguis (assembly GCF_002925995.2). NCBI lineage: Eukaryota > Metazoa > Chordata > Testudines > Emydidae > Terrapene > Terrapene triunguis. Next base: position 385,698 of record NW_020664435.1, on the reverse strand, counting down.
CTCCTACTCAGCGACAGGATGAAAGAGCAAGAGATCCCTGGGGAGCAGAGTGGGAAGGGTGAGAGGTGGGAGACCCAAAGGAAGGAGTAGAAGGAAGAGAGACTGCAGTAGGAGATTGGGTAAAAAGCGTCCCATGCCGTCAAAGAAGGAGGGTTGGCTAAGACCTGGAAAATGAGGAGACGGTGGGACTCCAGTGGAGAGAGCTCCAAAGGGGCAGGAAAGAGAACTGGGCAGCAAGCAATGGAGATGAGGAAGAGGAGAGGAAGGGATGGGGTGAGAGGGTAGACTGGGAGAATAGAAGAGCTAATGGGGAGTGGGAGGCGACAGTAGAAGGAAGTACAAAAACCAAGGTAGATAATGTTCTTTCTTATAGCGTTATAAAGGTTAGGTGCTAAAACACTGCAACCCTTCCCCCCCACACAATGTGTTTGATTTTATATAACAGGCAGCATTAGGAAATGTGATTCTGTCAAACTGAGGGTGGAATGGTGGCTCTGGTTATTAATGGGAGGTGATCATGGAAGTGTCTCTACATATGGTGGTTTTTTTTTTTTGTTTTTTGTTTTTGTCTGACTGCTTTTTCTAGATATATCTGATGGGAGATCTGCAATGATGCTCAGAGGGGGCCCTTTGAGTTTGGCGGATGGTTGTCAATATCTAACAGATCCTAACTTGCTGAACTGGCAAGCTGTGCTAATACAGAAATCTAGATAAATAGCAGGCGAGTTTGGTTTTTTCGGCACAAGGGATACAGGCCCTATTCTGCCTGGACCTGTGCTAGAAGGAGGAGGGCACAAGGAGCTCTCCCTATCTCTTGTGCTCTTGTCCAGGGACCAGCCAAATATGGTTAGGAAGCAGAAGCATTGTGCAAAGACCTTTATAATGCCTCTCCACGGAGGCTTGACTAGCTAAGAGACTGCCCCCACCTCAGTGCCTCCCTGCTGTTTCCTTGTTAACTGCCAGGCTGGCTGTGTGCTTTGGAGGCAGGTGTTCCTGTGTGTTTGCCATTCCACATTTTGTCCCTGGGCGTAGATCCACCCTTTTTCTTCATCTTTATGTTGTGCTCATCACAACAATGGTATCTGCATCCCCTAATCTGTGCTTGCCTCTCTCTATCTTTCCTGTTTTGAAAGCTATTTTGAAAACATGTCTTTCTCAGTGTCTTTCTGTGTTCTTTTATATTTTAACTATCTGACTTCATTGTTTAACCCTGTAAATCATTTAGGGGTACTGAAGTTAAGAACAATGCTGCAAAACAAAGTACAAACCACACTGGGTTATTCTATGACTTAATGAATTAATGTTTGTAAGTCCTTTGAGATCCTCAGATGGAAGAAGTTACAGAGATGTGACAGGGTGGTGTTGGCAGCTATAAATAGAGTCCCTTTTGGACTGGAAGGGGGAAAAAAGCAACAGGGACCAGAGGGATGGGGCAGTGGTGATGGGAGAAGAGGAAAAAATAGCGGATGAGGAGCAGGTTAACAAGTAACTGGAAGGTAAAGGACAAAGCAGCTCTGTGCAGAGACTAGGGGGTGTCAGTAACCACCTATCACCCTTAGCTCTGGTCCCCCCACTTCTGGTCTTCGTTGCCTCCCCTGCCACCACATTGCAGCAGGCAGAGGAATTTCTCTGGTGCCCTTGCTGCTGCCTGTACATCACGGACAACTGCTTCATGTGTAGCTCTCTCACTGAGTGTACAGCTCAGCCTACAGAAGGAGCAAAGCGCGACCCTCTACTTTTAAAAACAAATTTCAAAGATTAAAAGTGAAATAACTGTAGCCTCAGGTGGATACTGTGAGGGGAACTCACTAGTTCATAAGGGGGTCCTTGTATGAACTAGACACTTTTGCTCCAATCCTGCAAACACTAAAGCCCATGTCTAACTTTACCCACTTGACTAGTCTTATGGATGTTAATGTGACTCATGTGAATGAAGTTTTGCAAAGTCCTTAAGGATTTGCAAAATTGAGGTCTCTGAATGGTTAAGAGTGTTTGCAGGGTGTTAATGTTAATTAATGTTTACAGCTTATAAAGAGCTCCTTTCTGGTAAATTGGAAGAGCTATTCTGTCCCTGAATCCAAGTAATATTAACCCAGGAGGTTTCAATAAAAAGAAGTATAGGGCCTTATTTTTAGGATTGTTGAACATCCACAGCTCCCACTGAAGTCAGCTAGCTTTATGGGTGCTCATTACTTCTTGAAAATCAGGCCTGCTTATGCTTTATCTGGAATTTGTTGTTTGTAATTAAATGTGTGCAATTCCCTCCCCCGCCCCATTTTCCTGTCTCAGTATTATGTTCTATTAAGTGTCAAAAGTATTTTGGGTCAGGTGACCCATGAGTAGTGAAGGGCGGGGAAAGGGAGTTTTCTGTATTGAACTGCAGCCGTGTTTCTCTTGCTACTGAAACATCACTGAATTCTCAGACTGGGGAGGAAAGAAGGGCTGTTAGGACTCAGCTGCTCACATGGCAACACTGCTTCTAAGAGACATTGCTGGGGGCACATTAATACCTTTTGGTTTGATCTTCTATTGAAATTGGTGGGAGATTTGCTGTTGATCTGACAAGCAGCGGGATTGGGTGCTTAAGAGGTAGCCTCAGGATTCTGGATACACTTATTATTCACAATGTTTTTTTTTATGCTGTTTTCCCCCTACTCATATAATTAATAACAGGGAGGGGAATGGCCTGATTTCCCTGTGGCTACTAGCCAAGGCTGTTAAACAGGAGATCTGAAGAGTCCCTTAGCCTAGTCTCTCATTCCATGGATCCAACAGAGGTAGTGCATTCTACCCTTTGGGGGAGGGACAGAGAGACAGTGCTTCATAGTTAGTGATCCCTGTGACAGAACTAGGACTCCTGTGGTTTTCCAAAGGGAAATTCCATACAGTCCTCCATGCCTAAGGAGGGGATTTCAGAGTTCTTATTGTGGTTATTGGAACAGATGGACATAGGTGTGCTCAAAACTAAAGGCCCACCCAAGGTAGGGTGACCAGACAGCAAGTGTGAAAAATTGGGACAGGGGGTGGGGGTAATAGGAGCCTATATAAGAAAAAGACCCCAAAATCGGGACTGTCCCTATAAAATCAGGACATCTGTTCACCCTAACCCAAGGGGACTTGAGAGTGAAGAAGGAAAGTCCCTGTGAAGACCAACAAACAGGAACCAGGGGAAGTCCATAAAACTGTTAATTCAACAGTGTGAAACCCCATATACTAAAAATAACAACAGGTTTTAGAATAACGAAATAGTTAGCTAATGAGTTTGCTCAAATTATTGTCATCAAGGGCTTCATATTCAAGCAATAGGATTTGCCAATGTATGTGTTGTTCTGGGGGGATTGCAAGCAACACTTTTTGTACCTGGTAGGTTGGAAGGCTAGATCAGAGTTTGTTTCTGGACACACAAGAAATTGTGCTATTTCTCTCTGAGTATAATGTGCCTGGAAATGTGTCTATGGGCTATTAGATAATGGCTCAATCTAATTAGAAATTGCAGGAAAAAAGTAAAAATCTCTTTAAAAAAAAAAAAAAGTTGAAAAATGGTCCCCTGAAAGAGTGATATAAACAATGATCCAATGTATGTTATTTCTGGTTCAGTCTAAAAGATGCATAAAAATGTAAGACACAGTTAGTCAGCCCAGTAAACAATTTGGCTAGTAATGCTAATTGTTTTCTTTTTAAATAAAGAATATTAAACTTCTTGAACTTTAGTGCTAGAAAATAGCATGATATCTCTTTAAATCAGCCTATTTACATTGTAGCTCTGTAAAGCCCAGGTGGTTATGTTTTTAATCACCCTTAAATGGTGCTTGTTAAACAGAAGTGAAACAAAGGGGATTTTGGGGGTAATATTTATTCTCTTATCTCACTCACTCTTTTTTTTTTTTTTTTACTCTAATTAAAATGCAGCGGAGGTGCGGAAATCCTGGTTTGATCTGTCCCTAGAATAAATGCTCATTCCCACCAATGAACGTGTATGGTTTTTTTTTTCTGGGACAGGTGGAGGGGGCCACTTATATGTATGTTCATATGGGTGTGACATTTCCTAGATTACTTTTATTTATAAACACAATCTAGAGAACTCAAAGCTTCCTGAAGTGTAGCACACACAGTATAATTATTATGAACATACATAAACCAGGAGTACTATAGGAATTTGACTACTTTAAAAAAAATGTGTTTAATGTCATATATAAGCTTCCAAGGAATTTCAAATACTCCATCTTCATGCCTATGATTATGGGCAAGATCCTGCTTTGTGTTTAAAATATACTTCTATATATCATATAATATACCTTCCTGGCTTCCAAAAGTATAAGTGCTTTGAAAATTAGTTAATAGAGCAACAACTCCACTGCAGTTTAAAAGAAAGGGATCATGTTTGTTTTACAAGGGCAATTCTGTGGGCCAAATCCATATTTGGTGCACAAAAGTCAATTGAGTTACTGCTTGGGGACGACTTTTGCTCCACAGGTTTATCTAGAGGATTTTATCCCCACATATTTGTGTATTTAAGAACTTATGGGTCCAAATTCTAGTTTCTCAAATGTCTATTTTTCTTAGAAATTGTACTGTTTGTCTTTCCAGTATTTGGTTCAATGGTAAGAGTTTTATTTTAAAACTGAATTGTAATACTATTTGAATATTATAAAACATTTAATATATATTGTTTGAAAATGCTTTGAGCTGATGTGAATAATCAGCAGGAGCCATAGCATTTTTCAAGACAAGGATATTATTTTCATGCAAATTGTCCTTCAGGAAGAGAAACATAGAATTCTATAATCTGAATTGTCTCTAAATCAGTTTTTCCAAAGTTTTCCATCAACTGCAAATGGGTCTTTAATAACCAAATATTCATTAATCAGTCCAGAAAATGCCTGTATAATACCAGTGTCTATATACATTCAAGGGCTGTGATGCATCTTTGTTTTGTATGCTAATTTCATTTCTCAAGTACTTTGGGTGAATTAAGCTCTCAGAAGAAGCATGAACAAAGATATCACTGTGAGCGTAGATTTTTTTTTTTAAATATGTAATTTACCACCTGCAAAATCTGTACAAAATCCACCATCGCTATATGTACAACACTACAACAATCACTCAATTTGAATGAAAAGGCCAAAAATTAAGCCCAAGTCATCAGTGAAACACAATAAACTGTTTCAGGCAGGCTTGGATTAACCAATGAGCACTGTTCAATGGGGAGAAAACACCAAAAAGACTATGACTGGTGCTGTGACTCCATGCACAGGTTGCAATGCCAGTCACTCAAAATTGTCCTGGCCATGCCCCCCACCCCCCATATCGTGATGGAGGGGTGGCCAGGACAAACATAAGAATGGCCGTACTGGGTCAGACCAAAGGTCCATCTAGCCCAGTATCCTGTTTACCGACAGTGGCCACTGCCAGGTGCCCCAGAGGGAGTGAACCCAACAGGCAATGATCAAGTGATCTCTTTCCTGCCATCCATCTCCATCCTCTGATAAACAGAGGCTAGGGACACCATTCCTTACCCATCCTGGCTAATAGCCATTAATGGACTTAACCACCATGAATTTATCCAGTTCTCTTTTAAACGCTGTTATAGTCCTAGCCTTCACAACCTCCTCAGGCAAGGAGTTCAGCAAGTTGACTGTGCGCTGTGTGAAGAAGAACTTCCTTTTATTTGTTTTAAACCTGCTGCCCATTAATTTCATATGGTGGTTCCTAGTTCTTATATTATGGGAACAAGTAAATAACTTTTCCTTATTTACTTTCTCTACATCACTCATGATTTTATATACCTCTATCATATCCCCCCTCAGTCTCCTCTTTTCCAAGCTGAAAAGGTCCTGGGGGAAAGAACTGGACCCAGGCTGGAAGGGCATCTGGCCTGTGAAGAAGATGTTTAGAACCACATTTAGGGTGAGAACTTACACTAAAGAAACTGGTTACATGTATTAAGCTTAGTTTGTGTGCTCTGTTTTATTTTCGTAGTAATCTGCCTTGTTCTGTCTGCTACCGCTTTAACTACTTAATACACCTGTTATAGTTAATAAATTTATTTCTGCTTTACAATATAACCCAGTTTATGTGATTTCTAACGGGGGCGGGAGGGCAAGAAGTTGTGCGTATCCTCCTCCAGACTGAGGGAAGAGGCGAATTTCCTATAATTTTGGGTTTGTACTCCAAAGGGGGGAGGTGGACATCTGGGTGCTGGGGCAAGCCCCTTAAGCTGAGCCTCCTCAGAGTGGATTTCTGTCTCTCTCTGCAGCTGGGTGTGGCCCTGCCTGTGTGCTGGGCTGGAAAAGGCTGGGGAGCCTAGCCCAGCAAGGCCAGGTAAAAGGTAGCCCTGGCTGGCAGAATAGTCTGCCTCAGGGGTGTCCCAGTACACCAGGTGATCTCCCAGGGGGTCCAACACGTCACAGGCACTACATACTTAAGTTGCCCCTTTGTTACTAAATTATGCTTGTTATTGATTTATCTTTCCCATTGTATTTTTTTCTTTGTATTCTGTTTAGAATTCTGTTCCATGGGCAACTTTGGTAGGGATGACAGGAGCAGAGACCTCACTCAAATGGCCTAAAATCTGTCCATGAGAGGAGAACGAAGCCTAAGCAGTGATTTTTTCCCCCCTCCATCCTGAACCCTGTAGAAGCCTGCCCTTACATAGGAAATCTAAGTGATCGGAGCTATGTGAGTTGTGGGTGGGGATGGCAAAGCTGAGGAAGACCCATGTTACATAGCAACAGTTTCCAGAAAACCCAGGGGAAAATGGTAGTGGGAATTCTGGGCTTGTCAGCATTAACTCTCTGTTTCTGCTGTGGGCTTTGAGACAGTGGGCCAGCATGGCTTCACAGGGAGCCAGGTTGCCATGGGAATGAGAGAGCTTGATGATTGTCATGAAGGATATCTGACACAGATGTCCTAAAATCTGTGGGGTTTTTATCTGTAGATTTCCTTAATTTGCTTCAGTAGGAGTTATGGGTGCTCAGCTCTTCTTAGGATCAGGCCATAACTGTTTTTCTTTAACGAAATAGTTAAAAAAAAAAATACCGCCACAGCCTTTTGTGGTGCTAAGCTGTTTTAGCAGCCTCAAACAGTCCAGCTATGATTTGTAGCTGTGTTCTCTTCCTGCTTTTATGCAGCACCTCCTGTCCTTCTCATTGTTCTAGGCTGTTGGTGTCACTTCAAAGGTGTATGGTATTTTAAATTAAAAAATGTTTACACCTGGCCCCTCCTTTTTTTGCTGCTTTGTCGTATAAAGAAGGCTCGAACATTATTTGTAACTTGTCTACTTTCTCACCTTATAAATCTCAGGAATATTATTTTTTATCTTTCCTTGATTTGCTGGAAGAGCAGAGAATGGGAGCTGGAGCTTTCTCAGCCCTCAGTTGTAGGAGTGGTGAATCTCTCGCAAAGAAAGTGACTTTTACAAAGGGCCACTCATTTTTTGAAAAGACTTTTTTCATAGATTCTAGGACTGGAAGGGACCTCGAAGTCATCGAGTCCAGTCCCCTCTGACAGGTTGTAAGACAAATAGGAAATTAAAGAATTAGTTACCTTAAGTTTGGTTAAGGAAATATGTATGCATGTGTGGTTAAAAAAAAAAAAGGTCCTTATTAGCAAGCAGGAGGAAGGCCTTGAAAATAATAAGGGCCTGTCTTCACATACAGTGCTATAGGGTCACAGCTGCACTACTGCAGCACTTTACTGAAGATGCTACTATGCTTTTGTTAGTTAATCCACCTCCCAGAGAGGCAGTAGCGATATCTGCGAGAGAAGTTCTCCTGTCAACACAGTACTATCTATGGGGGGAAGCTAGGTCAGTATAGCTCCATCACTCAGGAGTGTGGATTTTTCACACCCCTGAGCAATGTAGTTCTACCAATATAGGTCTGTTGTGTAGACCTGGCCTAAGTTATAAGGCCAGAAGGAATAGGGTAGGGAGGATGTCTGGCTCAAAGAATAACTAATGACTCATAGACTTTAAGGTCAGAAGGGACCATTATGGTCATCTAGTCTGACCTCCCGCATGATGCAGGCCACATAAGCTGACCCACCCACTTTCCCTTATCTCAGCTGTTGAAGTCTCCAGATCGTGATTTAAAGACTTCAAGTCGCAGAGAATCCTCCAGCTTGCGACCCCTGCCCCATGCTGCGGAGGAAGGCGAAAAACCTCCAGGGCCTCTGCCAATCTACCCTGGAGGAAAATTCCTTCCCGACCCCAATTATGGCGATCAGTAGAACCCCGAGCATATAGGCAAGATTCTCCAGCCGGATCCTCATTTTACCAGCGATGGCACGTTATTGCCTAATTGACTAAAATCACGTTATCCCCTCAAACCATTCCCTCCATAAACTTATCTCCCCAGGGAGAACCTCCTTGCTCATCTAAAGGAGGACTTTTTTTTTTTTAAATCTCTCACAAAAAATGGAAAAGGGCACAACAAACCTTTTTCTGTACCAGATATGATCAGAGATAGGGTTGCCAGGTGCCCAGTTTTTGACTGGAACTCCTGGTTGAAAAGGGACCCTGTCAGCACAACTGACTGGGCTGCTAAAAGTCTGGTTGGCTGTAGTGCCAGCGGAGCAGGCAGGCTCTGTGTGGCTTCCAGGAAGTGGCCATCATGTCCCTCTGGCTCCTAGGCTCCACGTGCTGCCCCTGCCTGCAGGTGCTGCCCTGAGTGCTGGCTCCACAGCTCCCATTGGCCATGGTTCCCAGCCCATGCGAGCTGCAGGGGCGGTGCCTGCAGCCTGGGGCCGTGTGTAGAATCCCCTGGCCCTCCCCTCTGCTTAGGAGCTGGAGGGACATGCTGCCACTTCCCAGGAGCTGCCTGAGATCAGAGCTGCCTGGAGCCCGCACCCCCTCCTGCACCCAAACTCCCTCCAGGAGCCTACTCCCATACTCTGAACCCTCCACTCTAGCCCAAAGCCCCCTCCTGCACTCCAATCCCTCATCCCTAGCCCCACGCTGGTGAAAATGAGCAGGTGGGGGGAGGGGGATTGAGTGAATGGGGGTGGGGCTTTGCAGAAGGGTCAGGGCCTCGGGGTAGGGCAACGGTATTCCCTATTCTGCAATTAGAAAGTTGGCAACTCTAATCAGAGACCAAGAATCTCCCTTGTTTTTAAATTTTCTTGGTGTGGAAGCTTTGATTTTACTTCTCCTACTATCAAAAACTGAAGGTAAGAGGAACAAGAGCCAGAATTCGTACTGCAGCCTCCCATTGTTGTTCCTGTTCTATGAAGAGGGGTTAACTCTACTATCTTCTCACTAGGGTTGAGGTGCTAATCCTGTAATAAACCCAGGACTAACGGAGTGCTAAATCAAATATCAAAAAGAGCTCTGCGCTATGTATGCTTTGCTCTTGCTACATTAGCCACTTAGCCAGTAGCCTTATTTTTACACACCACCAAGGGTTCTAGGACGAGGTTCCTTTTTGCTGACACAATGATGACAATCACTGTTTGTTTGTTTTTGGGTGGAGTTCGTTTATTTTTTTTGCTGCATGCACCAGATACAAAATTTGTTGGCTCAGCTGCCTCATGCCAGAAACCTCATTCGGATTGAATTTTCAAGGCTTCTAAAAGTGCTTTGCAAAAACATTTCAACCCGCGGAACCTCACCAGCAAACTGCTGAAAAAAATGCCCTCTGATGAGCTAGCCACTGCCCTGCACCTGAAGCCCCTAAGCGTTGTTGGCGGTACCGCAGTTGCGTGGCGCCGATTGTGATGTCACAAAGGTCCATTTGCAAGCGAGGCATTGTGAAACAATTAAGGTCCCGTTTTCACCGGGGTGTCCTAAATTAAAAAACAAAACCAAAAAACCCGTGGGCCAAACGAGACGGGCACCAGTGGGTCTCAGGAGATTGGCTTTCAGAGTTTTCTACAAGGCATCAGCTGCTCTTTAGGCCAGGGGCAGGTGAGAATGAGGCACTGCTTCTTTTGGCCTGTCTCCTGCTGGGGCTGCTCATCCCCAGTACCTCCCTCTCGGCAACACCTGCCAAGGGCTGGCTCTTATCGACGCTGTGCAGAGCCCGGCCCGCGTGGCGGGGACAGCGGCCCGATGGGAGCCCTGCCTGCCGAGCCAGCAGCACAGAGCGCCCCTGCCGCTTGCCCCCCTTCCGCAGCCGCACAAAGGAGAAGCGAGAAGGCAGCAGGCGGCTGCCAGGTGCTGTCAAGAGCACGCGGGGCCGGGCTTTTCTGGGGGCGGGGACGGTGGCGGCGCTTGTCACCGGGGGGGTGGGGAGGCTGCTTTCGCCCGCTGATTTGGCAGCCCGGCCGGGGGGATGGGCCGAGGCCGGCGGGCGGGGGAGAGGCGGCGCCCGCCTGACAGCGAGCTAGCGGCAGGCAGGGGGCGTGGGGAGGCGGATTTCCTCCGCGCGGCCGCCGACACCTCCCCGGGGCCCCTTTCCCGCGGGCAGCTGCAGAGGCAGGTCCGAGCTTGGGAGCCCGGCCCCATGGAGCTCGCGGGCCGGAGGAGCCGGCCCGAGGAGGGGGATTTTCCCGAGGAGGAGGAGGTGGACCCCAGGATCCAGGTGAGGCAGGAGAGCGAGCCCCGGGGATGCTGCGGAGCGGCGGCACCCGGGGAGCCGGTCCCGGGGGCTGGCTCAGCCCCAAGCCCGCACGCGTTGGGCGGACAATGCCTAGTCTCTGCGCCCGGAGCCATGGGCCTCATCGTTGGGGTGGGACGGTCCTGCACGGAGCTGCGATGCACAGCGGAGGAGGGGAATGCTGGTTTGGGGGGGGTGTCTCCTGCTTTGGTGGTGGGGGGGGGGTCACTGCGTTTGCTCCCCATCCCTGCACAGGTCTCCCATAGATCTCCTCCGTGTTACCCTCTTGCTACTCCGCCCCCCACCCGATGGGGCGTGCAGCCGCTCTGCATCTGCCCGCTGAGCTCATTAGGTTTCTACTGGGGTATTTCTGCGGATGGGTGGAGAGGCTGCTGGAGCACCGGGTGCCTGCCTGCTCCCCTTCGGGAGAGGGGGTTTAAAAGACCCAGTGTGTGCGCTGGAGACAAGCCAGCCCCCCTCCCCCCGATAGGCGGCATCACTGGGGGGCTTTTCTGAACCTTCCAGGACTTAAAGCAACCTGGCCCCTTTCAAAACCCAAGGGGAAACCTCCTGTGATGTTATGCACAGGCTGCAAGAATACCTGAAGAGTGGTTTCTGCGGTGCGTGTGTGTGTCTGCACACAGACAAGACAATGCAACTGTGATTTTCTTCAGTACCATTCGTACAGGGCGTCTTTCAAAACGCTGTACAATAGTTACAAGACCAGAGCTGAATCATTTGTGGCTTGGCTGTTAAGTAAGATTGGACTTGGGGGTGGGGAACAAAACATGTTTGAAGCTGAGACCTGAAATAAGGTTGTTGGAGGGGGTCATGGTCTCTCTTAGCTTGGTGCCTGCAGTTGAGCAAGGGCATTTGTGAAGTTGTATTAGTATGATTTAAGCTGTTCATGTTGGTTGTTTAAGATTATTATATTTTCCATTAAAATGTTCTGTGCCATGACTCTCTTACCTTCTTTTAAATTAAAATTCTGACTTTGATTTTTTTTATCAAAAAAAAAAATGCAAACCCTTTTTTGTAAACCTACAGGGAGAGGATAAAACTCTTAATAATAATAATGGTGGGATTTTAATTAAAAAGGAAAACACAGGCTTGAAATACAAAATGTTACTTTCTTTTTACCTGTGATTTTTTTAAATGCTCTTGAATCTTTTTTTGAACAAAGTTCCCCATCTTTCTCCCCTCCCCTCAAATTCATGCCCTGATCTATTGCTTGGTGGAAAGATCAGCATGGCCCTAATACTGCAGAGACCTACACCCAGGCTTAATTTTATGCCCTGAGTAGTCCCTGAGGGCTGGTCTACACTGGGGGGGGCGGGGATCGATCCAAGATACGCAACTTCAGCTATGCGAATAGCGTAGCTGAAGTCGAAGTATCTTGGATCGAATTACCTGGGGTCCAGACGGCGCAGGATCGACGGCCGCGGCTCCCCCGTCGACTGCGCTACTGCCGCTCGCTCTGGTGGAGTTCTGGAGTCGACGGGGAGCGCGTTCGGGGATCGATATGTCGCGTCTTAACTAGACGCAATATATCGATCCCGGATAAATCGATTGCTTCCCGCCGATATGGCGGATAGTGAAGACGTACCCTTAGTGAGATTACTGGCTGTGTGTAAAGTTAAGCACATGTAGAAGTCTTTGCTGGATCGGGCCTATACCTGTCATTACTCTTGTTTTCTGTGTCTCTTTGCCAGATCTGTACAGATTTGTAGCAACATTTTCAGATGTGAGTGCCTGAAGATAAGTCTGATCTTGCAAACACTTCAGCAATGTTTAAGTGACCTGATTTTTCAGAGACTGAGGCGCACGAGCTCCCAATGACTGAAATTTTGTCCTTGGGTTCTTTTTTATTTGGAATATGGCTCTATTTATCTAATCAACACTGGGAGTTTGATTGCGTGCTGTTAATGAAATTGTGGTGGGGGTTGTTTTTGGTTTTTTTGGTCATCTGGCTAAATAAATGTCTGTTGCTTTAACATTTGTAGGGCAAAACCTTCTTACCTAGATAACGAAGCAGTAATTTGAAATGTGTATTAAAACCTGCTATTAGAAAAAATAAAAACAATTGTCTTTAAAGTCCGAAATCAAATCTGACAAAGCTATATTGTTAGTTCTAACATCTTTTCATTGTGACCAGATTAATTAATGTAATTTGGTGGACAGTCACTCAATAGTTGATCAATTCGTGGTGTGGGTCCTTTAGTACAATTCAACATTGAGGGCCAAATTCTGATACTTCTGTTGCAGAAAGAGGGTATTGGTGTAACTGCTTCTAATGTATTGTGAGATGAGTCCCTTTTTATACTTTACTTTGCATGTGCCTGTTTCTGTTACAGTATTGACACTGTGTTCTAATCCTTGTCTTTGTGCCTTTGTCTGTGTATATACCTCCTTCCCTACCACTGTGAAGACAAATGGCCTTGTCTTAAAAACTGTCTTACTGGGAACTAGCTGACATTAGCCTCATTCTTTTAAGATACAGATTGTATGTCATACTTATTAATACTAAATAAGAATAACCGAAAGCAAGAACTGTACTTCATTAAAACTAGAATACAAGTGAAGTTTCTCAGCTTGTTTTTCTCTTTCCTGAGTAGCTGAATGCTGCGACTAGGTGGTAAACTCACAGACTTCTATGGCCAAGAAGGGACCATCCTGATAATCTAGTCTGACCTCAGGCACATTGCAGACCACAGAATCTCACCCACCCACTCCTATAATAGACCCATAACCTCTGGCTGAGTTCCTCCAAATGTCTCAAATCTCCGTTTTCATTTAACATTCCAGCCAGAGCCCTAATGTGCTTTCTTTGGGGGATGCCAGATGACATTTAATAGAACCTTTCCTTCTCCGTCATATTGGTGTCTGATTACTCAGTGCATGCCTGTGTTTTTGCTCTTTTCTAGGGGGAACTGGAAAAGTTAAATCAATCCACAGATGACATCAATCGAAGAGAAACCGAACTTGAGGTACAGAGCTGCTTCTCATACTGTCCTTTTGTGTAAACAGGCTTCTGTGAGAAACATCTTTATTTTAATGGGATTGTCCAATTCTCTGTGATAATTTGACACCAGGGACCTGATGAATGACTCTGAAACAGTAGATATCTGGGTTTGAGCTGAAGTGGGTCAATTGTAAAGGGATGCTGTGAGATTAAAAAACACATTTAAAAAGAGAATTTCTTAGTTTAGATGATTGAAATTATTTTTAAACCATGTTCAATTTCACTGTTTTCTAGAGTTTACTTTTTGTTTTTCATTAATCTTAGTCAGTGAAAATACACCCACTAGCTAGCCCTTCATAATGAAAGTCTCTCCATTTTTTTTTTTTCACTAGTCAATTTCACTTATGTCTTCACTTTCTGGCTGTCAAGTGGGAGAAAGTTTCTATGTTTGGGTGGCAAATATTGCAAAGAAAGGTGTTAAATCCAAATAAAATGTCTTCATGGATTTTTAAATTCCTGTACTAGGTTCTGTACAACTTTTAAAAACTAGAACTTAATTTTTGTACCTAAACTACCTGCCACTTTCCTTTATTAGCCACTGATGAAAATGAAAGTCTGCAATAGCATAAGATGGCTGTGCAGATGGAAGAAAATCAACATAAAATAAGTGATGCAAAAGGATCACTTAATTATATTTCACTATATTATGTAAATCTGTTTAATTCTGGATGTTACATTTCACTTTAATTTTGTAAATGATTATTACATTTTAAAAATACAACTATAAGTACCTATCCTGTAAATTTAAAAATTGTAACATTTAAAAAAAAGGGACTGCCCCAGAATTGTCTCTTTTAGCCCTTAAAAGGTGTGGGCTGAGACAAATATATTTTGGGGTATATCTTTTGCTTTCTGTTGTGACTTCTTAATTTATGGGATAGGTGTCCAGAGCACTGTATGGGTACCTCTAGTTGTATGTCATTATTATTTGAATTTTAAAATACAAGATTACAGTGAAATGTACATTCAGTGTTGAGTAGACTTGCAAAGTTCTATAGTAAATAAGTGGTCCTTTCACCTCAAACACTTATGCTTTTTTCCTCTGTCTGCACAACTGTCTTACACTTTTCAGGCTTTCATTTTCTGTCTCTGGCTAATAAGTCTGTAAATCATGAAGAATGTATTGGTGAATATAATTATCAGTGGTACAGAGAGCTACTGGTAGGACATGCAGAATTAATAATTCTGCAGTTGAAATATACTTTTAAGTAGCTCTGCAGCTTGATTTTAAATTTCCCAAGTAAGCTTTTAATCCAATATATAATAGTCAGTTCATCTCAACAGCCACCAATTAAATGGTCTTGAGTAGTACTGGCTGTTAGTGAATTTTTGCAATCTCCTTATTTCATGCTGAGGTACTGAAATTGAATGACATCACTATGAATGGTGGTTTGAATTTCATTAGACCTGTGGTACCCTGTGTCGACAGCATATTATACCAGAGGTGGAATAGTAGTATTGAACCACAATCTGTAAACGGTTATACGTGTGATAGTCCCACTGACTTCAGTGGGACTACTCACCTGGATAAGTTATTCATGTGCTTAAGTGTTTTCACAACCTAGAAACTTGTTGCTACTGTACTTAGTCTGGTTGAACTATGCTTGTAGCAAACTTGCTGAACTCTAAAGCTTAAATTCATCCCTGGTCTACTGGCACCATTGGAATTAAATAAGAGATACATTTTGTCAAAATGTATCTCTTAATTTCTGCCCCTTCCCCTTATTTATTATAAGAAATATTCAATTTTAAACATCAAAGGAAACAATTGTCATAGGCTTCCTTCCTCTGCCTTGAGTAGACACTCACTAGGGTATGTTTGTAATGCTTACTGCAAGCAGCGTTTGACGGAATTCTTATTGACATTGTGTCTCTGTGAAAGTTTCTCCTTATTACATAAACTGGCCTCAATGTAAGATTAGGCAATCAAATAATCTTTGATCCCAGAATTTTCATTTTTCTTGATCTGTTTAAACTTGTGACAGTTGACTGTCACAAGCAAGTAATTGCTAACATTTTATGTGCACGATGACAAAATTAGTCAATTTAAGATATATTATTTAGAACTCCTAAAAAATTATACTTGGAAAACCCTAATATTCACACTAAATAACAGGAGAAAAAAAATCTACAGAGCTGCCTCGTAGGCATAAATTTGTTAGTCTCTAAGGTGCCACAAGTACTCCTGTTCTCTCTGGGGAAGAGATGATCTCAGTCCTAAATTTGAGAGTGTCCTTCTACTTCAAGGATCCTTCAAAAGAGGGTGAAAAGCTGAGAACATTATGTTCAACTGAACAGCATTTGGAGCTTTTGTTTGTTACCTGAGTGAGAGAAGACACCCATTCAAAACGTATCTGTTGCTGCCTCTTCCTAGTCTGGGACAGCAGTTTCTGCTGCTGTTGTAGAAATGACCTGGTTAAATATTTAGATGACAAGAGAAAGATGACAGAATGTTTCAGCTTAAACAGACAGTGGAATTATATTTATCCTAGTCCTCCTTTCACTTTTCAAATTTGCCAGCTACTACCCTAACAACTTCAGTGGACGTGAACATAGATCCTTATCTCCATTGAAAACAATGGGTCTCGGCACAAATGCAGGGGTCTGTGCCAGCAGATCTCACTGCAGGTTTGGAGCCTTAGTTTGTTCTCCTTACTAGCTGGAGTCTTGCATGTTTCCTCCAGGATTCAACCCTTGCAGCTGTGACCTTTCCCAGACTATCAGCCAAAAGAAGGGGCATACTTAAATATACTTGCAGTTTCCGAAGGGGCAACAGGTTTATCCACAGCTACTGCTGTACTTGGGAATGCTTGCCCTTTCCTGAGCTGTTTTTGGGGGATGGGGGGGTGGAGACCCAAAGAAACTCACTCTTGTCACTAACCTGCCATTATTACATTGAGTGTTGATTTATGAATATTGCTCCCAGGTCACTGAAACAGCCGCATGGTCCTGATGCTCTGACTGATAAGATCTGCACCGTTCTGTATCTTGTAAAATCAGCTCTTGTGGAAATAGAATGGTTTTGACCTAAAATGTGCCACAGTGTACAACTTCATATACGCAGAAAAGATTGAGCCCTAATCATCTAAAGCAAACCTCAGGAAGAAGGGAATTTCACACTGAAATATTAACTGACTGGATGCCCACTTGACATTCTTTATGACCATTTTATTTTATGTATTTACTTTCATATCAGTTTCCTTTGGGTATATTTAAATCCTGATCCTGTAAGTGGGCCTATGTAGGTGGGCCCATATGCCCATGCAGAGCTGCACTGACGTTGGTGGGACTCCACAAGTTTAAGGGATCGGCTTCAGAGAACAGGCTGCAAGATGAATACCCAAGTGAATGTGTGGGGAGACTGAATCTTTATTTGAGGCACATAATTTTGGACTGTAGATTAGTTCTTGTTAGTCCAGTCATTGCTGGTGGGCTACTTAACTTACATCAAGGAAGTGAGTCTTGTAAGTCGCATAATTCTCAGCGTTAAGTATTCCAAAAATAATCAGGAAAAAGCAATTTGCTAGAACATACCTTCTTTAAAGGACTACAGAAAAATGTGGTGGCATGTGTTGTGTGGCTTGATTCACTATTGATATGCAGGAAGGATGGCTTTCTGGGTGACTCAGTGGTTGGAGTCTTATGAATTCTGGGTTCTATAACTGGCTCTGCCACAGACTTTCTGTGTGACCTTGAGCAAATCACTTAAGGCCTGATTATCTCCCCCTCCCCCCAAGTGTGGCAAACACATCCAGTTCTCATGGACCGTAAAGGAGGTTATGGATGCTGGCTACCTCTGAAAATCAGGCATTAATCTCTGTGCCTCTGGTCCTCATCTATAAAATGGCAATAATACTGCTCTTCTACCGCACAGGAGTGTTATGGGGGTAAATTCACTGATGTTTGTAAGGTGCTGAGAAACGATGCTGATGGGAGGGACAGACCCACAAGTACTCAGCTGCTTGATGTAGAGACAGCACTGTTAATTCTAGAGAGCCAGTAAGAGGAACAGCCTATTATTTTAGCAGCTGAGCCCCACTTCAGTTCTTATCCAATAAAGTAATTACATAACAAACAAAGCAAGCATGTGATAGGATTTAGAAGGGTGTGGGTGTAAATGCTATGAAGTCATTTTCAGTGGCGTTATCAGTTCTGTGAGGTGGTGAATAAGTATACCGTTTGCCCTCTCAACCACCCCCATTTAAACCCTGGGGAAATACCTTGACCAGATGATGCCTACTGATAAAGTGCATTCAGGATTTTTTTTTTTTTTTTTTTTTTTTTTAAAGGGACCAGGCTGCTGATAATTACATGCTGGATTAATTAATGTACCGCCTATTAATGAATCTGTGATTAGGCTTGTTTTAAAATCTATACCTCTGCTCTCACACAGTGGAATGCTGAACGTTACTGATGCAGCAAAGGATTATGGGGATCCTCAAAGCGATTTAACACTTGGCTTCTCTAATATTCTTGTTAATATCTGAAACATCCGTGAAGAGGTGAGGGAGCCTGCTGTAAATATCTAAGTGGCAATAGGAAAATAAATCAGACAAAGACAAGTTAGAGTGCTACCTTATTACTTTGGGGGCTTTCTTCCTGGGTCTTAGAAATGCTGTGTCCTCCTGTCCCCAAAATCAGAATCCTAAACTATTTTAATGAATGTGTATAATCCATAGTATGAAACACATTCACTACATAAAAGGATGTCCTTGATAAACTCTGAAAAGTACGATGCAGGTATAAAAGACAGCTGACCCACAGGCGGCACTACATCAGCACTATGACATAAATATAACAAACCACCACTGGATCCCAACAATCCGAATCGTGTCTTGCATTTGTAGCACTCTCTCTTGCACTGCTGTAGTTAAAGCCTTGCCAGCTTTTCTTAAATTCTGTGGAGGGGATTAATGCTCCATGAAAATGTGGGATTAATAGTGCTGCATTCAGCCATGCACGCCACAAGCAGGCACTGTGCAGGCTTTTCTACCCAAGCTTGCCAATGTCCTCTAATCCTTCCTGAGCTGCAAGACCCCTTGCTATCTTTAGTCCTGGGCTTCTCTTACAGAGACTGCCAATCATCCTGAATTGTAGGTTGCCTTTGTGCTGGTCACAGTTAGAGAGCTAGGATGCACATCATCAAAATCACTTTCACTTGTGCACGCCGTCAGCATTTGAACTCCTCTGCAAAGATGAAAGGCTAATGCACTAAACTGTACCTTGGAGGAAAAATCTTTTGTCAACAATTTTATTATAAAATTCTTTCTCCTCATTTGTAAACTTGTTTTTGGGGTGAAGGTTTCGATTCTTCGGGTGGGAACTTGCTGTACAAGATTTTAGGCTAGGATCACTGCACCCCCTCCAAATTTTAGAAAAATTGCTTATCAGTGGTGGCTGGTTTGATTAATGTGCAGAGCATGTATGTGCCTGCTGTAAGAGCTCATATCTTCAGAGACAGTATCATTTTTGTCAGTGCCTATATGCAGCATTTTCACAAGAACCTAGAAAATGGCCCAGTTGAGAGCTCAGTGTCTGTGACTTGTGTCCCCTGTTTGCTAGCTCTTTGGGGCGTGGTGAGAGAGCTGCAGAATAGGATTTGTGAAATGTTCACCTGTTCAAAAGTATGGAGTAAATGGAAATGGGGAGGGGTGTGTGCCTGCGTGCATGCACATGTACTCACAATCCAAAACATGGCTGGTATCATGGGTCAAACCTCTGGCCTTCCAACTTCAGCCCCCTCAAGCTCTTTCTAATGATCCATTTGTTTGCTGTGGAAATGGGCAATAGGCATCTGTACATGGACTTTTCTTTTCCTTCCATTTCTGACTGTACAGGAGTGATTTCTTTCTGATTATCCCTTCTGGAAAGAACCATTGCCCAAGAGAGCCAGATGGTTTTTCAGCCTGACACCCCTCCTCCCCCTCCCGAAGCAGAAGTGTGCTGCTGGCACAGGGAGCTAATAAAAAAAAGAGTGCTTAGAGAAACCACCCAATTTCTCCTTTTTTATAAAACTAAACTTCAGCTTGGCAGTGGGCCCTGCCTGCAACTGTTCGTGGGGCTGGAAGGTACAGGGGATGCCCCAAATCTCTATTTTTTAGCTGGCAAAGGAATAGATCACTGGGTGAGTCAGGTGACATCTTAATCTCATTAAAAAAAAATTAAGTATTAAGGGTTGGTTGTTTTTCTTTTGAAAGGCTGACAGTTGTATACTCTCCACATGATCTAGTAAAATACAAACCAGACAGTGAGGACCTTGATAAACAATTTGATAATGCTTTGAGTTTTCAAGGGCCAGATTTTCAGTGTTAGGAGTGCATGAATGTTTGTGTGTCTAATGTAGATGTGCAAATACCAGGCGGGCATGCAAATTGGGTACACCTGGAATTTGTGGGCATAAGTTAGATATTGTATGTCCCTAACTTTGAAGGGACGATCTTAAATATCATAGCAGCATTAGATATCTATAGCATGGGAAAACCGAATGAATGTTTCCTCTGGCCCTTGGAAACTTACACTACTGTAAAGTAACCCTAACCCTGAATGTATCTTGCAGTCACTAATACATTCCTTCCTACTGAATAATGGGTTGTCAAGAGGATACTAGTTTCTGCATACTGCATTGTGAAGAGGATATTGTAGACCCAGCTGAAGTCCAGATGAACTGAGCAATGAGTGAGTGAGCTGAGCCCCCTAATCTCCCTCAACTGCAAAGCTGTAGCAAATCGCATTCCACAGAGCTCTGGATTTTAAACTGCTTTTAAATGCTGCATTTGAAAATACACTCCGCCTGAAGGGCGGGAACCGAGGTTTGCCTGCCTTCCAGAATCTAACTCCAAACCTCACTTGTTGGCATTTGCATCAGAAAGGAACAAAAACATATTTGATCCTCTTAACAGCTGCTACGTAAGTGCAAAATAGTATTTTATTTTTTGGGGGGGGTGGTCAAGTGGGGAGCCTTCTGTCTGAACAGTCTATTGTCAGATATGGTCCTCTATTGTAGTTCAATAGCAGACCACTGCTCAAAAGAAACAGTTATTGGAACAGTCTGCTTTTCAAAAAGGACTATTCCAACAGCAGCATGTGTTGGGTAGAAGACTGGCATGCTCCCCAAAGCTACACTTCTAGAATCTCCCTATTGGCAAGGGGTAGAGGAGAGGGAGCTAAGGAATTCTTAGTGCGGAATTGTTAGGACAATAAATATTCCCTTTGTGTTGAAGAGTAAACTCCAGTTGTCCCCATTTGATACATATTGGTGCTGCACTTGCCAGTTTTAGTTCCATGTGGCTCTCAACCTTTCCAGACAACTGTACCCGGCTTTCAGGAGTCGAATTTGTCTTGTGTACCCCCAAGTTTCACCTCACTTAAAAACTACTTGCTTACAAAATCAGACATAAAAATACAAGTGTCACAGCCACTGTTACTGAAAAATTGCTTCCTTTTCTCATGTTTACCATATAATTATAAAAGAAATCAATTGGAATATAAATACTGTGCTTATGTTTCAGTGTATAGAGAAGTATAAACAAGTAATTATCTGAAATTCTAGCTATTAAGTGCTCCCAGTGTGAAGGCTAGGTTTTGACCCTTTCCTTCTCCTCTCTCCACCATAATGCATACAGAAGTGAAACACCTTGACTTCTGTTGAAACTTAAGGAAAAACTTCTTACAGTCGCAATTGAACAAGGGGGAGAAAGAATGAAACGTTAGACACAGTTACTTAAAAATCACCCTCTTATCTGAAACATTGTTATCCTACTATCCTTACAAGGAACTTTGAAGGATAGTAGGATAACATTTGGCAGGCTCTATTGCCAAAAGAGACTGGAGGAAAAAGTCTGCTTTGCTCGGCTTGTTTACTTTGGCGTTTGAGCAAACTCTGTACAGTTAGCTTTACTGCTCTCCATTCTGTGTAGTTTGCCCTGTTTTATGTGCAGGGCATAGCGTAGCAACAGAAGAGGGGGAAAACATATAATTGTAAAACCACAAAAAATTGTCAGGGTGACTCATGAGCAGGGATAGTACCTGAAACTGCAGAGAAACGACTTTGAATACTTCTAATCAGATTTAAAGTTGATGAAATATTTTAATTATTTTTACAAGGAACCGAAAGACCGAATATAGATGGGGAGAAAGAACTTAATCTCTGTGGGTTTCGTCTGAGCAGCCTTGCTGCACTCTCACTCCCGTGACTGCTTTGCCGTGTGCCCCATGCTGCACCTTTACAGTTTTTTCACTTCCTTTCCCCAGCAAACACATGTTAGGGCATTAGATAGAGGCAGAAGAGGTATCTTGCAGTTAAACAAGGTAAATGCAAAACATGTACACCTACAGGACCATGATGGCAGCTGGTCATGGAGAGCAAGGCAATAGATAATTTGGAGGTGCAGGTGAAGAAGAGTCCTCCCAGTGCACGTGATAGGCCTGTCTGGTATATCTATCTCAGGTATTTATATGGCCCCTTTGACTATAGTATCTGAGCTCCTCAGAATCTTTACTTTTTTTATCCTCACAACACCCCTGTGAGAGGTGGGAGTGCTATAATCCCCATTGGAAAGACAGGGAACTGAGGCAGAGAGGACCTAAGTGATTTGCCCACGGTCACACGGGAACTCTGTGGTAGAGCAGAGACTTGAGCCTGGGTGTCTCAGGTCCCAGGCTAATGCCCCAACTGCTGGATCATCTTTCCTTTGCAATGGATCTGAGTGCTTGGAATGCCCGTCCGTTCACATAAATTCTCCGGATGTTGAGCAAACACTCCAGGTGTCGTGGCACTTCTGAGCAAGCCTGGTCAGTGCTTCTGCCCACTCCAGCTCAGTTCAAACTGTGGCAGAGCTGGTGTCAGTGGGCAGTGCAGCTGTTGCAGCTGCACTAGTTGAGTTGGTCCGTCAGCACACTTGGATGGTACTCCTCTATGCACTTCACTGGCAGGTCTGACAGAAGGTGATGGAGCCTGTGCTGTCATTGTATGTCCCAGCTCTGGGGAGCTGTGCCTGGGACTTTGGGCAGGTGGTACAGCAGCTGTTGGTGGGAGTGGAATCCGTTTAGGTTAACTGTCTGGCTAGTGTGGACGCACTGAACTGCAGGGATAAACAGTGCTACAGTTGCTTAGCTGAAACATTTAACATGGAAGTGCCTCTCGTGTTGACGGGGCTAATGAAAAGTGAAAGTAGTCTGTGGTAATGAA
The DNA here is from genome assembly GCF_002925995.2 of Terrapene triunguis. Taxonomy (NCBI): domain Eukaryota; kingdom Metazoa; phylum Chordata; order Testudines; family Emydidae; genus Terrapene; species Terrapene triunguis. The sequence continues at coordinate 362,954 of NW_020664435.1, read as the reverse complement.
ACGGAGGGGTGGTAACCTCTCTGGGAGCTACTGGTGCTTTGGGTTTTGCAACCACCACTAATGTTGTGTTAGATCACACTACAGGCCCAACTTGAGAAAATGATTAGAAACCTTTGCTAATGAGCAAGGCACATAAAAGACGAGAGTCTGCTGATCATTTTTTATCATTCAGAAGAAAGTTGAACATGCAGAATTAGGATCTTCTGTTTCTGATAAACAGAAACTTGAGGACATATTCTGGTTTAAAATGCGCTGTCTGATAAACCATAGGGTTTAAAAACAATTATCACCTAACATATATACCACCAACTTTCTCTTATTCATCAGAATTTCATTTGGGGTCCTCATTTTGGGTGTCTTTTTTTTAAAACAAGACCCCAATCCTCAGAACACTTGAACACGTGTGTAATTTTACGCATTGGCTTGAATGGGACTATTCACAGGGGTTAAGCTAAGCATGTGCTTAAGTATTTGCAAGATGTATGCTTAAGGTGCCAATTAGAGAGGCTCTTGTTACAGCACAGTAATTAGGAGGTGCTTCATTGGATAAAGATCTGTGGCTTCTCACCAGATTTGCTCTTGGTTTGACAGTTCCATGCTGTTTTTATTCCATGTGGAGATAGTCACATTCCCTTCCCTAAGGGATGAGAGTACATATAATTAAACATGAATAAAACTGGGGAAGGTCTCAATGCACAAATTAGTCATTATAAGGAGTTTCTGTTGACAGTTTTCTTCCTTCCAAGAGTGTTTTTATGGAGCTAAGAATGAGGCTGCTTGAACTAGATGCTGTGAGGGTCTCTTCACATGCATTAAGGACTTCTCACATTTTAACACACAACCCTCCTCGCCCCCATCTGAAAATCTGGGGAAAGTGAAAATAAACCCAGCTAACGATGTCACTTAGAAATGAGTTTTTAATGGTAGGTTTCCCAGCAGGGCAAGAACATTCTCTCCCCCCACCCCCTCTAAATATGCTTTGCTATTTAAAAGTAATTTTCGTGCAATGAATTCATCATATTTGCTAAAGCAATTTAATTTCACCTATTTGTGAAGCTCACATTTTGAGTAGTGAACCATATAAAATCCATTAGTCTAATTAGAAATGCTGTAATTTGTTTAACTCTTCTGATTCAGAAGTTTGCTTATTTCATACATGTATTGTCTGGCCTTTATCTCATGATGCAGTTTGATACTAACTCTTTTTCTCCAAGAAAAGAGACTTAAGCTAGATCAGAGTTATAAAATAGAATAGAACTGTTAAAATACTAAATTAACATTGGCTGTTGCCACGTTAGACATATAAATATTATTTTGAAGTGGATCAGAATACTTTAAGATGCCAAAACTATTAACATGGGGACAAAAAATTATGCTATTGATCCTGTTAGGATTTTAGATAATACTGAAAATCAACCATAATTGGGCATACTAAAAATACATTTTAATAGTTTGTTTTGAATCTTTCCCTTCTGCCTTTATGAATGTCAAGTGTTAGGTTGCAATCTTTTTTTTTTAATCTTGGCAATGAATATATAACTTTGTATTCTAGAAATCTCAGGAAAAAAGGAAACGGGATCTGAATTAGACAGAGCTCCAAACCAGCTGCTCTCAGTTAATAAAAATGTCACTCCAGCAGTGTGCCTAAATCCTTCTTTCTAATTAGAATTGGAAGGTTTGTCATGAGCTCACATGGTCCTTGCTCTTGGTCCCTTTAAATATAGAGCCAGATTCTAATCTCAATTACATCTGTCAGTCTGGAATAACTCAGAGTTATGCTGGATGCTGAAATCAGAATCGGATCCATTCTGTTTAAAAAAATAAAATAAAAGTGGAACAGAAGGAGGATTCTAATCACCGTATCTAATTATAAAGAGGGCTAAATCAGTTTGGGAATGACAGGAGAAGTTCTGGCTTTCTTAAATATAAAAGAACAACAGTCAAATGGGAAGCAACCATCTTCACTAACTGATGCAACTAGAACTGAAAAGATTGGCTTTCATGGCAGAAAACTGAATTGAAAGCTCTACAGAGATGTTGCCAGGAGGGAGTGTTTTAAATCAACTTTTTTTTTTTGTCTGAAAATTAGCATACAGACTCTTTAAAAGTTTCTGGTGCTTTCTCCTGGAGCAAGCAGGTCCTTTGAATCCTAGTTCCCGTTGTAAAATGGTGCCCCTTCTGCAAAATACCATAAAGGGCCTTCAGTTCCTGCTGCAGTTAATGACAGTTGAGAGATCTCAACACTACATGGGATTGGGTCTTGAGACGCCAGGACCCACTGTGACCCAGGTCCAGCTTACAGAGCAGAAATGCTCAAAGAAGTGACCAGAAATCTGAAAACTGCTTTGAAAGTCTCTTTAAATTCCTTAGTAAATGTGTAGCTCTCTGTTATGATAACTATTCCCAAGAGATGTCCGTATTCTTTCCAGAGGACACTTAAAAGGACAAGTCCAAATCTCTTTGATATAGTGCAGGGACGTGAATTGTTCTCTAGTATTAGAACAGTGATACTCAGACCTCAGTGGTTCAGGAGCCAAATTAGTGATCATCATTACCCCAAAGAGCCACAGTAGTGTGACTTAGTTTCGTTTACTTACTTACATATGTGTGTGTATATATAATTATTCTCATAGCAAAACCGACCAAGTATTAATATTTTATCAACTACAGTTGGTTAATAACTTAGTAAAAGCATCCTGATTGGTTAATAATTAAATCACACAGTATTTTAATATCATATGCTGCAGAGAGTCGCAGGCGCACATTAAAGAGATACTTGCCGCTTGCGAGCTCAGTCTGAGTATCGTCGTATTAGAAAATCACACAACAGGCCAGGTGTATCTTTGTCTTTTATCTCCCTCTGAGCTCGGTGCACTGCTGCTCTTCCTCTCCCCTCCTCGGCATTTCCCTTTCTGGCTTATGCTGTCCTGACGTTTTTATATATGCTGCTTTCTGAAGAGATGTTCTGACATCCAGAATGGAAATGTTCGCTCTTAGGTGCATTCCAGGGTACTGGATATTATTATGATGAAACAGTTCTAGCTTAATACTAATGACAGCCACTATCCTAACATTCTTGGCTGCTCTTTGACTCCTAATCAAGATCCCCACACTAGGAACAACAGACCAAGAGAAGTAAAATTACACAAACACTCTAATTTTTCTTCTATCTTTTCTTCCCCTCTTGTAGGATGCACGCCAAAAATTCCGCTCTGTGCTGGTGGAAGCTACAGTGAAACTAGATGAACTAGTAAAGAAGATTGGAAAAGCTGTGGAAGACTCTAAACCTTACTGGGAGGCCCGGAGGGTAGCCAGACAGGTGAGAACTCTCTTCTAAGCTTATGCTGGTAATTGGATCACGGTACGACACACACTGGAAAGTACACACTGGATGCATCACATGGTACTATTTATAGCACCCTAAGTGTAGGCATTTGTCTGATGCTTTGATAGATGTCTGGGGTTGCATGCTTGCCATATGAATTGGTGGCAAAATCTGTTCCCACCCCACACAACAACTGTGTGCGCACTCTAGTCCAAAAACAACCACATAAACATACGCTATCAATAGTAAAAGTCTTGTTTTATTCTCTAGCACTAATAATGGCCTTTCAGACAGTAAAAGACTTACTCAGGTTCCTTCCTCTCAGCAGTTAATTGCTCTAAAACTAGTTATAGAGCTTGAATTCCTGTCTCTTGAGTCTCTCTCTCTCTCAAAGCTTAATGCTAAGTACTAAAATTGAAGGGTATTGGAATTTGTTCAACCCCACTTCTCCTCCTCCCCCACAACCAAGAGAATTCTGCTCTGATTTTTCCTGGTAAGTATAAACACAATATTCTCTGAAATGGGTGAATATTCAGAGATGTCTGAACTCTCCTCTCTGACATGAATTATGGCACTTATGTGACAGTTTTGGGCAATATCACCCAAACTTGGATGTTTAAAGTTAGGCACTTAAATCTGTTAACTTCATTACTGGGGCTTGGAAAATCCCAGTTGCCTGGGGCAGGTGAGTGGGCTGAGTTGGGCTGGGGAGCAGGGTGGCTGGAGCTGCTGGCTGTAAAGGGAGTGAGAGCTCCTGGAAGCACAGAGGTAACTTCTCTTTCTCAAGATAGGAAGTGCATGTGCAATATTTGTGCAATACATATATTTTTATATCAAGCATGTTTTTATAGTTCTACAAAAATGACTTAGTAAAAACCAAACTTAAAACTTTGTAAGTTACTCCCTTACAAGTCAATGGTAGATGAGGGTGCTTTGTACTACTGAAAATTGGACCACTTTGTTAGGTACATAACTTCAGGCACCAGGTTACAAAAATGTCCATTGTGACTGGAACTTGGCAGCTACTGCTGAGTCCCTGCAAATGACAATTTATCTCTACTTCATTGGTTCCCAAACTTTTTACTAAGGTGACCCACCCCCTGGGTTTTGTCTCTTTTTGTGATCCGTCATTATATGCATGCACCCTCTGCCCCGGCACCGCAACCCTAATCCTGGCCCAATGCAGAGGGGAGGCATGATTGTGGTGCAGGGGTTTGGAGAGTGAGCTCACTCTGTGGCAGCAGCACCTGTCCTGCAGGGCTGGCCTAGCTGCCGGCTCCAGGCATTGCGATCCCATGTGCTAGGTTGTGGTGTCTGGAGTGGGGAGCTGGGCCCTGTCCCACAGGACGGGGTGAGTGTAAGACGTTCTCACCCTCCAAACCACTACACCTCCCACCCCCACCCCGGCCTTCCATCCGCATTGGGCCAGAAGTATATGTTGCTTAGAGCCTGGTCATGTGTGGATCCGGCCCTGGACATGGTGACTCATCTAGAACCTTCCTGAAACCTATGGTGGGTTGAGACCCACCATTTAGGAAACACTGCTCTGCCTATTTGCTGTCTGTAAAAGCCCTTTAGTTATGCTAGCTAGAGCATCTTGTGAAAGGAGAGGTTTGCGCTCTGTTAAAGATCTTATTTCCAAAACACACATGTAACCATTACATTTAAAAAAATGTGGATAACACTGAAAAAAATTTACAGGATTGCAATATTAATAGTCCAGTAATGATAGATTCATCAGTAGAGATTACCATATTTATTCAGTTCATTCTGTTAGGCTTAAGTAAAATGCTATCTTCTCCAGACTTGTCCACTCACTCAGACTAATACTGTTCTACGTTATTTAGATGCTTTGATACTGTTGCCTTTTTGGAGGCTTATCTTCTAGCTATTTATAGCCTACTTCCCAACAAAAACCTTATTTATCATTTTGTATTGTGGTAGAGTCGGGTGGTCCCAGCTGTGATCAGGGCCCCATTGTGCTAGGGGCTGTACAAACACAAAAAAGAAAAATGGCCCCTTCCTTACTTATGGTTGTTTGCATGCTAAGGTCTGGTAACCTAACAGCTTTAGGGTCCAGGGGATTACTGTTCAAGAAATGTAATAAAACAGAGAGCGCCATAAGATTACAAAGCATGTTATCAGAAATCATTCTTTGCCCCAAGCAGTTTATGATCTGAATTTTATTAAGTTTGTGTAACAAGATATAATTTTAAAAAAGGCTATAGGGAAAATGATTCAGACTGGGGGGAAGAAATCATGAAACATTGGGTGACTTCCTTCGCACCGGGGTATTGATCCATTTCAGTCATCCAGAGATCTTTTTTAATTTTGATTCCCAGAGGTGTAGAGGAGTGATGGGAACTAAAGTAACAAAATGATTCCCTTCCAGAGCACCTCCCCCTTATTTGTCTAATTACCTTTATACATTAATAACTATATAACCTATGAATTCTCTTCATTCACCCAAACACCATAGAATCATTATAGTTCCTTCCCAACTTGAGAACAAGGCTGTCCACAGATGAAATAGTTAAGTTGAAAATACTTGCTCCCTCTTCAGAGTCGGCGTGGAGAGCGGGAAGTGTGTTTTTCCTTCTTTTCATTGAAGGGAAGTAAAAATTGGATCCATAAATTCTTGTCTTCTGGGAACAAAGATCTGTCTTGCTGCTGACATTCTGACTGGCTGAAATGCCCAATTGTCCCAAGTAACGTGGATTCAGAATGCTCCATGGTTGCCACCCCATCTTCTGAGTTGTCTGATGCAAGCTGTGTTGAGTCATGATGAGATGGTTGGCTTCAGTAGTGCATTGACATTATTCTCCTATGAAAACATTGGTAGTGCCTTTATTAAGGCGAAGCCAGTCACAATGGGGTAAGGCAAGGGTTCTGACATGAAGCATAAAAAACAAATGGAATCAGGCTTCCAATTAAGGATGAATTTACTGTTCTTCAGGGCAGCGTGAGAACCCTGAGACCTCCTGTCCCTACCCCATCTTGTGCAATTTTACACTGACAGGAAAACTTCAAGAACTCAAGACTAATAAATCTCCTAAGTAAGAATCCTGTAATGTTTTGTCTGTATGATATATTTCAGGAGAAAGTCAGCTTTGTCTGTCTGAGACGAAGCTCTAGTACAATGTAACAATGATCACTTGGGGCTAGGAGTTGGGTTTTCTGTACTTCCAATCCATTGCGTGGAACTGGGATGTAGATTATTGGCACCAAAGCATTAACGTTAAATTTGTGATGGGGCCAAAGTGACCTGGCAAACTGAGGACCTGAAAACCTTGGGGGGAATTTTAAGGTCTGTGGCAGGGATGTTTTACTATTTTGTACATTAACTACTAAAATATATCTTAGTGAGGGGTCTTTGGGGAGGAAAATGTACTGCCTGGGAAGCTGAGCATATAAAAGGGTTTAGCACTTTTCTTCTGGCTTCAGAAGGGAGGTTGGCTAAGATAGCAGCCCAGCATTTGCACTGCCTTAATCAGGAGCATCGAGATTAGATGATTTAGCTACATCATGGGCTAGCAAGTCAACATTGTTATTGCAACTCATCCACACTTTTTTCCAATGTGTGTTTCTTGTTTGTGTGAAATCTGTTGTTCCTAGCCTGCTGCCATAGATAATTGGTCTGAGAATGATATTGAATTGCAAATGGAATGGAGAAATGAATGGAGGAGAGGAAATCACAAGAATACATTAATGGTTTAATCACGGGGACAGGGCCTGATGCTGTGGAGAGTTTAGGAAGAGTTGAAGCTGTTTAGCACCTCTCAAGATTGGGCCCAGACTGTTCCACTGTACAAGGATTTTCTGCAAGTCTTGATTCATCAGCTGGCTGAGAATTTGGGAATGGTGTGTTGCCACCATAGATGTTCCTGTCAGTCACTGGGGAATAACACACTATGCAAAAGCAAGCGTGGTCACCCTAGTATCTGTGAAGCACAGGCTGTGAATCAGAGAGAGGTTTGATTTCCAACTGTTATGTGGCGCCTTGAGCATATTAAAATGGTGATGCCAACCTCAGTGAGGTGTTGAAGATTAATTTATTAATGTATGTAGAAGTGCTTTGATGCCCTTGGCTGGAAGATGCTACAGAAGAGTAAAGTATATCCTTCATGAGATCCTCATGAGATTGCCAAGCTAAGAACCAGTGACTTGAACATGCAATAATGGGCTGCTCCACTTCTGATGGGGAAAAAAATGTTTTTAAAAAAAAGCAAGCTGACTTAGTGAAGCTAACCAGAATAATAGAGAATAAAACCCTGGTAATGTCAACCCTGAGGGTAATGGGAGCTACAGTACAGCACTCTTGATACCTTCTCATTCCCTGATTCTTCCAAACTCAGTAGTGATTCAGGGTGTAGGAGGAGTTGAACACTGTGGCAGCTCTAGCATTGAGCTTGGTCTGGAGAAGCATTATTCTTTGTGCCAGTTGCAGTTTGTTCTCGGCGCAGCTTCCACAGAGGACCATCAGAAAACTTGTTGCTGGCATAAAGAGGTGAAAGACGTGTGCCAAGTCATATCTATGTATATCTCTCTCACTACAGTACCTTTCAGAAATGTTGGGAGGAAGATTCATTGAAAGGAATGCACGTTTATTTCCTCTTAGGTCTTGCATTTCTTCCCTGGCCCAGCTCTACAACCAATTCTCTTGTAATATTCTTGGCTTATGTTCTTATGTAACATCTCTTTGTTGCAAACTAGACCCTATGTGCATTAGAAACAATATATACAGAGATCACTTCACCACAAAATGCAACCGTATTTGGAATGTAAAACCTTGTTGCTTTTGTCTGTTTAGAAGGCAAAGAGCTGAGGTCCATTCATATTGACTAGCAAACTTTTCTTGGCTAAAGGAAGGGAGAGAGGAATTTGAGAAGCAAAAATTACATGTCAGCAAAACTGTGACAGACTTGTATTCATATTTGGCAGCCTGCCATGGAGTTAGTGAAAAGCAAAACTACTGGCACAGATGCAGTAGACAAACTAACTGACCTCTTCTGGTTGAAGGAGTGCGTTTAACCACTTAACATATACAAAAGAAGGAAATTGGATACAGTGAATCTTTAAATGTCTTGAATTTTTGCAAATCCGTTCATTTAAAAAAAAAAAAAAAATATGACCTACAGCTTTCTACAGCCAAAACCCATGATGCAGCAGTATTGTTGTAAGGTATAGTGCAGGGGTCTCAAACTCAAATGACCATGAGGGCCACATCAGGACTAGTACATTGGCCCGAGGGCCGCATTACTGACACCTCCCCACCCCCTGCCGCCCTCGGCCCTGCCCCCACTCCACCCCTTCCATGAGGCCCTGCCCCTGCCCTGCCTCTTCCCACCCCTTCCCCAAAATACCCACCCCAACTCTGCCCCCTCCCTGCCCCCAGGGGGTGCAGGAGGGGTGTGGTGGGGGCTCAGGGCAGGGAGTTGGGGTGTGGGGTGCAGGAGGGGTGAGGGGTACAGCAAGGGGTCAGTGCAAGGTGTGGCAGGGGGCTCAGGGCAGGGGGTTGGGGTGCAAGAGGAATGTGAGGTGCGGCAGGGGGCTCAGGACAGGGGGTTGGGGTGCAAGAGGAGTGTGGGGTGCGGCAGGGGCTCAGGACAGGGGGTTGGGATGCAAGAGGAGTGTGGGGTGCGGCAGGGGGGTCAGGGTGCAGAGTACAGCGGGGGTCGGGGCGCAGGAGGGGTGCGGCATGGGGCTCAGGGCAGTGGGTTAGGATGTAGGAAGGGTGAGGGGTGAGGCAGGGGGTCGGGGTGCAGGGTATGGCAGGGGGTCGGGGTGCAGGGTATAGCAGGGGGCTCGGCTGCAGGAGGGGTTCGGGGGGCAGGACCTGGCCCGGCACGTACCGGGGGCAGGACAGGCTCCCTGCCTGCTTCCCTGTCTGCCCTGCCCCCGCAAAAGGCTGGAACATGGGGAAGGGGGGGGAGGGGCTGTGTGTTTCTGTTGCTTGAGGCACTGCTGCCAGCAGCTCTCATTGGCCGCGGTTCCCCGTTCCTGGCCAATGGGAGCTGCTGGGGGCGCTGCCTAAAGCAACAGAAACACACAGCCCCTCCGCCCCCCCTTCCCCACGTTCCAGCCTCTTCCCGGAGCTGCGCAAGGAACCTGCCCTGCTCCCGGTGCATGTCTGGCCACCGCTCTGGTAAACACTGTGGGAGAGCGGGGGGGCTGCCAGGGGCTCGCAGGCTGCAGAAAATCACCCCGCGGGCCGCGTGTTTGAGACCCCTGGTATAGTGTGTTTGGATAACTACTGTAACTTCTTAAATGGGGGGATAACTGCATTCATCTTAGATGCAATATTGCTGCTAGCAAACTGCAGTTCTTCTCATATTCACAACTATTTAGCTCATAAATAAAACGGGTGCAAATAGCATGACAAAGCCTGTGAGAACTAGCATTGGAACAGAATTAACAGCAGCTTCTCGAACGAGGATGACTAAAGCCCAACGCTTGTGAAGTGATTATGAAGGGCCCTTGAGAGTACTTCCTTGGATATTCTTTGTAAATGTTCTTTCTGTTTAGTAAAAGCAACTGTGTGTGACCTTTTTGTTTTTTGGCAAGCTATGAGAGCAATCCACAACCTGCGTATTGGGTCGCTTGGTCTATAGTGTGGCTATAATAAGGGTTCCATATAGGAGCGAATGCTTGAAGGGAGACTGTAGAGTGGGAGCTGCTCTTGCAGACCTGTATTGAATGCTACAGACTCTCCTGCTAAAAAGTGGAAATAAATGGCTTAAGACTGCTGTAGTTGAAACTAATGGACTTCTATAGCCTGTAGATTCAGGCTGACGACACCATACATTGAGCACGTAGATCTGCGGCAGGATGCACCTAGAACATTCAGAGACAAACTCATTATCTCGTAGGAAGGCAGGCATAATGGTTTGAAAAGCTGTTGCCTCATCACCTTTGCAGAGGAGCCACTTACGTGGCTAAGAAGTGGCTTAGATCTGAAGTGGATCTCAGAAGTGCTTTGTGACAGGGTTAGTAGTGGTATACATCCTTTTTAAAGAGGTCCTGCAAAGTGGAGAGTCCTTTCTAAAATGCTGGGTTCCTGTAACTGGAGAGCCCATATTGAGGGGCAGAGAGAAATCGGACTTGGGGTTCTTTTAACTTTCCCCTGCCACACTTGGCAGCTGTGAAGGGCAGTCGGAGCAATTCTTGAGGCAGGACAGAACCGTTCCAGGAAGTGGTGGCTGAAACAGTCCTGAAGGAAAAGGAGGCTTACCTCAGAGCCAACTTCCAAGCCTCTCTGGCCTATCTGGAAATGTAGGGGAGCCTGACAACCGAAGGGAGTTGCTAGTGGGGGAGGGGGGGGGGAAATCCATGTGAAGAGTGCAAGGAGAACCATTCAGCTGGATCTGCGTATAGCATCAAGGTTTCTGGAGTTAGTGTGGGCTGTGACTGATTCTTAAACTGGGCCTTTATTTCAGCTCTTTCTCTCCCACACCCTCCCAGTATTTTATTCCCTGTGGACCTGCTCTGTAGGGCAATGTTTTTCTCTAGTGACTACTTCATTTTCATTATGAAGCACGTCATTAAATCTTGATGCTCCCCTCCTGCCACCCCCATGGGGAATTGAGGGCAGGGTGACGTCAGTCTTCCTGTGAAACACGGAGTTCCCTTGGCACAACCGCGAGGGAACCTTCAGCACAGATTTGTCTCCCTTCTTGTTTGTGAGACTCAGTGCGGTGCGTACGCTGGCTGTGTGACCAGGCACCAATTCCGCTCAAAGCCCAGGATGAATTATGGCAAGAAGGGGAGTTTGACATGATAGCACTATTTAGGGAGGGAAGTCACTCCCTGCTTTTCTGCTAAGGAATAGAGTAGAAATAAACGCTGCTTCTCTAGTTAAAGCAGGATGCCCTCTGGGTTAGGGAAAGGAAATCTTTTGCCACACTCTAAATTTGATGGAGTGCCTTTTGTGCTGCCTTAGAGATATCAGATCAACATCAGTTAATCACTGTATAGTGTATTCTGAATACAGGAACCAGTCAAGTTTCAGTGTGGTAGTTCCCATCCTGCTTTCAAGCACATCAGGCTAGACACGTCACAGTCTCTGGTCTGATCATTCCTGCATAACATTCTGTTTTGCTGCTGCCTCAGGGCACAGATATATGTGTGACCGGAGAAAGGGAGGTCACGGAGACTTTATTTGGTCAGACAATTAGGCATTGGGTGACAGACTTCACTTTTCTTTAGGCCTTGATTTAACATTTATTCATTGGGTTTGTCAGCTGGCTGAGTAGAAGAATGTTGGGTGTCTTGGACAAACTTTAAACCAGCGGGAAGACAATGGATACTTCCCAGTGAGACTTGAAAAGTCACCACTGGAGATCCGCTTGGTGAATAAAAGATCCTGAATATATTCCTCCCCATTAGGCTGTTGTTATTGAGTAGGAGGCTGCTCTGACTAGCAAGTATGAGTTTTATTTATTCTTAACATAGAAGCCATGCAAAGAGTGGCCCAGGATAGAAAGAGGAGGCAGAGGCTAGTTTGTGCCCTACATGTTTGGTGGTGCAGGAAGGGTTGAGATTTGGATATTGAGTAGTTTAGCTGCAGAAATAAAAACTACAATTTCAAGTAAGATAACTTGTCATAACATCATTGGAAAGAAGATAAATGTCACTGGCAGGACTGTGGAAGACCTGTCCGTATTTCTTCCCTCCCCATCTAGTCTTTGCTTGAGTTTTGATTAGGTAAAGAGTGTTCTGGGCTGCTATGACATTTGAGTTGCAATCCAGACCAGTGATGGGCTGTGTCACCACCTGTGTGCAACCTTGGGTGCCTCACAATGCCTAGCTGATGTTACTCCCAGCCTGGGCCTCTCACAAACAGCCAAACAGCATGCAGGTCATGCTCTGAGTGTCTGTGTGTAGCTCCAGTCCTGGTCCAGCAACTCTGGCTCCAGCAGCCTGTCAGCTACATAGCAGCCACACTCACAGCAGAGTGACCCCAACGTGCTCCCAGGCCTGGATTTCCCCCCCCAAAACATGTGTTCTGCACTGCCCAGCCCTCTCCTTGACAGTTTGGATATTAAAGGTCCGTTGCTGCTGTAAGGGGGTCAGTATCCAACAGTTTGCTGCTTTAATTGGAGTTACCCAACAGTTCACTTTAAACACAACACTGGATTAGTTTTGATTAAAGAATAAAACAAGCTCATTTAACTACAAAGAGAGAGGTTTTAAATGAGTACAGGTACAAGGTATTATAGTCAGAAATGGTTACAAGAGAAATAGAGAGAAAACGCTTTCTAGGAACTAAAACGTAACAAACGAGACTTGATTCAAGGTTGAAATCTTACCACAGGTTCCCAGCAACGTAGCTGACCAAATTTTCAAGTCAGGATCGGCCCTTATAGTCCAAAGGGCTGGTTCCTTTGTCATCTCAGGTGAAAGAGAGCGTGAGAGAGATAGGGAGAGAAAGAAAGAGAGTCTCTGGGGGGGTGTTTGCCCCTCACTTTTATAGTCCAGTCATCTGAGGGTTAGTTACCCTTAGATAAAATTCCTTCCCACTGAGAGGATGGAGGCATGGAGACTCATGGTGAAAGAGGTTCCAGGTTGATGTTTGTTAAAATGCTAATTGTTTTGCAAAGAATGGCTGCTTGACTGGTGATGGCCAGCCAACTTTGACACCTCACTAGAGGCATCAGCTTGTCTTTTGTCTTTGAGAAACAGGTGTGCCCTTCTCCCCAGACTTGTCTGGTAAGCACACTTCAGTCATAATTTCAGCTTATGTTCATAACTCTTAATATGCATCATGTCCATACATTTCACCATATTATTGACCAGCCAGTTTTTAGTTTTCAAATGATACCTCACAAGGCATATTTTGTACAAAGGTCACTACAATAGCGTGTAGGGTGGAATATAGGGGGGTATTCAATCGCAGCTGCTACTTAAAAAAAAAAAAAAATAATTTGTTGCTGCAAACAATTTAAAATCTATCCTTAGGTAAGCTTCTCGCAACTGCTGCTATCCAGGCTCTTTACTACAGGTAGGTCTGCTTGTATTCCTGACTACTCTTGGACCTCTTAAACATATTTTGTGGTCTGTAAGTACCAACCACCTTCTTTGCAGTGGAGTAGAATTGACTAAGCTTTGCCTTCAGAGCACACCCTTGCTGCTCCTTACCCAACCAAAGGATTGGGACACTGTTGGTTAATGTGAGGCTTTCCAAGGACTGAGCACATGTCCTTGTGGTTGAGACTGGAATCCCAAAGTCTTCATGTTTCATGCATTTTTCTTTTTGCTTATGCTAGGATCTCTGGTAGGGAAGTGTTTACAGATCCTTAATGTCAACCCTCTGAGAACCTGCTGCTGCTTTGATGATTAAATGAGATGTGATTATAGTGTGGAGCCTGGTTCACTGAACACTTCTTATTTCAAGTAATTATAAAGAGAAATGTACTATGGCAGTCCACTTAAATCTTGCAGCATCTGTTTTTAGGACTTCAGTAGGGAAGGCTGCTGTCAGATGCAAAGAAGCATGTTGGCTGGCTACTGTGAACTTTAACAACCAATTGTAAAATATAACCTTAGACTTACTGTATGTGCTATAGAGATTTTGTTGTGCAGGGTTTTATATTCTAGATGAAGAACTCCATATTTCATCCTGGCATTCTAGCTCTCTTCTTGACGATAAGGATTTCTTATAAAACTGGCCAAGTTACTGTAAACCCATCTTTCAAAGGGAGGGAGGGACAGTTCTATATTTTATTTTTGGCCATGCTGAAATACACCACTAACAGATGGTGCTGGCTGCACAAGAAGGCAGTCTGTACTGTATTCGTGAGTATAGCATGGCAGTCTTTGGTGCCATAGGCATGCTAAATAAGGGAATAACCTCAGTCTGACTTGCAACCGGGGACAATCCCTCTCTAACAAGCAAGGATTGGATGTGTGATGCATCTTCTGGGATCTCCATATATGCCCTATTCAAATGCATCACAAAGAGCATAATTTATTTGACAATGGAGTGGGGAGAATGAAGCCTCAGTTTTATCAAGCAATCGCTAACAGCTTTCGAGTGGCTAAGAGCATGATGGAAGGGAATAGGGTTGATGGCTTATCACCCAGTAGAGTAGGACAGGAGAACTTAAAGCCTTCATGAGAACATCTGAAATTAGAGAGCTTCCAATGATGTCTGTGCATAGGTGCTGTCATAGGAGAAGGGGCCTCCAGTTTATAAAGTCCCCTTCTTGTCAGGCGTATGGCAGTGCCACGTAATTGATGCAGGCCTCCTCTGTTACTTGACTGGATTCTTTAAATACGCTGTTTTTGTCCAGATTAAAATTGTTGTTTTTTTTTCTTTAAGAGGCCCTGGAAGATGGTTATCTCTTGAATGCACGAAAGCAACTGCATACAGGATGTGAGCAGAGGCGGCAGGCTGAATTAGATGCCACACTGGGTTAGTGTGTGAGCCTTGTTATTTCTGGAAATGTGGCTTCAGATTTGGTGATGAGGGAATTGAGTGTGATGATCTTGGCTTAGTCTGCAGCAGACATACTTCTCTGTCTAGCAGAGGTGTGTGGAGACACTTTGCCTTAGAACCATTGCTGTAAGCAGTGATAGAAAGCTCTCAAAATTTGCTACGTTGCCCTAGCCTTGCCTTGCTTTCCCTGTCCCATCTTGCAAAAAATTGCCATGGATGTAAATGAGCTGAGGTCCAGGGGACAATTGGAGCTGTAACAATTCAGTCTCCAGAAGAAGGGAAAAAACCAAGATATTTAACCAAAAGCAGGAGTCCGATAAAGTAGGGACATCTGGTCATTGTATTCCCCAGGCATTTCCATTATTTATGGTGCAGGGAGGAAATAGTTTGCTCCCAAGATGTTGGAGGTCTAATGGTTGGGCTGAAATGACTTTTTTAAAAGGTCCCTAAACCCGTCTTTGAAAAGTCAAGTTTAACCTCTGTGCAGTGTAATAGCTCCTTAATGGCAGCTTCAAAGATACCGAAACGTTTCAAGCTCTTGATAGGAATAGCAGAGAAATTGGATGTTCTGACAGTAATGCAGAGAATAATTGTAGACTTTTATGTAGCTCAGTAAAGATTCTCATAAATCTGCCATTAAGGGACAGGCTTTGAATTTTATAAGCGATTGATCTGCGTGTGTGTGGAGAGGGGTCGTTCTGTATTTGAGATGACTCATCCTAGTCCCTCTAATCTGACTCCTTTTTTTGTTTTGTTTTTGAGGAGGAGAGGATGGTTGAGGAGAGTATTTTTTTTCTTTTAAGCACACATTGTGCTCTCTGGAATGCTTGAGTGTATGAAGGGTGCTGTAGAAAAGTAACATTATCATCTTATTTGAATAACATTTGACTTCAGTGTGAAGTATGACAGCACATCCGTCCAAAATAACGGACATTGATTGGCTGCTATATTCAGTTAATAATTCTGGTAGCTAGAAAGAGTGCTTGTTTGCTTAGGACTCATTGGCTGTCAAATAGGTAAACCCACCCCGGTAATAATTAAGAAGGACTCACCATGGTGCAGATATAGTGACTGCTTTCGCTAGTCAATGGGTGTGCACAAGCGCTAAAAGCCTTGGATAGTGCTAAAAGTAGCCCCAAACCAGTTTGGGAGTGACCCTGCCCCATGTTGCAAATAATTAAATATGGCAACTCCGGTGATGATCTAGCAGAGTACCTAGTGTTCTCTATTGTACTTTACTTAGTATCTTATGTAAGTAATTACTCATTTAGTTAAGAGATGATAGCCTAAATGGAAGTATATGAAACTTCCTATTTGTCTCTGAACAGTCTAGCTGGGAGCCAGTTAATTATTTTTGAGTAGTAAGCAAGTATTGGCTAGTAGCAAGATAAATTTTAAACACTTGTTTAAAGATTAGCAGGCAAGAAATACATGGGTTTCACATTAACACACCAAATAGCTTAGAGCAGTGATCTTGGGCTATAACATGTGGTTTCCCAGTTCCTTACCTAAAGAAATAGTTACATTCTCTTTATGTTTCAGTCAAGGGATTTTTATAAAAAGGAATTGTGTATGCCACTTACAGTAGAACCTCAGGGTTACGAACACCTCGGTAATGGAGACTGCTCATAACTCTGAAATGTTCGTAACTCTGAACAAAACATTATGGTTGTTCTTTCAAAAGTTTACAATTGAGCATTGACTTAATACAGCTCTGAAACTTTACATGCAGACAGGGCCGGCTCCAGCATTTCTGCCGCCCCAAGCAAAAAAAAAAATAAAAAATCCGCAATCGCAATTGAGATCGGCGGGGGAAGGGGGGGGGGGGGGGAGAAAAAAAAGCCGCTATCGGCGGCGGCAGTTCAGCGGCAGGTCTTTCACTCCTAGAGGGAGTGAGGGACCTGCCGCCTCCGAATTGCCACAGGTGCCGCCCCAAGCACCTGCTTGTTAAGCTGGTGCCTGGAGCTGGCCCTGCATGCAGAAGAAAAATTGTGGTTTCCCTTTATTTTTTTTTTAGTCGTTTACATTTAACACAGTACTGTGCTGTATTTGTATTTTTTTTTTTGTCTCTACTGTTTCCTGATTATGTACTTTTGGTTCCAAATGAGGTGTGTGGTTGACTGGTCAGTTCATAACTCTGGTGTTCAGAACTCTGAGGTTCTACTGTAGTTGGGATATACTGTAAGATCCAAAGTAAAGTGACTGGCGAATAGTGCTATAAGGACTTACGCAGTGTACAGGTTGACTACACTGTACCTTTTGTATTTTTTCTTAATTTTAATACACATATTAAGTTCTCTGCAGCATCTGAATTTGCAGATTGATTTTTCCTCACTGATACCAAACTTGCATCCTCCGTACTGACCAGTGTAAAACTGGAAGCTGCTTTAAAAACATTTTAAAATAACTTCTCTGCATTGACCGTAATGGAATCCTTGCCTGTTGCTATATTAGGTCCTAGTCCTGCAAGCACTTATGTGCACAAGTTACGTGAATGAGTCCCCTTACAGTTACAATGTGTGTAAGTGTGCACAGGTTCAGGCCCTTGGTGAATAAAATTGGCCAAGGAGGAGAAATTCTGTTGCGGTACAAGCAGATTTATCCCACTTGTAGCACTTTCTGTGCCTCTTCTTGGCAACTCTTGAGTTCTGTCATTAGTTCTGCACATATAGTTGGAGATCACAGCTGTCGCAATGTATCCCTAGTTGTCAGTTAACCTTGAAGGAATGTTGTAGCTGGGCTGCATTATGGCTTTGTAGAAATGAATTGGTTTGCCAGCTTGCAGTGTTGTGTAACTTGGAAGGCTTTTAAAAAAAAATGTGGATGAAAGGAAAGAAAGAAGAATGAATATGCTGGCTTTTTGGTTTAATCTTCTTAATCTGTTTTTTGTGTTGGTGGGAGTTGATGTAATATCAGCATCGTTGTATTAATTGGAAAAGATGCCTTTTGTGACAATAATAGGGGCATTTGGCTCCAGTGGTAGAGAAGCCACTTAGCATGTGGGGTGAACATGGGCCAATAACTGCATCCTCCAGCATAAACATTTTGGAAATACCTTTAATTTGGAAGAGAATTGGCAAAGAGGGAGGGCACAGCACACAGACCTTTAATACAGGAGGAGAAGTTTTTAAAAAAAAAAAGTGGGGTGGTAGTGGGGGAAGAATTTACTGACATACACAAAAGGACAAGACTAGGAATAATGACCTCGACCTCCATCTTGAACATTCAAGTTATGGTGGCAGAGTGAAGAAAATTCTCCACTGCAGTTTGGCAGTGGCTTCCAGGCGAAGCTGTGAGGCATAAAAGCTAGATGGATTCAAGAGAGGATTGTATTTTGTACTGAAAGAAATAGAGCAACCCATCCTTTTGCTTGGGGAAGGACTGGATGACTTCATCAGCCCTAAAATGCACCTATGATGAATGGAGATCTCCACAGATAGAGCGTGTTCTCAGTGTTGAGCCAATTTTATTTTAAACATATAATGAAAGGAGGTATGAATGACTGCAGGACCATTAAACATTAAATGTGTTGCTCGGGGCTTTAGTAGCTCAACTTCTATTAAAGTCAGTGGGAGAATTGTGCAGCTAAAACCCTTGATTCTGGACTTCAGAAACCTAATTCATAACATTACTTTATTGGATTAGCCAGGTGAAATTCTAAGAGCCCTTTATCCTGCACATGGCCTTCTAGAAAGTGAAAACCTTTTTTCCCAGCACCCAGGGTCGGCTGTCAGCCAACTCTTTATGGAGAACTTCTGACCTTCAGTTGCAGTGACCTCTTTACCAGGACAGACCAAACTTATTGGAAGAACAAGTAGTTACGACTTCCCAGTAAGCCGCAGAGGATATTTTTGGGACCGAGATTTATGCTCTTCTAATGTGTTTTATCAAAGGCTCAGACCTAACCTTGTTTAAAGATCATCTGAAGATTTTGCTATATCCACTGGATACCAAAGTCAAAGGCAGATAGCTAGTAGCTTAATTTAAAATATTACTTGCCCACAGGGGTTTAGGATTTATAAAATGCATTTATTCACTCGGCGTGAGCAGCTGGAGTTTTTTTAGCTGTCGTGAGCCTGCCTGTCAGACTGCCTTAACAGTGAACTGGCACTGGGCTGGCAAAAACATTTCTTATCCACTAATCTTGGCACAAAGCACAATGTGTTCATGATGTGCACTTCTACCAGAAATTAAATGCTCTCTAATGTTTTAAGGCTCAGGCAGCTAAGAAGACCTGCTTAAGGACTGTAGGTTGTAAGCTGACTGAAAGCAGCAAGGGGTTGGGTGGATAGATCTGTGTGCCTAGGAAGTACCTAACCACTGCTTCGGAAAGCAGTGTGCCAAGTTTGCTCAGAGCTGGTAGTGGTGAGGGTAAAAATACATCCTTACTGTTGTGGCTTCTGATTTTTCTAGGCTAATAGAGAAGCTCTAGCATGAATACATTTATCCACCATCACTGTGCGGTAAAACACATTTCTGAAGTGTGATATAACAGGGAAGAAGTCGAAAGAGCTTGCTACCTTTTCAGAAGCTTTTGAGGGGAACTGAACATGGTTTTTACCTTTTGAAACTCTTGTTTAAATTAGGTGATACTTTTTTCCCCTAGGGAGGCCTTGTTTCTGTAACTACATATACAAACAAGCATGACGTTTAAAGTGTGAAGTCTGATACATCTGGTGCTGAGAACAAGCTGCAAACAGCTCTTTCAAAAGATTGCTGTTCTGCTTATTTCATATTCTAAAGCCAAGATTAGCAGCCTTTTCCCAAGTGACCACCTTTTTCTGCCTGCAAAAACAAAATTATCTACTTTCTCTCCCCCCCTCCCCCCCCACGTGACCCTATATTCCAGAATCCTTTGCACTGTTTCAGGTCCAAACCCCTTTCCAAATGTTAGAGAGACAAGGTGGGTGAGGTAATATCTTTTATTGGACCAACTTCTGTTGGTGAGAGAGACAAGCTTTTGAGTTTACACAGAGCTCTGCTTCAGGTCTGTGAAAATGTAAACTCCTGGTTTTTAGGGTGTTCTGTCAGATCTGGTCAAAGCTGACATTTTTATTCAGTAGATATAAATTGGTTAATTTCATTTAAAAACCTTTGAAGCGTAACTGAAAATTTCATCTTCCCCAGTGCTGTATGCTAAAGAAACCTAATGCAGTTGCTTATGTTTGAAAGGTTTTCTTCCCAGGCAGAAGAGCTGGAAACCATTTTTTTTTTCATTTAAAAAATAAATAAATAAAAACTTAGACCGAATACAAAAGGCTATGATCTTCAGTTAAACAATAAAACTCACACCTTAAAAAGGGCTTCTAATGTGGTATACTAAATGGATGTCCATAGGTAGGTGAAGGTAAATGAAATGATATTGAAAGTGGTCATTACGCTTCAATTATGAGCTTCTGACAAACACCTCTAACCTTAAAAACAACCTAAAGATAAAAAACTCCAGATAGCTGAGTTGATTCAGGGATAACCATAAAAAATGAGTATTCAATTTAAAAATATGGACATTTCCAGTAACTTGAAACTAGGTTTTTTAAAAGGATTGTTTCCTATAATTTATCTTGTTAAAACCAACCATCTCTCTCTAACAAACAATTAACACAAGTCATTAGTGCCAAAATATAATAGTACAGGCTGATGAACATGTAGACTTTATAATCCCTTTTGTCTGGTCACTGGAGTTCATATGAATATGCAGCGATAGTAGCTGTATTTATATTTTATTGGTTGCCATGCCACCCATTTTTTTTCTCCCCGGTCCAGCCGCATGGGCAAATGGTTGCTGATACCACATTGGCTAAGGGTTTTTGGAAGGCTGATGTGTAGTGTGTTTCAGACATGAAAAAACAGATGGTTCAAAACTGAGACCCTGGATTTGAACACTCCCCAATCTCAAAACAGTTTTGACTGGGATGACAATATGGTCACTTGGGCCCAGTTCTTTTAAAAAGCTTAATCTGTAAAACCAGCAGCTTTTTGAAATTTCTAAGTAAATGTCCTCAAAAGTCAGATAATTACAGTAAATTTGTCCTGTGATGCCTCTAACTTGTATTTTCATTGGTTGGAAGTATTGTAACTTACTATCTTGGTAGGATACTTGTATGGATGGAGTGCTTAAATGAATCCTCTTGCTCATAGAGCTAGAATTTAGGTCATTATAAAGCCAGTTATTTCATAGCTCTCATCCAGACTTTTAAATACTACTACTTCAAACACAGCTGTTGACAAGAGGATCCCTAGGTTTGAGTGACTGACCCAGGACTGGAGACTGAACCAAATCAACATGTCCACTGAACATTGATCTACACACACTATAAAGTACTGCACTTAACTGTTTGGCTACCTCCATTCTTCCCTCACCCCTATGCGTCAGACCTAGGACCTACAGTGCCTACTCTACCCCTCTCATAACAGAGTAGAAGAGAATACGTAGAACTTGTTTACAGATCTCTTCCCTGGAAAACTGTGCATCATGCTGTGTAATAACGTAACCGCTCAGAAATGCTCTTCTGCTTGGTTAATACTGCAGTGACTAAAAAATTGGTATTGACTTAAATTCTGCACTCACGAAATGTTGTTCCCCATTGCATTCTTGTGAAACTCAACACCAAGCTGGCTATGGAGAGCAGAGATATTAGGAGTTTTTGTGTTTTCTTGCTGCCTCCTGTTTTTTCCTGATGGATTAAAGCTGTTCCATACAGTATTTCTCCATCTGTCATCCAGATGCTTATTATGCAGAACTCTGATCTCCTGCATTTTGGGTTTATAGGATATGAACAGCATGGTAATGCTCTACAGAAGACCTGTGTGGCTGTGAACTAGCAGTGACCCAGGCAAGGAAATACGTATGTGCTGCTAAACAAAAGGGTGGGAAATCAAAACACCGGAGTGTTTTTGTCCTTAAAATCCTGGTCTTAGCTATTTTTAAAAACTGCCACACTAAGTGTTCCTTGGTGCCTAATTACAGTGTCTGTTTTCTAGGCACAACTGGAAGCTCAGAAAGCGACTCAGGATTTCCAGAGGGCTACTGAGGTGCTGCGTGCTGCCAAGGAAACCATTTCACTCGCTGAACAGAGGCTGCTGGAGGATGACAAGCGTCAGTTTGACTCTGCCTGGCAAGAGATGCTCAATCACGCCACCCAAAGGGTGAGATCAATAAGGAGCTGCTTGCCTTAAGTCTCTTGCTCAGTTTGAGTTGGCTTTGTTGCATGCCACAAGGCCTAAATTCTTTTTGATTTGCTCGAGGGATGATGCAGAAGGGCTGTAATTCCACTGGCAAATGAATAGAAATGGATTGTGAATCCGGTACTTGGGGCACTATTAAAGATGAAATAGGATGGGGCTTCCTGTGAGATGGTGAAGAAGGTAGCTTGCAGGGTTAAGGGGAGCCACTTTGGATAAGCTAAGATAGGGTTACCATATTTAAAAAATAAAAAGAGGACACTCCACGGGGTCCTGGCCCCGCCCCTTTCCCACCCCCACCCCGCCCCAACTCCGCCCATTCCCCGCCCCTTCCCCAAAGTCCCCGCCCTAACTCCCCCTCCTCCCTCCCAGCCATGCGAAAAGGGCTGCCCAAGTGCTACCGGCTTCACGGTTTGCCGGGCAGCCCCCAGACCCTGCGCCCCCGGCTGGCGCTTCCCCAGTGCAGCTGGAGCCCGGGAGGGGAAGCGCCCAGCCGGGGGCGCAGGGTCTGGAGGCTGCCCGGCAAAC